>NW_027468650.1:9681736-9746736 GCF_046254945.1 Alosa pseudoharengus | reverse complement strand
GGATAGGCACAGGCAATAAACAGTAAGTAAAGAATGGAAAGAGAACGGGGAAGCAGATGGAGACAACACAGATTACAAAGACAGACAGAAAGAGAAGAGAGAAGAGAGAAGGGGATAGAGACACAGAGAGAGGAGGAGAGAAGACAGAGAGCAGTGGCAGCTGCGCTGGGCTGAGCGCGCTCAGTGGCGGCGTTCTGGAGGTGAGGGAGGTGAGAGCAGAATGCTTTCAGGGACTATTCTCTCGTCCCTGGCCCGCTCTCTTAAGGCGGACCGCCTCCCCGCGCTCCGCGGCTCCCACTGAGCTGGCTGCGGCGCTCAGCCGGTCCACCTTAAGCGGCCGGCGCTGCCCTGCTGAAGGTGTATTCCCTTTAGGGCAGGCCACTCAATGATTTATAAAGCTCACATCATTACGCATGCAGATCATTTGGGGCAAGGATGCTCCTCGCCTGCCCTCAACACTGCTGCTGCTCCTGAACGCGCGAGTCCTGCCAGCTGGCTGCAGACGACACCAACACACACGCACACGCACACACGAGCACATACTAACAGACACACACCAGCATGTGCAAGTACACACATGCACAAAGACATGTGTACACATACAATCAAAGAGAGCCAAGAGTGCAGGAGAATGGATCTGTGCGTTTTCGTGTGTGTGTTTCTGTGTGTGTTTCTGTGTGTGTGTGTGTGTGTGTGTGTGTGTGTGTGTTATGGAAACCGTGTTCGGCAGGTCACCTTGAATTGGAGATGAGTTCTGGGCAGATGACGGCACTGCCACTCTGTCCAACTGGAGCCCACCAGAACAACCCACATCGACCCACCTGCCAGCAAGCCTCGGGCAGCACCCCCCCCCCCCCCCATCCTCTCTCCACCCATGCAAACGTCCATTCCTGCCTAGAGCATATGGCTCTCAGTCCGTGGAGGTGACACCCAGCAGCACACCTGCAGCGGGTCCACTCCACTCCCCTCACTTGGCACATCTGGTCAGGCACTGTCCGACAACTCTGTCAGAGAGGACGCTGGCCGTGCCTGTTGACATCCGACGAGCCGCAGCTCGAAAATAGACTCGTCAACGTCCACTGATCTGACAGAGCTGCCTGCCTCTCTCTGGGAGAAGAGGAACGAGATCAAGATCAAGATCAAGAGAGGAGAGAGAGAGATTGAGAGAGACAGAGAGAGAGAGAGACGGAGAGAATGAAGGGGAGGGAGACAGTGAAGGAGAGAGAGTATGCAGGAGTCAAAGTTAGAGAAAGCAAGAGAGAGCGAGATAGAGAGAGAGAGAAAAGAAAAAGAGTCATCTTTCTCCTTAGATGTGCCCGGCCTGAAAGTTTCTATTCTTGCCCTCTCTCTGAAAGTGCGCGGTGCTAAATTTAGCAGCTCTGAAATATTCAGCATCCTCCTCCCTCGTGCTGCTCCGAGCTGGGCTAGCTTCTGCTACGCTAATGCTAGCACTACCTTCCAAGAAATTTGTGTTTGTGTGTGTGTGTGTGTGTGTGTGTGTGTGTGCGTGTGTGTGTATTAGCATCCATGACTTCCAAGAAAAGGACAACGAGTGTCCAACCCAGAAATATGCCTGGAACAAACCAGGGATGCATGAAAGAAAATGAAACAAGACTGGACACTCAGTTGATTTAAAAGAAATTGTGATTGTGATTATGACTGTGAGATTATGAAAAGAACATCATGCGAAGGAGAGGACAGAGCAAGCACAGAGAACATCAGTGTGTGCTAATCAGGAAAAGTGTGACCTAACGCATGCATGGATGAGCCATAATAATGTTTGTTGCATTTACGTGACAGAATTGTTTATGTGCAAAAAAAGCAATATAGCATTATTGTAGTAGGTCAAGCTACGGGAGTCTCATTAGAAAGTAGTGTAATAGAGAGGCAAGAGCCTGGTAAAGTCGAGCAGAGGGTGAAGCAGACAAATAGAGGCCAATCGGATGGAGGAGGCTGAGGAGGAAAAAAGAGGAAAAGGCGAGTCTGTGACAGAGAGGAACTGATAAAGGGATGGAGAGAAATGGAGGGAGCAAAATGGATGAACGGTGGGAGAGGCGGAGAGACAGGCAGGCAGAGAGGGTAGACGTGGGAGACTAATAGAGAGGGGAAAGGCCCATTAATCATTTGGTGGAGGCGAGCGGCAGGCAGCTGACAGCTCATCTCTCCTCCTCCGGCTGTCTGGACAGGCGAGGAGCTTCGTCTCACTCAGGGCTTCACCCGAGCGGGCCGGCAGCTAGAGAAGCTTCCAGAACCATCAGCCTACACATTTAAGGAGGTTCTAAAAAGGCTTGGATGTAAATTCCAACTTAAGGAGGCACTGGGATTTTGTATACCCTTGGATTTAAGGTGGCCCTTTAATTTTCAGGCCCAATATTTAGTCAGACTTTTGATAATTTAGCTTAATTGATGGACAAATATAACAGTGTTCCATCCTAGTCATGCCATCATCGTAAAGACGCTGACATTCAAAAAGAAGCAAGAAGAATGTGAATAGATGCAAACAGTTCCTACTCAGTATTTTACAAAGTCCAGTAAGGCTACAACAACCCTAAACTGTACTGTATTCAACAATCAGATTTCATCTGACTTGTATGGCAAACAGACAGAGTAATGTTAACAGACAGAGGCAGGGAAAACATTCCCTTCAGTATTGCCCCCAGTGATTGCGCTGAGATTTGCCTAAGCTCTACTGCCCACTATGAGCGCATTCAAATTTAACTGCCTTGTCGAACATGCTATGGCTGCACTGGGACTCTCAGAAGCTGTGGGGCCTGGCCATCAAAGGGCTGTGGATTTAAGTGGTTACATGTTAGGTGAAGTCTGGAGCTTAGGCACTGACCCGCACTCCTTCGAGTCATCTGTCTCTCCACCAGCGCGGAGTGGGGGCAGCGAGGGGGCACTGGTGCCCAGGACAGACTCGCCCCGCCTGAGAGAGCCTCACCAGATGCCCCCCTGCCTTATTAGTGCGAACTCTGTCCGGTGACCAGAGCTGCCGTGTCAGAGACACAAAACAGAGGAGAGGGGGGGAAGCACGGGAAATACATCCCCCCCCCCCCCCCCACACACACACACACACACACACCCAACACACACACACACACTCAGTGACACATACACACAGGCATACTTTGTCGGCACTCAATAACTCTACATCTCCAGCCACACGACTACTGATTGTCCATGAGAGGAAACCAAAGACAGACAGACAGACAGACAGACAAATATATTCATGCAAGAGTTAAATTATTAAAATCAAAGCTAAAAATTACAGGGCAGACACAGACACACACACACACACACACACACACAAAGCTCACATCTTTCACATCTCAAATTCTAAAACTCAAGGTAAAGAGGAAAATAATAAAAAAAAGACCCCAAATACACTAAAAGCATTTCAATACTATGCCCCCTTCCTAACACTCGACACACTTGGTCTTTCCCCTTCAGTGGGTGCCCAAAATGAAAGGTCCCCCTTCATGTGCAAATATGGCCTCAATGCTTGAAGAAAAGGGGGGAAAACAGATTTAACATTATAGGATTTATAGGGGAGGAAGTAGCTACTTTTTGAAGTTGGCCCAGAGCATGTTATTCCTACCTACAGTGAGTCCATCTTTTCCTAATTACTGTTAGGTGTCAGGCTGATAAGTCTTCAAAGAGCGAACAACTGTCACCTGTGTTTTGTCAAGCCCAGAGAGACAGAGTAAGAGTGATCAAATGAATGAGAGAAAAGGAGTCACACAGAAGCACTCAAAAAAGAGACAGAGAGGGGAAAAAACACTACTCCTAGGAAGGAGCCTTGGAGTTATTTGAAGGCTGCATTCGTGTTGCGATGCATCCCTATTAAGGGACAGCAATTTACAGCCATGTGCAAAGCTGGTGGGCTAGTGAGCAGATGTGAACTGGTGGTGACCATCCATCCATGCACTCATTCAAGCCTGACATGCTTGGTCCTCTCTGGCTAATAGTGAGTGTGTCTGTTAGTGCCCCCCCCCCCCCCCCCACCCCCCCACCCCATCCCAATCCCCCATATTATCACCCTCGTAGATCATAGTCAGGCCAGTGACAGGAACAAGAATACCAACACAACAGCACATCTAGAGCCATGTCTGGACTTGTAGCGTGTGTTTGATAACACTGAGTAGGGCCAGAACACTATTGTGTGTTCCGTTTCATAAGTGTCATGTCGAAGACGCAAGGCCTCATGCGGTACAATAGGATTTTAGTTCCTGAATGGGCAGACCCACCGAAAATAGATAGTTTATCTGGACGCATCCATCTCCTACCCCAGCTCTCAGTTTGTTTGCGCATGCACTGAGCGCTTCAGTTACACAAACTGACTTCATAAATCACAAGATCTATACAACCATTTTGAATTAACTTATTAAAATACATTTTATTGAATGCTGAACGCTGAAAAATCACTCAACATTCAACAGTACACCATCTAGAGAGAGAAGCTCAAAATAAAGCAGAAATTCCAGTAAACTAAAGACACTTTGATCCAAACTCCCAAACTTATCCTGTTTGACAAAGAATCAAAGAAACTTTGATTTACCTAAAAATCTTTGCTCAAAAACGTCTACTACTACTACAAAAAAAAGAAAAAACACACATCAACAAAAACCTCCAAATATTGTGCTTTTCTGGTTTCCTCTTTCAAAATTCCCAGCTAAATCTCATATGTTTCCATGGAGATGCACATTGTGTACGCAGGGGCTTTTTGTGGAGACACTCTGACCTTAAGTGAGGTGTGCAAACACAGCTCTGCACCACTTGCCCAGATTGGAAGGACCCGGGCCTGGGAAAGAAAGGCCCTTAGCACTCTGCCCGTCTGAAATAAATATCCACTGCCATTGTAAGGGAGGCACAAAAAGAGTCTCTTAGTAACCCAAAGCAGGGTTTTTTAGAGGAAGCTGTTCAATCACAAACGTGTAGCGCCTATATGTGCACTAATGAACATAGTAAAAGAAACATATTAAACCTAACTTCCACATTTCAAAAGTTATGCTCAAAACCATACAAACTCACACAAACTATTTTTTCCAAAATATTTATTTCACAGTTAAAACATGCACAGTATTGCATGACTAAACCTGCAGCATTGGGACACAAGCTAAATACAAGGTATTTCACTAGGGGGGGGGGGGGGAATCTTTTTTGTTGTGTGTTTGTTTTGTTTTGTATTGCTGTGCATCTGCATGTGAAATGAATCGGCATGCACAAGGAGACTAAGATGCTTAGGAAGAAGCTGTTTTAATCTTTGCCAAGAGCCAGCAGATGCACCAGCCACACAACCAGTTAGCTGCTCAACAGCGTCATCTGTAGCAAGAAAGGAGAACAGCAGACAGTCTGGCAATCACAAACCTGCACACAGATTGCATACATGGGGAGATTTCCTTATCCAGTTTGACAAAAAGCCATGACTACTCTCTGACCTCAGTGTCACCACATCACGTGTCAACTCCGACTGCAGAGCAAACACTACTCTCACGAGTACATTTTCAAATTGACGTTTTGTTGAATTATGAAATAATAGCTTTGTGTTAAACAGTTAATACATGCAATCCTATGAGCTCACTCTATTGGAAGCTTGTCGGAATATTACTACACAATACATATGTATTGACATCTTACACTAACACTATTAAACAAGAGGTATATTACTCAGTTAATTAATCACGCTTATTTAAAAACAATTGGGCCATGCAAACAAATTCACGTCTGTTTTCATCCCTGATAACAAGTCAAAGGGGCCGAGTTTCCCAAAGGTGCTGTTGATCAACCAACAGAGACTAAAGAGCAGAGGGTCACAATGATGATCTCTCCATCACTGAACAGCAGTAGTTGCTCAATGATACTTCCAGGAAACACCTCACTGGCAACAGATGCAAACTTAAGAGCACCAAGCCCTCAGTCAACACACATCAATGGGTCAGGCCCGTCTGCCACCCTGACATGCCAAATCCTTGGTGCATTTAAACTGTCCAGAACTGATGCCATAATCAATACGGTCAGTGACTAGTTGAAGCAGAGACCTCTGGTCTTGGCATTTAAGAGTGGAACAGCCTGCTGGCAAGGTACAAGGTAGACTCTTAAGTCATGGTTGTGGCTGCATCCACATTCACATCCACATCCACATGAACTACATGTGGCCCACGCGAGCCTTCTGCTCTGAATTAGGTTTTCGATTAAAGGTATGTGCGTAAAAAGTTCTGCCGGTTTTCATTTCCTCGGAACTTTCCAGAGCGGTCAGGTTATTGGACATCATAGGTGCACATAAATGACAACATTAAGCCCCCCCTCCCCAAGAGATTGGCCATCTAACGTGAACATTAATGTGAGCGTTTGGGAATGAGGTGGGGAGGGGGCAGTGAATAGGGCTTCAGGGGTATTAAACTCCCCCACATCCGGCTTTCTTGCCCCTCTGCTGTGAGCTGCTATGTCCCTCAGTATCTCAGTGGGGCGCTTGCTTTTGTCATGTATGAGAGCGGCCGTTTTCTGATCGTTTCCTCTCTCTCTCTGCGCGCACGCACACACACACACACACACACACACACACACACACACACACACACACACACACACACACACACACACACACACACACACACACACACACACACACACACACACACACACACACACACACACACACACACACACACACACACACACACACACACACACACACAGAGAGACACACACACAGACACACGCACCCACAGACACACGCACCCACAGACACACGCACACACACACACACACACACACACACACACACACACACACACACACACACACACACACACACACACACACACACACACACACACACACACACACACACACACACACACACACACACACACACACACACACACACACACACACACACACACAGACAGACACACACACAGACACACGCACCCACAGACACACGCACCCACAGACACACGCACCCACAGACACACGCACCCACAGACACACGCGCCCACAGACACACGCGCGCACACACACACACACACACACACACACACACACACACACACACACACACACACACACACACACACACACACACACACACACACACACACACACACACACACACGCGCACACTCATGCACGCACGCAAGGCCCATACCTGGACGTGTAGCGCAACATAAAGCAGTGCTCCCTCCTTGCACATTTATGGATGATCAGTAGCGAGAAACAGTCTTGTCGAAATGAAAGAGCCACAGAGTGTGAGAGAGAGAGAGTGAGAGAGTGAGAGAGAGAAAGAGTGTGTGTGTGTGAGAGAGAGAGAGAGGAGGACATAAAGCTGCGGGTCCCAAGCCCGTGGTCCACTTCCTCCTTCATCCCGGCAGCCCTGTCCATTATTACCATGGCCCGGCCCTCGCAAATTAGCCCGAGCCTCGTAAACTACAGTACAGACTAATTTTTACGTCCCCGTGTGCCAGGCGGGACATAAACCAGGAGGGCTTCACACTGGGACACAGGACAGAGGTGAATTAAAAGCAAATCTGGTTTTCTTTTCATTTTTCCCCCCTTCCTTCGCTTGCCACTCCATTGCGCCACGGTGTTGCTGAAGCTTTATGAACCTCCAGAGCTCCGGTATTAGTCTCTCTCTCTCTCTCTCTCTCTCTCTGTCTGTCTCTCTGTCTCTCTCTCTCAGAGTAATTACTCAAATGAGGAAGTGTACCGAGCCGTGCCGAGCGATTATTGGCCTCTGCTTTTGAAGTTTTATTTTCAGGGCGGGAGGGGGGTGAGGACAGAGGTAAAGGTGCTTACTATTAAATCACCTAGGTCAGTGGTATGTGTGTGTGTGTGTGTGTGTGTGTGTGTGTGACTGACTGTGACTGTGTGTGACTAAAATACTTAGTCAAAAAAACATATGATGGAATGACAAAAAAAAAGAGAGAGCCAGAAAGAGTGAAAAGGAAGGATGTGACAGATTAAGAAAAATGGACACGAAGAAGGAGTGACAAAGAGACATAAAGACACAGGAGAGGAAGGAAACCAAAGAAGTGTGAGAGAGAGAGTGAGGTAGAGAGAGGGAGACACAGAGGGAGAGGGTGGGAGGGAAATAAATCAGGCGGGCCGCTGATGGCGCGGTGTTGAAGTGTTTGCGGCCTGCGGGCCGTTTAAAGGGGTTAGGTGAGATGGGGCGTCGGGTGACGCGCCGAGTCCTCGGGGCTTTTCATGTTTTAATGAAGCCGCCGCAGAGACGCAGCGGAGCGGGAGCCGGAGTCAGACGGCGGGCACGGCCCAGACACCTGCTGCTGCCGCCAGACGACATGCAGGCCCGCTGGGCCACGTCTGCCCCACCTCCGCACCACGGGAGCACACGCGCACAGAAAAAAGCAGGGAGAAACGATCTGACCCCTGACCCCTGACCCCGGACACAGACCCACACACACACCCGACACAGAGGGTCAAGTGTGTAGTGGTGCTCAATTCAGATACAGAGATGGATAAAATTCTTGAGTGGTACCCATCCCAAAGTTCTGAAAATCACGCACTGCACTGTCAACTGGTCTGGCTAGTTGAGTGTGTGTTTATGTGTGTGTATTTAGGGGCAGCCGTGGTTAGCACTTCGGACGTGTAACTGGAGGTTGCCGGTTCGAACCCCGACCAGTAGGAACGGCTGAAGCGCCCTTGAGCAAGGCACCTAACCCCTCACTGCTCCCCGAGCGCCGCTGTTGTAGCAGGCAGCTCACTGCGCCGGGATTAGTGTGTGCTTCACCTCACTGTGTGTTCACTGTGTGCTGAGTGTGTTTCACTAATTCACGGATTGGGATAAATGCAGAGACCAAATTTCCCTCACGGGATCAAAAGAGTATATATACTTACTTATACTTATACTTATTCTGGGATGTGTGTGTGTGAGAGAGGAGAATGTAGGATGGGAGGTGGGGGGGTGTTTTGTTTCTTTTAGTAAACATTTGTACATTAATTTTATGGTAATTTATTGCTGGCCTTACTGAGACCTCAGTAACCTGTTTCGTTCCCAACTCATGTACCTATGTTTTTGGAATGACAATTAAAATCCTTGAATCCTTGAATCAAATATCTAAAGCATTCATAAAGGCTTTTTGTACTTTCAACAGTTCAACTCTCCATTCCCCTGGCTGATGCTTGTACCATGTATTTCACCGCATCAACAGGAGAAGCAATTTCTACACTCACAAATACTGTCCTTAGTTGTAGTTCTTAAAAAGTAATTTGGCTGCAGGCCCACTGGTTCGAGAGTGGTACACAAAGATCAGGTGAGTCGTTACCTTTTTAGATCCTGCGAAGCCCTCGGACTCCAGGAAGAAATAAGCAAAGGGCATGAGCACAAAGAGACAGAGGTTGGAGAACAGCGAGACCAGGTTCCACAGTCCTAGGACACCAACCAATCAAACAGTCAGTTCACAAATCAATGCATCAAAAAAGGACAACACATTTGGGATGAAAGAGTACAAGTAATATGTTCTATCTATTTCCCTTTGTGTTTTGCATTACGTGACATGCTGCCTATGGCCCATCTGAAGCCATAATGACAAATATGAGCTGTATGTGGCTGTGGCCCATGCAAACACATTCATTTCACATCATGTGTGCCCCTTTTCTCAATAATCATAGCATCCTCTAAAATGTCTGTTTGCTTCATTTGTACTAAGATGCTCTCAGCAAGTGAGGAATTATTTTATCGTGGAGGTGTAACGCCCCCTTGTGGCCGCTTTAATGCCACAGTGGGCATCATTTCATTGTTAGTCATACACTACGTTATATAGCCTAACAGTTTGGTTATTATCGTAACTATGTCAACTATGTTACATTTTAAAGTAAGCTATAAGAGAGAATCACTAACACTAAAATTGCCGTTATCTCTGTGTAGAGAAAATCTAGGGAGAAACAGAGATTGATTGTGTGAGTAAGGGTTACTGACCATGTATGAGAGAGCCATTGAGCCACTGTATGTAGTAGTTTCTGGGCAGGGAGAGCAGGATCTCATTACTGATTATGGAGAAGGGCAGCAGCAGAACTGCCCCACCTGATATGGCAAGAGTGAAGGTGCACAGGTAAAGACTGACAGAGGGAGGAAAGGAACAGACAGACAGACAGACAGACAGACAGACAGACAGAGAGAGAGAGAGACAGAGAGACAGAGAGACAGAGAGCGGAGACATATGGATAAAGACATAAAGACAGATAGACAGATAGACATATGATAAAGACAGATAGACAGACAGACAGATAGATAGATAGATATAGGACAGACCAATCAAATAGATTGATCGGACAGACATACAAGACATCAATAGAGGGATTGGATAGATTGATTACATAGATAGACTCACAGATAGATTGATTGATAAAAAAGATGAATAGGTAGAGTGACAAACAAACGGATAGATATTGGGTGTGGAAAGAAAGCAACGGGGAAAAATTGAAAAAAAAGGATGAAAAGAAAAAAAGAAAGACAAAGAAAGCTTAGTTAGTGGGAATACTGATCTGTATTAGTGTACAACTAATAATTAATACAAGTCAAGTTATATAATAGACAAATCATTGTTGATAATTTAGATTTAGCTCTATACTCTACAGACAGAGAATTAAGACCTACGCCTTACAGAGACGTTAGCTTGTACATGTAAAGTACAGTAACTCTGTTATGGTGTTAACTCTGTTATGTCTAAATTGTTTTTTTAAGTGGACATTTTCCACCCAGGCCCTGCAGACACATAGTGGGTGAAGTCAACACACACACACACACACACACACGCACGCACGCACGCACGAACGCACACACACAAAGCTACACTCACGATATTCTGTTGACTATGGCATCTTCATCTTCATGGTCATCTGTGGATAGATACCCAAAATCAGACATTGCAATGTAAGACACATCAGCGGATATGGATAATTACGTCAGGCACAAGCTACACTGTTCAACCTACAATGATGGATGTGTACCTATGTGGACATGACACAGTGTGCCCAACCCTCAATCCCTGGTCAAACTCATAAATACATGGACACAAATAGTTGAGCAATACAGTAACGAAGTGTGACGTTCCGTTTCCATGACAGCAGTTTTACTGGATCTAAACAAACTTTCGATAGGATTGCATGTAGACATGTGCCATCATTTCTACCTCATAAATTACTTTTAAATATAGGCTATAGCCGTTTAAACTTGTCTTACTTGCAAGGCAGCAGCTTAGTCACATAACAAGGATTCTCTGTCAGGTGTAACAGTAACAAACAAAATTCCAGTGAAATTTTTACGTCTTATCAAAGGCTGGCGGATCTTAAGAGTGACGTTTTTTGCCTAAAAAATAAAGCCGGGACATGCAGGCTGTGAAGCTATGTGTCTTCTACAGAGGAAACCCATGCTAAAATAAAATCAATTTGATGTTGATATGAATAATTGCAGTTTGTGATTCTTACAGTGTAGAAAACGTATACTAATATCATGGAAACTTTTTTTAAATAATTTAAATTGATTAAGAAAGCCACTGCTATGGTTGCCACTATTGTTAGATTTATTTGTTTAGATCCAGTGAAATTGCTATCTTTACAATGCCACATCATGGCTTCGGTGCTCTAATACTCTGCAGCAGTTGACAACATGCTCTTATTTTCAAACATTCAGACAAGTCTTGTCCACTTATAAACAGCGGGTTATCAGAATATGATTTAAAAATAAACAGAAAAGAAATAGAAGTGATCCACAGAAGAACCCAGAAGCAATGTCCCTCCCTCTCGCCAGTGTGTTTCCGCCTTCAAAGTCACAACACACCTGGGAGGAGCGGAGCGCTTCACCTTGGCCAAATAACCTGAAACTGAGAGACGCAACCCAGATTCCAAGCGGACTGTGTTTCCCCAGGTGATAGGGGAAGTGCAGCAATCTACTTTTTTAAGCCAACAAGGGTGTCCTGAAGTCGCTCATGAGGACATCAAAGAGTTGAAATCAACTTTTTTATTAACCCTTAAAGGAGTACCGTCACACTGGTGTGACGGGAATGTTGGGAAATTAACATTCTAAAGAATATCTGGGTTCATTGAATTCAACATAGAATTTTAGAACCTTCAATTGTTGCGGAACTTAGAATGTTCAAAAACCTACACCTTTGATGTTTTCTCTTGTGTACGTTTGTGTTTTTGCTTTTGTGTGCTTCGCATGAAGACTGTCAAGTGCAGATAGACAACATGACTTGTGGAAGGAAAGTGTGGTTTAGGTGTGGGTGTACACGTGCCATTTGTGCAAAAGGGGGCACCTACCACTTTTTCTCTTGTAGCGGGTGATGATGCAGTAAGACACAATGTACAGCACCGCAAAAAGAAGGAAGCAGATCTGCAGAGCAAAAAGGAAACAGGAAGTGAGAAAAGCCACAGGTGCCATCTTTCATAGAGCCAGGGCATGAATATGCTTAGTATAAGTATGAGTAGTGCTGGGGACCTTTGGCACGACTACTGTAGACCAGAGAGAGAGAGAGAGAGAAAACGTACTTATCCCCAGTTTCCAACAAAAGATGACACATGTGAATATTATTTTATTATATGATATTATTAC
Source organism: Alosa pseudoharengus (assembly GCF_046254945.1). Taxonomy (NCBI): domain Eukaryota; kingdom Metazoa; phylum Chordata; class Actinopteri; order Clupeiformes; family Clupeidae; genus Alosa; species Alosa pseudoharengus. The sequence goes on along the minus strand of NW_027468650.1, from coordinate 9,734,165 downwards.
AGCGTATAAACAAACATTATCTCATTACATGACACGCTAATATTACAGCATAATTACGCTGTAACTACACATCACAGGCATTAAGCAGATGACATGTGAGTGATGCGTTATCATGTAGGCTAATGCAAGGGCAGCAGGAGGTCTGGGAGATCTTGTGTTCTGCACAGGCAGGGGTATTTTGAGCGCAGATTTTGACAGCACAGATGGACGCCATTGGATGGGGGAGCACCTATGACAGCCTGTCAAGCCGATGAGTCATGATCAGATTACCCCGACTCAGGCCTCACAGAGACGGGCATTACTGTTCTGCCAGAGAGGCTGCATCCCAAGTCTCAAGTCACAGACATACAAATGCAGATCAGGGGGAACCATCGCAATTAGTTGACACTAGTGAACATTCCAATAATATACCTGACAATGGTGCATCTTATTCAAACTTCACTTTGTGAATGCAAGCATGGATCGCAACAACACAAAATGACAATATTTTCATCCGAACCTATTAGTGAATGAATTGTACAGACAATTTCTTTGAGAAACAAATATTAAATTCAGAAATGATACAGTGACAAGCACCTAAAATATCCCAGAATCCCAACTGTCTGCCCCTGCAGATGTTTCATAGCTACAGTCATGCACAGTCTCTAAGAGCATAAGTGACTCAGCCATTTTTACAATCAGTAGACAAACCACTGACTGGAATAGGTTGCATGCATAGGTTGTAAAAATGGATTGCTGCAAGGAAATCTCTTCACAGCATGTAGGCGTGCAAGGATACGCACAGTAATTCTACATTGAGCATATGTTGCCCTCATATTGCCAGCCACAACATTAGCCACAATACCACACTGCGTGTCAACAACACAAGCCAGACAGCTTCTCCTTTCTCATGTAAAGAATTTAACACCACATGAGCTTAGTAAACAAACACAAACATGCACATAGCAGCTTTCCTGTTTGGGTGCTTTGCATAGTATCCTAGTAAACAACAGTCCTCCTATACTAAGATCACAGATAACAACGGCCATGTAGCCTATTTGGTCTGGGAGCTTGAATTTCCCCCAGGCGGTTCGTGCATTAGGGTACATATTTCACTAAAACCTTTGAGGGCTCTTATGATTTGATTAGTTTTAAAAACATTTTTTTTCTTCACGAATTTTACTTCATACAATTACGAATCTTTGCCATAACACAAAATAGGCTTATCATAGCATAACAAGACCGAGTGAATGAATGAATGAGTGAAAGAATGAATGAATGAGTGAAAGAAAAAACACATAGCCTGAAGCTTGGCTGATTGCTGTCAAAATACCCACATGCACTTTCAGTTCATGAAACAACTGTTTCTAAAACCTGTACTTCAATGCACTGACTACTGGTGATGACAATTTACTGACATAAGGATGTCTGAGAGGTATGCTGGCATCTCAAATTACAAGCAGCTCCTCACACAGAGTGTTACAGGACACAACGCCACATAGTTCTGCTGCATGTGTGTGGGCGTGCTCTGCTTTTTGCCCTCTCTAAAGAAGTCCTTGAAGTTCTCAAAGTGCCCTGGGCATGGAACGCATCTATTTTGTGGGGAGCAAGGTGAAAGATTCTGGCTATTTATAAAGCGAGAGTGCGTTCATTTGCTGTCACATGCCATGTGATGCGGGATGAGGACTTTGATATCCACACGACGCACTTCACTTACTGTGGAAACGAAGTGAAAGCCGAAAATAGCAAGCCCACCAGGGTAGTTTCATTAAGAAGACAGGTTTAAGCCGCGTTCGCCCATAAGTTAACATGTTAACTAGTCAAGGAAACAGATCATGGGATTGAAGTGTCAGCAACTGTAAACAAGCTATCAATCTAGGCAGGGCGTTTTAATGAGGCTCGGGGCTTGGTTAATACGAGTCATGGAAGAATGGACACTGGAAACCGGATACTGTCTACTCGGATGAATAGGCTTTTAAATATATCATTATCGATTCTCACTACTTCAATCGTGGTTTAAACAGGATGACACATTCATGCTCGACAATAATCTAGCGAGCTAATCTGTAATATCTAGTCCAAATAGATTTACCATTCTTTAAGGTACAGTATTCGGCAACTTCCCAGAACACAAAACAACGACCGGTGCAAGTCAGCTGTGTGTTCGTGAGGTTGAAGTGTTGACAGCTAGCTTGTTGACACACAAAAAACTCTAGATTTGTCAGATATGATAACTAACTGACGTTAAGTAATAGCATTAATTTAACTGACTGATAGTCACAACTAACGTTAATTCAATTTAAACATCTACTCAATCAGCAAAGAAATATCACCAGAATAAATGAAAGAATCAGCTTATTGAATGTTAATGTTACATATCGATATTAGCTAGGTATTATATTAGATATAACGTTAACGTAATGTAGTCAGCATTCTGACAAGGCTAACATATAACGTTACAGTACGTTAGACAGCTAAGCACAAGAGGCAATTGTCGTTGCAGATTAATAACAAAGATCCTTGATTACTAGCTCCTCTTTAACCCTCTCTGTTAATAACTCGACATACCAAAAGCTACGCTCAGTCTTAACGTAACGTTAGAACCTTGAGCAACAAAAAACAAATAACAGCATTACAACCACATCACAGAATGGCTTTAAAGACACCACATAGCTAAAATGCTAACGTTATCTTTGCCAACATAACAGCTAACGTTAATGTTAATATTCTCAAGAAAGTTAGATACAGGATGTCCAGTGTAATAGTAGTTGAATAATATGCCGTTACACCACAAGTGTAGTGGGGCACGGTGATATTTAACGGTAACGTTAACATTGGTGACAAACCCAGTTACACTGTCTGTTAGCCTTCTATTTAAGGATACCTTTCGCTGATACCTATCTGTTTTCGCCTTCGTGTTAACGCAAGCTAAAGTTAGCTTATCAGCTAATGTTAGCTGGCTAACTGCTAGCAAGCTTAGCTACTTACAATGTATTCCCGAACTTGACTGTGGAAATTTTGTTCTCTGATGGTAACATCGTCGTCTTCCATTCTTCATATTGGATATATACGCATCACTTACTCATAAAACTAAAATCAACATGGTCTTATAAAATATGTTTCTTTAGCAATATTGGGTTAAATGGTTGAGAATCGCCCTAAACAATCCGTTAGCAACATTGACAGAGTCTCATTTGCTCAGTTTTGCACCGCCAGAGAAACGACTCAAAATAAATGACATCATCAGACCACGACAACAAGAAACGCCCAACCGTTGTGAACTGAGAAGCATTAAGAACCGGAATTGTCTCCGTTTTACTCTATAAAATCCGTTTAATTAACTTGTGCCCAAAAGTAAAAAAAACATGTTTGGAATATTTTGTGAAGTGTAAAATTCGAGTGTACACATTTAAGCTTACATTGTGCATATATTGGTTGACGGTGATTGCTCTGAAGATGTGTATGCTTGATATCCGGAAATAACATGAGAGGTTAATGTCGTTGACTTCAATTGAAGTGGTCCAGTGATGGCGGCCTCCTTACTGTCACACATGTCTTATAAATTCTCTCACAGCAATTGTTGTATTTGCCAATAACTGGCGTTGTGGTGGCCTTTAAGCTGTTTTCATGAGATACGTATGTTATTCTGACTCAGAAATACATTAATTGAACTACAACATCATCTGTTAAATTGCATTTCGAAGAGGGGGACACTTCTAAACTAGTTAGCTAGGCTACCTTACATAGCTATCGTAAACATGAAACCAAAGGCAAGACAAGGCAAAAGGAAGGGAGGTAAGTTTAATTCTGACGATAAACTACAGCGGTACATGACATCAGTTAAAGATTATGTTGAGAGTAAAGGGGGTGTAACGGGTACAGATAATGACCAAAGGTATAAATGTGTCATGAAGAAAAGTCGAAAAGAGATGCGTAAGGAGAAACGTAAAATGAAGAAAGCTAAAATGAGAGACAGTCATATGAGAAATGCGCTGTCTACGGATAGCACTAAGGTGCAACCGGCCAAAAGTGATACACTGAAATCTGAAAAGAAACAAGACAAAAGTTTAAAAGTCGACGCCACAAAAGCCACTGAAAACACCAAGCTCTCTCGAAATGCTGGTAAAAACCAATCAGACAATAAAACTGAAAAACCACACGTGGACTCAAAGGACATACTGGCCCAGGAGAGGAAACAATACGAGTTTAAGCTAAACGAAAGGAATAAACAGGCTTTAATAGATGCCAACGTCGAAGAGGACAGAGAAATTAAGAAACTGGAGAAGCTTCTTGGACTCAACAGGAGAAGGAATAAACAGACTCTTCCTCAGTCTTTTGCTGAAGATGGGCTTGGTTACATTTTAGGGGTTTTGGATTCAGGTGCTGGGGGAATTGACGACAGTGATGATGAAACTGCTGTTGCCAAAGCAAAAGGTGACTTGGAGAACCCAGAGGACAGTGAATCAGAAATGTCAGGAGATGAGGATGATGGTGACAGTTTAGAAGATGCCCTTCAGGATGATGATGATGAGGATGAGAATGAAGAGGATGATGATGAACAAGAGGGAGAAGTAGAAAGGATGGATACCATTGAAGAGGAAGAAGAAGAAGAAGATGAGGAGGAGGAAAATGAAGAGATGGAGGAGGACGATCCAGATGACACTAAAGAAGATGATGGAGATGTTGAAGAAAACCTCAATTCAGAGGAACAGAGTACTTCTGAAGAAAGTAGCAAAGTTGTAAGTCCTTCTAATTATTTCCCACTTTGTCAGTATTTACATTTTGTAAGTTATTATAATGAAACTTTTGTTTGCGAAGGCCACTCTGCCATCAGGAAAGTACATCCCCCCTCAACTACGAGGAGCTATGGACAGTAAGCGCAAAGCGGAGCTGGAGAAACTCAAGAAGACTGTCAAAGGACTGGTGAACAGGTATGCAAAGGAGTATGGAGCTACATTATCTAAAATGGCACTGTTCTGCCACATCACTCTCAATTTTCTCTATGTCCTTAGAAAGAATGGCTTGAATCTGTTCTTTGAACCCTAAAATATGCCCCATATCTCAGAATTTTTAAATCTATTTTTCCCCTTGACTTGAATGACTAGACACATAATATTGTGTGATTACATTGCAGAAATATCTTTTTGCATTAACTTAATACTTTCAAATCAATGTTGTGTTTTGTCACATACAATTATGCAAAGTAAATTGTAGTGTTAAGTCGCCTAACTCCAATGTGCATAGTTTATGTACAAAAGCGCATAGTACATAAAACATAAGAAATATTTAAAATGTACTAGATAAATCTGACTGTGATATGTACAGCATTATAAGTGGGTTTAGCAGGAGAGCAGATGTAAGTGATTTGTATAGTCTTGTAGCCCAGGCATAGTACTTTAGTGACAATGCGATATCTCTGTTGCAATTGGTAGACTGAGTGAGGCCAACCTGGCATCTATCAGTGGACAACTGGAGGAGCTCTACATGAGCAGCAGCAGGAAGGACATGAACGACACCCTGACTGATATTCTGCTGGCCGCCTGCGTCTCTCCCTCCCTCATGCCCGACAGGTATTGATTTTAAAGCTGTGGGTTTTGATCTGTTTTCTCTTTCTGTTATCAAATAGCCTTGTGGAGTTGGAACTCAGAATTAGGCTCAGGTGATCACCAATGGCATTGCTACAGGGATGCAGGTGCAGGAATCAGGATGTAGGTTTACTTTGCTGAATGTGAATGAAAGTGAGATAGTTGGAGTCAGGAAGGAGGACCGTGGATCTTTGCATTCAAATGCAAATTAAATATATTTAGTCTGTTTTTTTTATGATGAAGAGTTTATAGATATTTGGCCCAGATAGATTTACTTGTATTTGTCCATGAAAGGCACTTTTGGGGGAAAACACTCCTCCTTACCACATACATAAGTTACATTATAAAACGGATAGTTCCGGTCCTTGATTATGATTGGTTGAATCGCATTCGATGTCATTGTATATTTTCCCGATATAGCATGGCTGAGACCGCATTTCGTTCTATATTAATGCGCTTAGAATTCATAACGGTTACAATTCAAAGTTGCTGAGCAACAATTCCGATAAGAAACTACTAGCGGTGGAACTATTCTATGTGGACTCTGCCGAAGAATGGACATTTGCAGATGACATAGCTTTTAAATTTCATGATTATTTGTTTATTTTGTATCAATTTTATGTATCAATGTCCTACATGTGGTAGCCGTTTTATAAAAGCAATAAGCCCCTTGAGGCCGTTCTAAATTGTGAATATAGCACAGCTGAGGGTTGTTTAACGGCACTCAGCTTCACTTCACTCACTTTGTGCCTAACATCACCCCTCAGCTGTGCTATATTCACGATATAGAACGGCCTCTCGGGATTTATTGTTTAAGTATATGGGTTTAGTATAATCATCCCACTCCATAGAGGTTCATTTTGTGTTTTTATTTTACTCACAAATGTAATGAACAGTTTTTGGCTTCATTTCCAATCTTTGGCATTGTGTTGCAGATAAGTCTTTGCCTAGTAGTTCATTTTAATGGCAAACATTTTTTACAGGTTTTGCCTATTGCTTACACACTTTTTGCAGAATTTGGCACATTATGTCAAAACTCTCTACACACAGCCTTAGACATAGCACTTGGAGATAAACAACACACATGCCAAAAAAAAAAACCCACAATCCATTCTAAAAATGTAATTGCAACAAAACCATACACACTGATGTTTTATATAACACACTGCAGTCTTTGTGTTTCCATTTTTATTGTTATTTTGTCAGACTCAGTCTTCTGTGAAACATTTGTTTTAACAAACGTTTTTACAAAAAACAAACATTCTTACAGAAATAAAGAAAAATAGAATCACAGTTATCAGTGCAATATTGTAAGTGAATGTTCCCTAAACAAATCAGAAATTTAGCAACAAAACAAAAGTAAAAAGAAATACTGGATAAATAGCTATCCACCCTTGAACTGATCCCACCTCAATGTCTCTGCATGCCCCTTCCATTGCTTGCAAAAGTGGCATGCAGGTATGTTGTTGGTGGTCATATACTTTTCACTGGCACACTGAAAATAATTCTTCAATTGGATTTAGAAAAGGGGAGTAAAGGGGCAAATACAGAACTGTACACGGGTACTCAATGTAAAAGTACACACTTGAACAGGTACACAATAACTTACCTGAAGTCTATTTGTAGTGCTAAGCCTCAGACTGATTGATCAGTTTTCTCTGTAAGTGTTTTCAGGTATGTGTGTGGGTATTACCAATTACTAGATATGCTTGCATTTTCAATGGAAGTGTTTTCCCAATGATAACAGGAAATGTCATTTTTGAACAAAGTGTCTAATGTAAGAAACCGTGTGTAGTTTTCACAATAAATGTGTAGCAGAATTGCAAGCAATGTGCAAAGCAGAAAATTTGTTTAAGCTATGGTTACACAGTGTTTAAGGTATGCTACAAGAAGTTAAGGTATTGAAGCTTTAGTCTAAGCTTTCCTTTTCTGTGTGTAAGCAATGGGCAAAAACTGTAATGCTCGTGTTCGCTAATTGATGTGTTTTGCCATGATGCTCATCTGATCACACATACACAATATGCTTATGTGTTCACCGGATATGGTGACTGCACATAGAATTTGAACACATTTGAACAGTTATCTGCTGAACAGTACTCGTTGAAGTCTGTGTCTGTTTGGGAGGCCAGTCAGTGGACACTTGGCCTTGTCTCTATAGGGGACAATGGGGACTGTGTCTTTGCGTCTTTATAGGGGAATATGTCTGTCAGTAGAGGGTAAATGAGGACAGACAGAAAGAAGTGTTTTAAAATGTAACAGCTGGTAAAGAAATGCTCTCTTTAATACTCAACAGGCTTCTCATGGAACACATTCTACTGGTCAGTGTGTTACATTACACAGTGGGCCTGGAGGTAAGTTTTGTTCCAAGATGCCTATGTTTTAAATAGTTATAATAATAACAATAGGTTTAATTATTCATTTTAAAAGTATTATACAATGCTCAATATGCAGTAACAATGTATACACATTCAAGGAATGGATATTTATTTATTTCATAGGTAGGGGCACAGTTCCTGGAGACGGTGGTCCGCAAGTTCATTGAACTCTACAAGCTGCCCAGAGAGGGCAAGGAGTGTGACAACCTGGTGGCAATGGTGGCTCACCTCTACAACTTCCAAGTGGTGCACTCCCTCCTTATCTTCGACATTCTCAGGAAGCTGGTTGGGGCCTTCTCAGAGAAGGACATTGAGCTGGCACTCTTCCTTTTGAAGACGGTGGGCTTTGCTCTCAGGAAAGATGACCCTTTGGCCCTGAAGGAGCTAATCACAGAGGCCCAGCGCAAGGCCAGCGATGCAGGGGCCAAGTTCAAAGATCAGACACGGGTAATAAAGATTGCAACAGAGGCTCTTTGCTTGGAAAAAGATTTTAAAGCAGAGCATGAATCGAAGTGTGATATTGTCGTTTATTTGTTTACTACACATACTGTGATACATTATCGTTAAACCTTGATTTGGTTGTTGAGTGGGTTTGTGACACATTATTGCCTGTGCCGATTACACAAAACACTGGAGTCGTAGGAGAATCCCCAAAGAGTCTTGATATGCTAGAGTTTTGGTCATGGAGTGGAATTACGCAGACAATACATTTCTGGTTGTTGAATATGTCACATTGCACGATGCGTCCTGCTTCAGGGTGGTTCCCGACCTTTCATATTCGAGCACTGCACTGGAAATGTGTTGGTTACGGCAAAATCATGGCAAAATCGGCTAAAATCATATAATCAGCACAGGCCATCTGATGTATGGTTTCTTCCCTTAAGACGATTCGCCACTTAAACTAGGTTGATGAAATGTGTGAAAAAGAACCACTGCCGACTGGTTGTGATAAAATGTATTTTTGTTCTTTATGTCCAGTTTTCCTCATGCACTCATTGCTGATTTGGGCGCTTTCTGTGCACATCTAGGTGCGTTTCATGCTGGAGACCATGATGGCCCTGAAGAACAATGACATGAGGAAGATTCCAGGCTATGACCCAGAGCTTGTAGATAAACTGAGGAAACTGCAGAGGACACTGGTGAGTGAAACCTGTGTTTGATTACTGTATTGATTATGGTAATAGTTATCATCATAGTCAAATAGGCCATTTTAAACTGTGGAGTGTAGTAGACTGTGGACTTTTTGAGCACTAGAGGGCAGTGTGATTCCACTTTCACCGTGTCTCCTTAGACAGCCCAAGAGCCACCAACAAATGTCAAAGCTACAATAATGCTGCCAGTCAGCCAGTTTAATGAATTTCTAATTGATTCACCTACAGTGCAGCCAATAAAAAGTCCAACCAGAAAGGTTGATGTGATGTATTGATGCTTTCCCTCTCAGTACCAGCACTATGATAGATATGAGGGAAACTTGTTGTGAATGCATAAGTATCTGTGTGATCATGTTTTTCAGTGTTTGCATTATCTTTACAAATTATTGCTATTGGATCGATTCACTCTGTGTTAAGTTTGTTATGGATGTGCGGACATCCATGATGGTTCTCTTGCAATTACTACTACTGGCAATAGCTTTAATTTCCTTTTTTATAGAACTCACTTATGGTTTTTACACGTTGCCTGTTGCCAAGACTGACCCGTCATTACCTAACTAATGTGATTTATTAACGGTAGCCATTCCTGTGTGCAGATCCATCGCACTGCATCAGGCAGTGATGTGAAGCTGAGGGTCTCTCTTGAGAATCTTCTGGAAGCCGATCAAGTGGGACGTTGGTGGATTGTTGGTTCATCATGGAGTGGGGCGCCCATGATTGGTGACCAAAGTAGCAAGACATCACAGCAGCCCACCTCGGCAGGACAGGTATATTCTCTGTGAATTGAGAAGTAGAAAGATACATAAACCAAAATAGTGTTTTTGTATTGAAATATTCATGTATTGTTCAGAGTAGGTTTAACCTTAATGAAGTTCTAGGCAATATGTTACTGAGAGGTTAGTACAGGTAGGCTGTTTTTTTTGTTATGTTCGCTGATATATTTCAAATATACTTTAGGCGTTCTATATACTATAGTTTCAGTGTTTCTTAGTAAAAGAAGGATACAACTTGTTTCACTGGTTAAAACAATGTAGTGTTCATTGCTGTATGAATTCCAGCTATAGTGATATGAAATGCATGGTGTCTCATCCGGATGTAACACACAAAGCAATTGTGTTCCCTACATTATGGCAATACTGCTTTGTATGGCTTGATTGGCAACTCAACATGTAGGCTACTGCCTGTAATTTCTCTAAAAGGGGGTCAGATACAGCAGGCTTAGTTTTACCTTGAACACAATCCAGTATTTTATCCTCTGCTTCCAGTTTAGCACGAAGGTCCTGGAGTTGGCTCGGAAACAGAGAATGAACACTGACATCAGGAGGAATATCTTCTGTGTCATCATGACCAGCGAAGATTACCTGGATGCATTTGAGAAACTTTTAAGGTAAGCTGTTTTGTGTTGTCTTCCTTACATTTTGAAATCTAGTGGAATGTCTGAAGTGGTCATGAATTAAGCTCTTAGCTTAACTAACATAACAAACTAAGCCATTTTAAGTGCAATGTTGATGCAATTTTGACTAGTTGTTTTGTCAGATTAGCAAACTTAAAAAATGGTTGGGGGAAAAAAAGGTCACAAAATATGCCACCAAAAAATATTGTGGCTCTAACTTCATCTGAAGTGGTTGGTATGAGTCCATGTGCTCGTTTTCTCGCTTACTCAGACTTGGGCTGAAGGACCAGCAGGAGAGGGAGATCGTGCACGTCCTCATGGACTGCTGTCTCCAGGAGAAGACCTTTAATGGGTTTTATGCCGTTCTGGGAGAGAAGTTCTGTTCTCACGACCGCCGGTTTCAGGTACGCAGAGCTTGGCTTACAACTGCCGTGTCACACTTGCTGCCCCTCAATGGCAGATTTATCCCATCACTGTCAATCTCTGTCTTAATACTATCCCTTCATTTGTCAATTTGATCAATCAGCAAGAAAAGTTGCAGATGAATCCGGGTCTACCTAAAGGGATAGTTGTATGACTCATTTTGATGGTTAAAATTTAAGACTTAAAAGATTAAAGAATATATTAAGATATAAAAATGGCAAATGGTATCTGTGTCCTGTGTGCCAAAAACAGCATTACTTTCATATTGTGTCCCAGTACCAGCTCTTTAGAATTGTTGAGCTGAGAGAGTTGACATATCAAAAATAAACTGAAACAGGGCCGTTCCCAGCCTACATAAAGGGTCTGTGTGAGTCTGTCTCTCTCTCTCTCTCTCTCTCTGTGTATTCTTCACTCCACCCCAACAAAGGCAACAACACCCCCCACCTTATTCTTTTCCCACCTCCACTGTGATATCTGATAAGCATTGTCCTCCACTGACTGCTTCTAAAAGGCATCCCTGTATTACTGGTGGAAGTGAGGGAAGTTTGCTTTTCCCGACCAAAATGAGATGAAGGTGCTTCCAGTTGTAAAACAGTTTCTGGTAATGACACCTAATATAAATGATCCTTGTTTCTCACAGTGTGAAAGAAACCAACTGTGAGTTCTTATCTCAAGGTGTTAATTTAGATAAGATGATGATGGCCATTACAGGCCATCCTCTGATGGCAAATATTGCAAGGCCTTAGCCAAAGCAGTGAAGTGGATGTGGCTAAGCTGCTAACTTTATAGAATATGAGTGCTCTAATGCAGTGGTTCTCAAACTGGGGGTCGCCAAAAATATTGGAGGGGTCACGAAATGATTTGCAGTCTGGATTAAAGACATTTTCGTAAAGGTTTTTAGTCAAAGGCTGCCATTGACATAATGCCTTTGATGCCCATCTCACAACATTTCGAAACCAAACTGCCGGTTAGAGAGAAGGGGGTCGCGAGACTTGGCCCATGTTTTTTGGAGGGTTGCCAGACAAAAAGTTTAAGAACCACTGCTGTAATGTTCTAATTCATGAGTGTCCTTTCCAGATGACCTTCCAGTTCAGTCTATGGGACAAGTTCAAGGAGCTGGGCAGCCTCTCCAGCACCACCTTCAGTAACATAGTCCAGCTGGTCACTCATTTCCTGCAGAAGAAGAGTCTCTCTATCTCCATACTCAAGGTGCAGCCCTAACACACTTTAATGAGTGGTTGTGTGTGCATGTGTGTGGTGCTTGTGCATGTGCGTGTGTGCGTGCATATGGCTATGATGAGGTTTTTACTGAGTGTGCAGTCAGTTACTGTTCTTGCATAGGTTTATGGTCATGTAAGATGCCTGTCTAAGACATGTACCTGAGGCTTACAAAGATTTTATAGATGAGGTTTTACCAATTACTATGTTAGATCACTGATATTGTCCAGTGTACTCCTCTCCTATCTTCTTTCACTCAAGCTTCCTCTCTCCCTTCCTCTATCTGTCAAAACTATTTCAAAGTTGCCATGATTCTTTGTTTTTTCTCTATTAGTTTACAAAATGTGCTTTTATGTGTAAATGGCTTACCTCAGCAGTGAATCTGACATCTCGAGCTCAGCCTAACTGTGTCCTTTCTTTTTTCTATTTTACAGGCAATTGAGTTTGGGGAACTAGACAAGCCAAAGGTGAAGTTCTTGCGTCAGGTTCTCACTAAACTCCTAAAGGAGACGGAACCAGAGGATCTGATGAACATATTTGGAAGGTATTGATCTTTGTGAATTTGCTTCTACATCTACTATTTCTATTTTATGTTAGTCATGGATTTTTTTTTTCATGTTTTTAAGTCCTTGCTTTACCAAAAATACCATCATACTCGTGTGCTCAAACTTCAAACAAATTAGATTACCTCCAGTATTGGCAGGTTTAACCAGTGCATGGGCTGCAAAACTAACTGTCAACACAGTGCTAATCATCCCAGGCATTGCAGCTTGTAGACTTGGCCATAGAATCAGTTCCCTCATTGTTTTTTTGTCTCTCCAGGATCTCGGGAATTCCCAAGCTTGGAATGCTACGGGAGGGCTTGAAGCTTTTCATCAGTCACTTCCTACTGAAGAATGCCCGGTCGCTGGGAAATGCTGAGCAAGCCAAACTCCTGACCGAGCGAGCAGAAGTGGCCACCAAGGCCATGGAGGCCAGAGAGGCCAAACTCAAACTGTAAAACATGTCACACCCACCCAGGCACCCACAGACACAGAGACTCTCAGAAGAACTAAAGAAAGAGACCCTGTTCAGGCTGTCTTTCATCCATCGAGGACATACGAACAAAGACAACTGTTTATCCAAACAACCTGTTTAGACACTTCAGAAAACAGTTCTAATGGCTCTTTTTACAATGGGGGGAAATGAGGAGTGTAAATAATGGACATTTTATTCAGTTTTTGCCGTTTAATTTACGGTAAGGGACGTATCTTGTCACATTGTATAATGCATGTCAACTGTCATCTGACATGTAGTATATTCCTTTTGCAGACATGTAGTTTATTCCTTTAGTTTTATAAGGAAATGCATTGATTTTCTTAGTCCAGATATTGACCCCTTTACAATATTGACTCCTGTTAGATGTGGCCTTCTGGAAGTATGTTTTTCAATAATTATTTTAAAATGCAAAAAATTTATTAATATTTGAAAATATTTTTATTACATTGTTGTGCATACATTCATTGCTGTGAAACTCCTCAGTAAGTCAGTGGTATATCACACAGTGATGCTATGATACAAATAGAAATAACCGATAAAATACCTGTCATTTTGATTAAAAGTCTGGAAATATTTCTTGGCCAAGGGTACACACCATGTCTTATGGCCTTAGGACTATTTGATAAATGTTAAACAAAGAAAGAAATACATTCCATATGCATGTAGGAATGTATCTAGGTTTACAGATGGTATTATGTCCTTTAGTATCAGTGCACTTTTAGATTCTGGAGTGTGGCCTATAGAGGCCACTGGAGAACAGCTACAAGATTAAGGCCTTAAAGGTACTTCAGCACGAACGGAACCCACATTGATTTTATAAGTGCTTTCAATACAACCAGCCGCCGTAAGACATGTCTGGTATGCAATTTATACCTCTTTTTGTGTTTGTTTTATATGCTCAACAGTGATAATAAGAAAAGGAAGCTAGCTTATCTCTCATAACCTCATACCTCTGAGTGTATTCAGGTCTAATATAAACATGCCTATGTAGTGAGCGGCCTTGTGTATACTGTTTTATAGATTTATCATAATACCATTCTGTATGAATCGCTATGATAACAGCATGTGGAAACACAAAAACGGAATGAAATGTGACTGGTGCACCAGACATTTATTGAAGGAATGTGTTCATTTTATTTGGGCTCAAATGTTCCTTTTAACTCAGACCTGTCGACTGACTTACACAGCAATGTGTTTTTCATTGGCTTAATGCCCCCAAATGATGTACGTTTGATTATGTACATACGTACGTATGTCTATTATGGGTTTGGTTGATTAGTTAAAAATGATTTATCTTTATACTTTTTTACTTATTTATTTGCTTCATTACTCAGGATTGAAGAACATCCTTTCATGTTCTGGTCCCAAGGTTCAGATAGTCCATTATAGCCTACTTTCCTTTTAAAAGCAGATGCCTATTTGCAGGATACATCTTGTTCTGTGGTTCTTAGTGAGGATTTCAGAAAGTGTTCCATTGCTAGATAGAAGTTAAAAGAACTGCTCTCATCCCTACCATTCAGGTGTGAATGGCTCTCCCTCAAGCACAGTGAGACTCATTGTGCTCTGCCCTAGCTTTCCCCTCTGCCACAGTAGTCTATTGGCAGCTGCGCCATACATCACAGCCAATTGCCATAGGTTTTGTAAACATAACTCTTGGACAGGCATTGACCTTTCTCATGTGTGTGAGCTCCCATTTACCAGACGTGTGTGTATTTAGTCAACTTTTTTACCCTTTGTTCATAATCTTATTGACACAGTTAGATAGGAGACGCAAACATGGATGGTAGACATGCGCCATCGCTGTGAAATGAATTACGGTGTTTTGATTCCGCGTTTAGAGGTGGAGTGCGTTGCCCCGACACCACCAACTCTGCGGCCATTCGTAGCATACTAGAGTATTGCCGTTACATTCGATGCCCGCAATTATTAATTAGCAACATTGCCGCAGTTGATATCAATCTGAGTCACGGAATGGTCAGAAGGTTAGCCACGAACAACAGGGTCACAGCGAAGACGACCTGAGGTCCGCCAAGTGAGTCGAATTGTTGCCTAACTTGCCTTGACTGTTCTCAGCGCGCTGTCAGTGACGCGATTAGTTGCTGCATTCTCTGCTATATCTACCTCGCAATTAATCAGGTGAGACTTACAACACGTCATGACAGGAAATATGGATGTGAATTAACACATGGTTGACCCAGAGATGGTTCATTGGTTGACCATAGTGAACGTTGAATGGCTCCCCTTCACGCACAGACTGCCATTGCCCTGCACTTATTCCACTGGGCCTATGTCTGCCCAAAACACATTTCATATGTTACACACACCTTAATGTCATATGGACACGTGTTAAAGAGTGGCTATTCTTTTTACATGTATTAAGTAAAAGTAATACACTAAAACTAGGCCTATTGTAGTCACCATTAGTCATTTTAAATGAC
Organism: Alosa pseudoharengus; assembly: GCF_046254945.1. Lineage (NCBI taxonomy): Eukaryota > Metazoa > Chordata > Actinopteri > Clupeiformes > Clupeidae > Alosa > Alosa pseudoharengus. Next base: position 9,718,565 of record NW_027468650.1, on the reverse strand, counting down.
CAAATGTAGACACTGTTGGTCATTTTGAATTCATCCATCATTCACCAACTGTAAATTATATGATTTCAAACATCTGGAGTCAGATGACCAGTGGCATCACTAGAAAATAACTTCTCTATAACATCTCCAAAGAAAATTGCCACCTATGACACAACGATTACACAATCTCAAGCTATAAAAGCAAGTTGTAGTATCGCTGGACACGGCCAACTGACCAGTCACAAAATAACCCCCAGAGGTCAGATGAAGGCCCAGCATTTTCCCACACACAGTAGCAAGGCCCATGTAGCTCCCACATCTGTGGCCTTTGACAGCCACAAAGCCAGCATTGTCAGCATGTGTGAGGGAGGAGCAACCCTCCACAGGAGAGTATCGGCCAACAAATACACACAGGTGAATGGGAACTTGAATGTGCTGTAGCTATTGTCTGGAAGTGTGTGTTCTACCTGGGTGTGTGTAGTCACCTCAGGCTAGTACTGATATTGACCCCCCAGTCACCCTTTAATGGGAAGCAGACGCCGCCCAGACCTGATAACGGCTCAGAGTGAAACGACTCGAATCAGCCCAACATGGAAATGAGGCTCAGTCGGGACGGATAAAGAAACAAACTTCTGTGCTCAGGGTGGAGATTTCACACAGATGTCTGTTGCATGGACTTTATCTGATCATAGCCATTTGGGATGGTTAATAATGTATGTTACAGGTTTTAGATATGGAAGGTACACAAAAGCATGGAGGTCCTCTTATATTTGGTCTGTCTAACAGCTGATGGCTTTCCTGTTCCTCTCCCCGTCAATGATCACACCCTCTCACCTCTGTCTCACCCTGTGATCAGACCTGTCCTGAGACTGGGACATACCTGGGAGGTAGCTGATAACGCCACGGACTCTCTTTGTGCTTCCCACACCTGGGCAAACCATCCCTGAGGAAAACGACGTTTAAAGCAGCATCTAGTTCCTTTGCATATAAGGTAGAACACAGACTTGCCAAGGACCGATAGGCCTTTGGGATTGTCATTGTACCTTAGTATCTAATAGGGGAACACTTCACCAGGGACTGCCATCATTGGCTCATTAGTTTGTTTAAGTATATTAATGCCTGGAAATGACTCTGAGATATTGCAGGACATTGAAGTGCCAAATCAGTGAAGCCTTTTTTAAATATAAAAATCATTCATACAAAAAGTACCATTAGATTGAAACCATTTCAAAGGTCATGACCCAAAGATGACCTCAGGACATGTAAACTCCAGGAGAGCTTAAAGAGGGCAAGGAGATAAGCATGAATAAACAGAACTCCAGTCTGTCTCATCAGAGAGTTTTGTGGAAGCACATGCATTTCCACACCACCCCTCAGATTCCAAGCAATCGCACAGGAAATGGGCTTAGAAAGCACTTCTCTCTGGAGAGTAATGGAGTGGGACTGCCTCAACTGAAACGGATCACAACAATAAAAGGCAAATAAGAGCGGACATTTTACTCTATTCCAAACTGACCAAATGGATTGTTCTCCTTGCCCCCAAGCTGAGTAGGATGGGGTGGTGATTATATTTAAATTTGCTCTAATTGATCTGGAGGAGTACTTCTTGGCAAAGAACAAATAGATCATTACGTTTATTGGCCAGATAAAGCTGACCGATATTAATAAAGGCGGAAATGCACTTTGTGCTAAATTGACCTCAATTACATTGCCACCGAGACCATTAAAATGAACGCTTGTGTCGGTTTCAGAGCGATGCTGCCTTTAGCCTAATTATGATCTTTTCACGTCCTGGTTAAGTAATGCGTTTTCCAGCATTTATTAGCATAGGCCTAATCGAACGACACTGCCACTATGATCAAGTTTTAAGCCACTCAGGTCTAAAAGGTAGACAAAACATAGGCTAACTGAACACTGTCATTTAGGCGGCATGATCTAATGCACAATGATACCCTATTTAGCCATGCATCTCTATATCATCTTTATTTGCAATACATTTTAAAATCTTCATTCACTATTACCCTTTTTATTAATTTGCAAAATAATTTTAAGGTATATTTGTATGTGTTTCTTGGTGAAAATCGATGTACATTTTGAAGGATACAATTAATTCAGTTGTTCTTTAGCAGCGATCAGTGACTTGCAGCAAATAAAAATGCTTGCGGCGGCTGCATGCATCAGGCAAAGATTGATGAGACTGTATCCAAGGTTTATTAATGCGAGCCCATTGCTGTCCTCGTGTGAAATGTTTCTGCTGGTCCTCAGCGGAGTTGTGTTTGCTCTCTGCTCACATTTGCACGGATTCGACAACGCTATAAACAGCGGTTCCCATGACCCGAGCAATCCATTGACACCGTTTAAATGCAGGCAAAGTGATGACACGATCTTAATCATTTACTCACATTTATCTGTGATTACATTTTTGAAACGGTTATTGTAGGCATATTTTGCAAAAATAACACAAAATATGCGCAAAAGGCATAGGGCTACTCTATGCTGCGTTGTAATACACAGCATAGCACTGTGCACAGGAGTCATAATTACGCACGTGGTGCATCATAGGCTACACGATGATTCAACGTTTCCTACATTGGTTGTTAATTTGAATTATCAGAAGATGTTGTGCAGGCGATGACAGAATAAAATTTTGAGCATTTTATAAAACAAATTTATTTGTCTCCATCATGGGTAACTCTGAACAATAATTTACCATGCATGGTCATTTTTATAAATACATTATACAAAAATAAACACATTACATTTTCTGCACAGTAAACTGTTGGTGACATTACGGATGTAAACACCACAATTTCCAAAAATTAATCCGAGGACGCAGTGGTTACCAAGTGTCAACATCTCCCATACTACTGACAATATTCATCGTGGTAAAATATGGCGGAATTGCTAACCATCCCAGTATACAGAGGAGATTTGTTATTACTTGGATTGCTATTCTATGACTCATATTTTGTTAAGGCTAACACATTTTACACAAGTAAACATGCTATGTACAAACAATGATGTGTTGTACCTTCATACCATCTCAGTGTCAGTTTGACATGTTATTGCACGACAGCGACAGGGTGACAGGCTCTGCAAAGTGCACAAGCCATACTTCTACCACAGTTGATGAACGCCACATGACACTTTTCAAAACATTTTCCAGAGTATCTCAGTAAATTCTAAATGTGGCGTTTGTAGCTTGTTTAAACATGCAATGTCATTGTCCTTAGTGAAAAGAATGAGAGTTAAAACTCCTATGGTCTACTCAATGGGCTCTCACGGGTGTGGGCTGGCGTCGCTGGCCTGGGCTCTCTCATCGTCCGACGAGCAGTCTGAAGAGTTGTAGAGGAAATTATCCCCTTCCTCTTCGTCACTGTCCCTGAAGTCTCTTATTCTGTTGCTTTTAGTGCCAACCTTTTGATAATCCGTTTGCTCGAGTCCGTCGGATTTGTCCTGACCGCCCTTCGTGTTTTTCTTATTCTCGGCATCCTGCGCTGCCTGCTCCTTGGCCTTCTTACTGCGCTTCCATTTCATACGTCTGTTCTGGAACCATATTTTTACCTGTAAAAACAGATGGGCCTACATTAAAAATCTCAAAGATTTGATGTTTGCTATTCTTTGACAGTGAGTGGGTGTGAACAAAGGATTTAATATACTACTTAATCATATTACCAGAACATGAAAGGTTTCAATGTCATCCTAAATGTGGTAGTAACCGTGGCGTTTTACCTGTGTTTCTGTCAGCATCAAAGAAGTAGCCACTTCAAAACGCTTAGGTCGAGACAGGTATTTATTCAGTTTAAACTGGTGCTCCAACTCAAGCAGTTGTTGGCTTGTGAACGCCGTTCTTGGTCTTCTGCACTTTCCCAGCAAATTAGACTGTGCTTGGGCTAAGAACAGAGAAGCAATCAGTTGTTAGGTATGTTATTAATATGAATTTGAAATAAAGACAAGGGAGGGCTAAATATCTGTGATATGACTCTGAATTCAAATAATAGGCGTAGCTTTTTTTGTTTTAATGGCATCGGTTTTCAAAAAACTGCATGAGTTAAATGATCGCGTTAGTAGTCTATTTTATTATGGAACGCAATGTTTTCACGTGGCCTACTTGAATGACACTCTGGTTTACATTGGTCAGCTAAATATTCGAAGTTTATTCTTAGGCTATTGAATTCCAATATTGGGGAACTTACACGAATATATACCTACATTTTAACATCTCAACAAACATTTTTAAACTAAACAATACAATGTAGTGCCAGACTAGCATGGTGGTCCATCATGATGTAGCCTTTACATCAGGGCTACTCAAAGTTACACACATGCTCCATTTGCCACGGCCTGTTGTGAGTGCAGAGGTTATATTTCTAATGTTTAGAAAAAGGGACTGCTGTTTGCCACCTCGTTCTGAACGAATTCGTTTCAGCCAAGCGGAACAGAAAGCTAGTGTCTGGAGAGCAAACAGCTGGCGAGTTGTGGTTTTCGCACACCTCCGCCACTTTCCTTCTGTCCATTATCTGTCCATTTTAGTTCCCATCAGAAAACGATTCCCTGCTGCCCCTCTCTGTCATAACTGAAACGCCTGTTTTTCTTGGCAGTGTTTTAGCAGATTTAGGGAGTCTAACGATATGTTAAACGTCCTGCAAAGATATACTACTTTGACATTAATGTGATGTCTGAAACCAAACGATATGTTAAACGTCCTGCAAAGATATACTACTTTGACATTAATGTGATGTCTGAAACCACTTCATGCAACATTAGAAGCAAGACTAAAGCCATTCATGTATAGCAGCAGGCTAAAGCATAATTTCAGCACTGAAGACACACTGTGTTGGTGTGAGCATTGTTTAACATTTGACAGCTGAAGAAAACGTATTTCCCTTCACTATGAGAGGGAGTGCCTTAAAGGTTTACGTGCGTAAACATGAATTACATAACATTACATTACACCCTTTCATAATTTCTGCTTCGAACACGACCATGAATAACCATAAACACTCACCGTTAAAATCGGGCATTTTCGGCAGCATCATGCCCGCTGTAGACACTCGAAGCCAGTGGTCGAGCTGAAACGTGCCTGCAGTGAGTTTGAGGGTGTCGTTAGGGTGATGGTGGTGGGAGGTATGTGGGTATGAGTAGGACAAGGCTGGATGCTGACCCAGCGCCGCTGCAGAGTAGTACATCGGGTGCCCATACAGTGCCTGTGGGGGAATAGAGCTACTCTGCGAGTGAAGTCCCACCATGCTAGAGTGTGAAGAGTTCAGAAAGCCCGGCTTTGGAATCAACCCGCAAGAAGAAATCCTCGGAGGAGAGGGACTCTCTGTCCGCAGAGACTCTGTGCTGGTGTTCAGATCGGAACCGTTGACGCTTCCGGACGATGAGAGAGATGAGGAGGACATAGAGGTCACTAATGCTAGCGGTGATGTCTGCACTTTCGGCGGATCGACGGCCAAAAGCGCGTCGATGCGAAAGTTTTTGGATTTTTCCATCTGGTTAGTGGTCCAAGCAGATTGGAGACGTGTTACTGTCTGCTCTTCAAGACGTGTCAGTTCGCTGTCGTGTTACTTCTCAAAGTTGAGCTGTCTGGTAAAATTGTGTCCCCTAACTCCCTTTGGCAAATCGTGCGATGATTGGTTGTTCCCCTCACCAATGGAGCGCAGCCATTGGCTAACGCATGGAGTGTTTACAGTGCATTTTGCGGCCAGTTTGTTCAGCGAGCTGTAAGTGCTGATAGACCAGGTCCCCCTTGATTCGAGGGGAATGGTAGTTTGCATTTCAATTTCATTGCGCCATCCACTATAAGACTTTAACTGTACGCTTTCAAAGAACCAGAAAAGAAATGTGATTATATTAGCTCAGGCCTGTGTCTTGAACGTAACAGGCAATACCCAAACGCATAAGCTTTAGTGAACACAGTATATAAACATACAAACACACATAATTCCTCATGGTCTCATAACTATGATTGTAAAGTACAGACGTGGAGATGTCAGATTATTATCATTATTAAATCAGAGTTTAATGTGTATTTCTTCCCAGATGTCTTCCATTCAATTTGCAGCTGCCATTTTACCCTAATGTAAACACATGTGGTGAGGCACGTCTCAGTACAATGTATTTGGACAATATTTTTGTTTTAATGGAATGAGTATAAAATTGAAATTAAATAAATGGGCATATAATATTATGTAACATGCTGTGCGTGCGGTAGATCACACTCGACCACTTACCAAATGAATGGTTTACACTTCAAATATTTAAAAATTAGGGATAGTTATCTGTTATCAACCCTTTGTCACATCTGTCATGGATTGTTGTGGAACGTTGTCTACTATCTCTATAGGCCACCCACCACGTGCGCGCAACCTTGGCCACCTGCATCCTTTACGCGCGAGGGACGCACAAAAGGGTACCTGTTTCCAAACTCCCGGATGTACTTGAAATTACTTTCTGCGTCAAACAAAACGAAATAGGCCTTTATAATGCAATACAAATATAAACTTTAACCATTCCCACAAAATACACGCCCACGGTTTAGTGAGTGTTTTTCTTTTCTAAATTAGTGGGCCTACAGCATATCCACGTTTAACTTTACCAAAATTAACAAAACAGTTTAATCCACTCAGCCACGTGTTTCATGTTGTGCAACTAAAAAAAATCCAGAGAAATATAATAAGAACATGTTATTTGAAAATTCACAGTAAATACATGTATATCTCAATTGGCGCATCAACAAAACTGAATAATCGGCAATTTTGTAATATTGCTTTTGACATAACACAAATAGTCGAAAACATAAGGATTGGATACTGTTAGCTAAACTTAAATCAAAGGGGAAAATACCTATCAAAACTGTCTCTACGAAAGTGAATCTGACCTAATTGCGGTCTGTGCGCTAGTGGCCTTTAGGGAAATTTAGCTAATAGCTATAACCTCATGCCAACCCAAAAAGGTTCACAAATGTAAGCGTTGTAGTTGGGCTCTTGTCATGAGTGGTTTACTGGAAAACAGTTCCTGTGCGTTTTTAATCTTTACTTTTATAGTAAGTTCGTGACACGAGGCTAGCATACATTACATGGACGCATGACACTAAAACTCTGCTGATTATTTTGTATGTCATCTCCGAGAGTTTTTTTTTTTCGATACACCATAATATTCGGAGGAACTCGCAATAATAAGTGTACGCCGCCTACATGTCCCAAATGTATAGCCCAAGGTTGAAAATAGCGTTAAATTGCATAATTTCTCTGTCTATCTTTCTTTTCTCTCTGCCTAGTGCCTCCGGTGTAAAAATGGTATGCCGTTCAAGCAGTAGAGTAGCCTAAGGGGAAATGTAGCGCTCTGTGCGTTTGGGGGGGCTGGTCTCTCGCTGTAATCAGCCACTTTAAGCTAATGGAGGAAGAGGTCGGAACGAGAATTATTGACACCCTGTTGCCCTTAACCTGTCGCCCAATAAAGCGGATTAGTTTTCTTCAATTCATCAGCTAACCACTCTCTTGGGACGGGAATCAGACGTTTATTTGCTCATGGGAAATCAACAAGTCACGGGGTAGTTTTAACTAAGGGATCATGATTTAATTGGGAACCTGGATGATATCATGGCCGATTAAGAAATAATAGCAGAGTAGTCGGAGATTGATGACAGCTCACCTGCTGATCAGCAAATCAGTGCATCATGAGTATAGAAAATAAATGAATATGATGACATTTTTAAAAACAAAATGTTACAGGATAGTTGCGGCTAAACACTATATTTATAGGCTATGCATTTTTGAAAACGACATCTTTATATAAATTAAGAAAAAATACTTGCTACGATAGGCTATTCCAAATGTTACTCGCTGTAGGCTATCCTATCGCAAACTCCTATTTCGCTATCTGTTAAATGTAAGATATTTAACCTATCAATGCTTTGTCCATTTTCTCAGTTTAATTTCATTAAGGGTCCTACATGAATATTTCTATTAAAGCACTGGTGAAATATGAAGCCATTTAGCATTGGCTCGCGCACCAATCACGGAGATTTATGGTTCTTTTTCATCCCATCCCGAGAGGGTAAAATTAATATTGCACCCTGAGATGGAAAAGGACCCTGGAACCCCGGTCCTTCCTGAAAGCTGTTCATTTGCTTGGTAATTACTTTCACAATTAACTAAAATACAAATCAAAATGACAAATCGAAATAGTTTATATATTAATTATCCTTGGTAAATGTGTTCATTATGAAAAGGCAATTTAAGGGGACCTGCTCTGTCTCTTTTATTGCAATAAATATATTCAATTAAATTGGCACAAATGGTCGCTGTCCTGAAATGTATAGGACTGCTTTTAAACACATTTGTGGCTCATAATCATTTTATCAATTGAATTTGTTGAGCCAGGCATTATCGAGGGAGTATTACCTCAAGTAAAGGACCTTGGGCGAAAGACTTTATTATTAAACGTCATTAGGGAAGATCAAATCCTAACGATAACAGCTGCATATGAGTTTTGTAGACTTCTGGAACTGAATATGAAGCTAATTTCTTTAATGCCCACCCATAGGTCCCAGTGGACCTCTCAGACTTGTTAAAGATGGGTCATCAATTTTGTTTTGGGAAAGAAAAAAATGTATCAATAAATTCTTTAAAGTCCTTTTAGGACTGCGTTTGTAAAAAAAATATTTTAATCTACAAATAGTACAATAATACAGTTTCTTTTCGTTGTTAGATTTGTTTGTGTGCTGGAGTTAGGCTATAATAATGAGCACAATGTGTTTCCCAAACGTTCAATGAAAGCATAAAAATCTATATACAAATTGTACCATAACAAAGCTCCTCAAATGTATCCTTAAAGGAGATGACCCTGCGAATTTCGTCTCCCTGGCCTGAAGCAGTGATTGACGGCCTCTCTGTCTGTCAGTGTGATCTCCCAAAAGTCAGGTGTTCACATTGATTCATTGTATCCCTGTCAAAAGGCTACATAAGCAAACCTTACATCATTTATTAACCTGAGTACTTGAGGAAAAATTGTGCCTTACCAGTTGTATTTTTTTTAGCTGAGCGAAGCATTGAATCTAATTTGACAAATGTAGCCTTGCATTAGTTGAATTAACATGAGCTGATGTTTCCCCATATATGCAACAATAAATAGGTTAGATATTGTGCCCTTACTGAATATTAGACATTTCCTCAAGCAAAGTGAAATTTGGCATATTTTTAAATGTAATTATTAAGCTAACACTGAAACATGGAAGTTGATTAAATTAAAAACGTGGCTCCTGTAACCAATATAAATGATGTAAATATGTTAATAAGAGCAGTGGTAATCACACCTGAACTGTGCTCTGATTATTCTTTCATTTATTTTGAGATTTGATCATGCTTTATTGGTCAACAGTTACATGATTAACCATTTTCACTGACTTCTAGTGACATGGATGGCATGATTAATTAAGAGACTTCATTTTTCACAGGCACAATGCACTTCACTCAACATAGTAGACAGGTCTAACCACTGTGTATACAATGTGGCAATGCATGTCAAACAGGCACATTATATAGTCAAGTCACATTTCACAGATTTTACAGCTCATATAAACAAAGCTTAACTCAATACATCCAGTGGCTATACACCACATTCTTAGGATTAGAGAGGTTTGCTAAATATACCATGGTATCCCGGAGACAATAAATTATTCTGATGCCTTTTTCCAGGAGCATTTTCCCCTCACTTCCACTAAATGGATTGAACACCTATGATTGCATCATTTTTCATAGTGCCATGGAAGAGTGAAGATGTTCACTCACTGCCCTCTCCAGTGCTTTGAACAGGCTAAAGAAGAATGCTAAACAATTAAAGGAGCACTGTTTATGGAAATGTCACTGAAACAAATGCACTTTTGTCAAGCGTCATTTTTGAACCTTTTGAAAATGCATAAACAATTGGGTGAGTGATGAATTTGGTCTCCCGTGTTATTTGCATCTGTCAAGCGACATCATCAGAAGTGCTATATTGGCAACAACCAACAGCATTGATTTAATGGCTGTAATTGCATTTGGCCTAGGAATTTATTATTCTAGAATATTATTGTGCCCTCAACTAAGTGTTGATACACAGTCAAACTTTTTAAATGGATGTGACTTCTAAATGGAGACAAAAGACTCCACTTAGTAAAGTGAAACTTTGAAACTTTGGAAAGGGCTTCCCAAATCAGTCCAGTATATACCCTGCATACATGATATAGAAATACAGTGCAGCTTTCCACACTAAATCTAAACATCCTTGAAAGACATTCATATAGGGAAATATCTTAAAGCATGGATGATTGCACATTTCTTTGAGAAATCAAGTACTGACGATGAGTTATAGGGACTAATTGCACATAGAAAAGGGCACAAATGAGTGACCTTTATGGGAGTCTCTCAGTATGGATGACGTGAGGCAATGCTTTTTCCCTTAAGTATCTCCAGGAGAATAGCTGGAGCAACTCATCATCCTATTTTAAACTAAGAAGGATGGATGAGATCAATCAATAGCCCATAAGTCACATTGATTGAATTGTAATGATATCTATTTCTGAACTTCACAGAGACATTCGTGTGAGGAGTACTGGTTGTGACACCAACAATGTTTTTCAATGGTCATATAAGATTTTGACCCTATGTGAAGCTGAGATTTCTTATTTGACCAATGTCTACAATTAGACCAACACTCTGGCAAATTTTATGGACGTTTACGTTACACAACCTTTCATCTCATTCCATATATCAAGGCTAGAACAAATATATACGATCATTTAGAAGGCAGGAGATACAGTAACTGACAGGCATAGACCACGGACACTTTGTTGCTGATAACCCAATGTTTCCAAGTGGCGAGCAACACTACAGCTGATTACAAACCAGGAAGTACTTCTGAAGTCTTTCCAGCCAGTAGTATTTTACCGGAAGCCTTCATATCCAATCAGTGATCCAGAGTTGTCAGGAAGGCGGGCCTCCTGTGTTGTATCTAGAAAAAAAGCTGAAAGAAAGAAACAGTCGTTTTCCTCTTTCGTTTTTACTAGCTAGCTGCCTAGTTAGAGGATCTCTATCGGTTGATCCTTCTCTAAACACAGGTAAAATTGTTTACGTTATATTCACATAAATAAGAACTTTGTCTCTTTAATAGGATTGTGTATTAATATCGCTCAAAGATATACATCGTTGAGCAAAGAACAACCTGCCCCCTGTGAAGTTACTTAGCTAGCCAACAAGCTACCTAGGATTGCTATCTAGCTAGCCATAAAGCTAGCAAGCCGACTGACTTCATACTTGCTGCTTCATTAAATCAACCATCATATAACCACATGGGTTAATTGAATCGGATTTATAGTGACATTTTGCATATATTCACAACACACGTAAGACTGTTTAATTTGAAGAATAGTAGTTAGTCAGCTGCTGAGTCATTATCTAGCAAGATACCGAGCTATCCACAGCTAAAGCAATGGCATTGCTCAACAGCCATGATCAGCTAGCTGGCTAAATCCTACAATTAGACAGTTATCTTACCATTGTAAGGACAGTAAGCGAGAGATCAACAATCTTACCATGTGGTTTTAACGTTCACTTGTCAATTAACCCAATTGGCATTAGTCTGTCAGGGTGTTCTTGCAAACAATGACGTTGGGTTTTATAAGCAGTATGTAGGTACTACCTACCCAGATCATGGCTAAGCTAGGAAATAGCTCTGGGTACTTTCCATACTGTCAGTAAACAATCTGCTTCGACCAGATAGCTTGCTAATGTGTGGGGGACATGCATCTACAGTGTTTAGCGTCGTCCAGTGTTTACATAGCTGGACATATGAAGTGGTTTGAGTGCAAGATAACAAAAAGACTTTGACATTTCAAGAATTTTAAACTACACGATGCCTTTGACCTGACGAACGTGAGTGAATGTCGCCGTCACGTTACTGATTTGGAGTGAAAGAGCTAATTGAGTAGTTGGCAAGCTCTTCATATAACGTTGTTCCCGACATTGATAAGCAATATAGCTATCCATTGGCATCAACGCTATGCGGGTCAGTCACAAAGACATAATTAGATAGATTTTGGCACATAATGTCATAAATTAAAAATGTCACAGATGAAGACATCACTAAATTAGCTACTGGCTTGTTAACTATAGATAGGTGGTTGTATTAAACGAAAGTTCAACATTAATAACCTGGGGCACATTCAGCTTTCATTGGACGCGATGTTATGTAAGCACTTAGTTGTTTCAAATGCAGTTGTCCAGTCATAGGCTCAGGCTGACACAATACCATTTAAGCATATGTACGTCTTACTAGAGTGGCATGATTTACACTCTATTCCCCTGTGCCTGATTTCTCTGGTTTCTCCATAGTCCCCCATGCCTCTATAAGTCACTAATGCCCATAGTGAGCACAAGGTTTTGCAGTGATGAACATTCACACATGTCTTGGGCTTCATGAGATAAACATTTCGAACTCGAGAACTGAGTGTCAGTGGACAGCATCTTGGTTCAGGCAAGCTGTTGTCAGAGATAAAGCTACATGATTTGGCCTGTGCTGCCTCCCTTTGTAAAGACAGACCATCTTGCTATCCTCAGCAGAGCATCAGCAACTGTGCATAGCTATGGTAGAATATTGTGATGTGAGAACATTGTTGTGTTTGACGCATACAGTACATCATTGTCTAGCTGTCACATAAAGTATATCCCTGTGTGAAAATTTATTTTGTGTCTAATTCTTTTGCAGAGGAAATATCCAGACCATTCCTCAATGGGAAAAGACTAATCATGTTCAGCTTTGAGGGTGATTTCAAAACAAGGCCCAAGGTATCCCTTGGGGGGGCAAGTAGAAAGGTAAGATTATTCTGATGTTTGGGTTATATAGGGTGTTAAAACAATACATGGCTTGTGATCTGTGCTTCTCCTATATAGATTTCATAAAATAACTCCATATCCGCTATTCCTCAGGAGGAGAAAGCATCACTTCTTCATCGGACTCAAGAAGAGAGACGGAAACGTGAGGTGAGAATCCATGGAAGTTGTGCTCATCCCCAGTGACTTTTGAACTTCACAGTTAACCTCAGTGTTAAGTCCATGTGTTTGAATTGGATGCTCATCACTCAATACTTATTGATTCCCACACCACTATGCCTGTGTATAGTAGGTGTTAGGTTGTCAGTGTCTTGACACCCAGCTCATGAAAAAGCACAAAGATTATTCAAGGAATACTCACATATTCTTTTCCCTTGTAGGATGAACGACGAAGACTGAAAAATGCCATCATAATTCAGTCCTATATCAGAGGATACCAGGACCGGAAACAGCAGGTGTGTTCAGTTTGGTTGTTTGTTTGTTTGTTCTCATGAACTAGCCATTCAAGTTACTACAATCACAAATAAATAAGCAACATCAATTTTCCACCCCCTAGTCCCCCTACACGTCAATAACATCTATGTATCGTCACCACCACCACTAATGGCCTCAGCTTGTTTTCTCTCTCTCCCCTCCCTGCTTTGATGTTGTCCAGCACTCCATCCAGAGGGGGCGGTTTGACCACTGCATGTGCCAGGCTCAGTCTGCTGGGGCACCGCCACTGTCAGACCCGTCCGCCCTCAGCTTCCTCGTACGGCAGCTGTTGTTTTTTTACAGGCAGAGCGAGGACACACAAAGACTGGTGAGCACCGACAATAACACGGCTAGAACTGAGAGGGCTGTCTCTGATGGTCAAAAGATTGGGCTCTTCTGTGTATCAGATCTGCCCACGTTCTCAATCCATAAACATACCTTTGCTTGTGGTTGTATTCATTCTTTCATAGGAGGGCAAGTAGACTGACATTACTGTATGGTCTTTTTTCGTTCTGCTGCTAAGGCTTGGGTTGGTTTCTTCCCATTACAGTTTATGTGTTCAAAGAGAAACACGAACAATCTACTGTTTTAATTAGAGATGCACCGATAGATCGGCTGGTGACCGGAATAGACCAATTTCAGAGTGTCCAGGTGTCCGGCCTCATTGATGTTAATGATAACCTTAATTGGCAGGGTAAAACGTCTTCCTGTTTCTGTCTTTCCTGTAAACTTTTCTTTTGCTGTCTATGGGACAGTGCTCTTCCAGAGGAAGTTGATTTACACAGTGGCCCCATCTTGTGAAATGGGCTAATTGGCCGATTTTCACTTGATCGGCCATGACCGGCGACCGGCCGGTCAGTCTGAGACATGCCGATTTTATGCTGGTCAAATGCACTCGCGCGCCGCAATTGTAACAACACCCAGCTGAGTTTGCAAAGTTTGAAGAAGCTAGCAACCAGGCCAACACTCAGGGCTGGATGTAGGGCTACAAAGAAATATCTAATAGGCTACTGGGTTTTTCTATGCAGCAGACGCTGTGCTTTGCCATATTGCATGGCATTTACTAAGCTGTCACTTCATTAGGCTCTCAAACAGCGCTCATCACCGCCCGTCCCAGACGCTGATTGCGTGCCCACAGCTGAACCACAAGCGCAGTTGAACGGAGATAACCGATTGCGACATTTAAAAGAATCAAAGTTTAGCGACCATAGGCTACATGATAATAAGATGCCAACAAGTAGAGACATACAGTAGCCCTAGCAGTTTTACTCCACTTAAAAAAATACTCGAACTATTTACTGCACTCACGTAGACTAGGGCTATGCCTTACCCTAGTCTAGCAGATTGAGAAGTGGATGTCGTGAAAGTGAACAGACGATAGACTATTAGAAAGGCAAACAAAAGTTAAAGTTGCTTTTGACATAGTAGCCTACAATGAAGAAAACTGATGCTCTGAATACTAAATCAGCTGTCTCTGAAAGTTTCTATAGCCTATAATTGATGCATTTAACCGGAATTTGGATTTAATTTTTTCACCGCAAAACATACGTGTGCTGTTTTCATATGGTGAAGCACCCAATCGCTATTAGCACTTCTCCTCCCCTGTGTTTGCCTGATAGCCTACTCATACATTTTTTGTCGCCCTCCCATAAATGCATCAATGCATATGAAAATATGTTCCATGGTAGCATGTTCAAATGTATCATGAAAATTGTTCTTATATTTTTAGTTGGATATTGGATGTGAGAAGAAAAAAAATGGGTGTTCCATAACAGTGCATTTATATTAGCAGTGTGTGAAATGAATTTCCCACACTGGGAAGCATTATAGATACTGCAGCTGAAGTTAGACTTGAAGAAGAATCTGTCTGCTCACCGGTTCCATTTTTTTAACAGCCATTTCATTATTGATAAGTTGATTACATTTCTATATTAACATGTTCTATTAAAGAAAAGATAGAAAATAACTATTTGTGTGTGTGCTGTAAAATGGTTAGAAGAAATGAAATCGGAATCGACTAAAATCGGTATCGGCATGTCAAAAACTCTATGAAAAATCAGAAATTGGAATCGGCCCAAAAAATTGCAATCGGTGCATCTCTAGTTTTAATGTAGGTTACCAGTGGTTGCAGGGCCTCTACTCAGAAATAACATTTAGTAGTAGATAAAAAATAGGGAACACGTCATTGAGGCTCTATGTGAAACAGTTGCTTTTCATTGTTGACAGATAGTACTCTCACAAGTAATTTAGGGGTGCTTTTGACAATAAAGATTGTTCCGATGTGATTCCAAACATATCTATGGTTTATAGTAGCAGGCTGTACAGTGGGAAAGGCTGTGTGTACTTACCTCATGACAGTACTGTATGTTTTGTGGAGGTGGAGTTGACGTTGTATTATGATGGCAGATATGGATGTGCCAGAACCTGGTGAAGCACCACGCCCAGTTTGTAAGCCTCCTGGGGGGTCCAGAGAGGCAAACGTGTGTCTTTCAGATCAAGAGGATGCTGGGACACTGCTGCAGGTATACACATCAATACTCTCTCAAGTACATCTGTTCTTAGATTGCTTCGTTTAACAGATGTTGTCTTCCAGAATGCCTTGTGGTTGTTAGTGTTCTTAGTGCCTAGTTCTACCAACGGGGCCGTAGGATATGCATGCATGTGGCAGTTCATCATCATCAGGGTGACCTTAAAGCTGACCCATTTCTCTCTGTGTGTTTGGTTGGAGCAGACTGTTGCAGCTGTGCAGGGATGACAGTTTGAATGTGGCTGTGCCCATGAGGATGCTGGAGGTCTTCTACTCAGAAAGAACCTATGTGTCTGTTCTGCAGGATGCTAACTGTGTAACAGCGCTTATTGAGCAAATTTTGCACTATATGGTTCAAAAAGGTAAAATTACATTACAGGTCCTTTTACTTTTTTAATGCCATGTTTACCTATCCTTCTGCAACAACTATGTGACTCTCTCTCTCTCTCTCTCTCTCTCTCTCTCTTTCCTACTGAACCTATCCTCCTGCAGGATACTACAAGTCTCTTTATATTTTGGTGAATCACAAGTTGCCGTCGAGTTTGGAGTACAGTGATGTCCCCTCAACCCCCTTGGCCAGCACTTTGCTGGAGCACACACTCAAGCCTCTGCACTTTAACTATACCTCCTGTTCAGCGGATGCCAGGTACACACACACACACACACACACACACACACACACACACACACACACACACACACACACACACACACACACACACACACATACATACATACATACATACATACATACATACACACATACACATGAATGCACACACCCATGCGCACAAATGCACACAAATATACACACACACACACACTTTCTCTCTTCTCACTTGTTCACTCATTCACTCAGACACAACATCATCTTGATGTACGAGCCCCTTAGCTGGTCGTAGACATATCCATGATTTCCAGGCCCTTTACTGAACATGAGATACAGAAACCCACACCCTACTGCATATCATGAACCTTGAAAAGATACCATTCTGTTCCTTACAAACCAGATAACACGACTTAAATCTGTATGCTAGCAGTTTTCTGTGTTCAACAGCAGCTCCCATGTCACCCATTACAGAGCGCTTCTTAAGAGGTCAGTCCTCGAGGGGCCAGAGGAATTCCTTTGTCGCTGGTGCATGCACCGAAAAATCACCCTCTAAAAGGCCCATAATGAAGAGGCCCTCCTGCTCTGTTTGTCCTTCCAGGCCACAGTGATGCCGTAATGGCTTCTCCCTACCTGTTTACAGCCCGCCATAAACGCCCTGCTCTGGCCCGGGAGGGGAGAACAAGCCGTGTTTGCTCCCCATTCTTAACATTCCTAATGACAAACGACACACTGTTGTTCTTTCTTTTCTCTGTTCCGTGGCTGAAGAAAGGCAGTGCTCGGGGTGCGAGAACCTTGTGCACACACACTCTCTCTGTAGGCCAATTATCACACCCGAGGACCACCAGATGTGGGCCCCTTGCTTGTGTTTGAGCTCATGTTATTGATTGGCTCGTGTAGCTGAAAGGGGATTGAGCTGCCCCTGTTCATTTAGAACAAGTGCAGGGTCTGTTTTTTTCCTGGTCATGTTTGAGGGTTTTTATGTCGGGGATCGTGCACATCTGGCTGATGCTGTTTTTAGGGGGGAAATCCCGTCACAGTGGTCATGCGTCCTGATAAGTTGTGATTATTCTGTAAAGAATTGGTGTACATTCTTTTCAATCGATCACTTTTCACCTACTTGTGAGATGTTTTATCTTGAAAATAAATATCACATTCCCTGTATTAGAAAAAATAGGTGTTATATCTATTTCTGTATTAGCAAGGAAGCAGGAGCTAAGCTGTATTACTGCTATCAATATATCTCAGATATTGTTGAAACGGTAAGCCAAAAAAGAATTACATTTTATTTTGAAAGTGTATGGGAAGATGCAGTCTAATTTGCCTGATGGAAATTAAAGGCTTTTAACAACATTCAACCATTATATAAGTACACAATATTTACTTGTCTTGTTACTTCCGTTCACATATTATAGTCAAATAAGACTAAGGTAGAGGAAGAAATGCCGTGTTAGACAAGCACATGTTTCACAAATGTCTCTTTATCATGGCATGGCTGCCCGCAACTGAATGGTCAAGGACAGGTGTTCAAATTCATCAACGTATGCATTGCTCACAGCCTCCCATATGTTTTGCACTCTCCATTAATGTGGACCTGCGGTGGTTCCTGCTGGTCTTGAGTTTTATGCATTGGTTTCTTTCCAGCCCTGAGCATGATGCTGAAAGGCATCATTGTATCTATACATAGAGCCACCTGTAGCTTTATGTCATGCAATGGAACATATGTATCTGTGCATTCTTTCCTGATGAATCAGAGCTCATCTAAACACAGGTTCACTCTGGGTGTGTGATTGCATCAAGTACATCAGTCTGTGGTCCCAGAATAATGTTAAGTAAAATAAAATTAATAAGCATCAAATACCATAGTTCCCAGAGACTAATTCCAAATGCATGGAGTTCATGATGGTATAGTTGCCTTCCTTTTACTCTCCTGAGCTTTCTATTGCCTTCTTTGTTTTGTCTCATCCCTCTCTTCTCTCTGCTCTCCCCTCTCAGGCAGTATGTGTTCTCGGCCTTCACAGAGGAGTTCATCTCGGTTGCGTTTACTGAGCAGGTGTTCCACTTCTTCATCCCCGCACTGTCGGACCCACGGCTGGCCTTCCCATTCCAACCCTTCCTGGCCTCCCTGCGGGCCACCGTAGTTTCCTCCGCCACCATGCAAGCACAGGCTCCCTGGCTCCTATACTTTGTTCTCTCCGTTGGAGAGGCTAACCTAGGTAATGCCCTAAAGTGATTTATTCTTTGTGTGTGTGTGTGAGGGAGAGAGAGAATAATAATGTAAAATAATGAAATGCAAGTTGTGTGTGTGAGAATCCACTGGCCTAAGTTTTGATGGCTTCATAAGTGTGTGTGTGTGTGTGTGTATGCGTGCACGCAGGATGTCTATCTGAAGAAGGTCTGCTGCTGTACCTGAGTGCCCTGCAGACTCTGCTTCCACTGCTCCCTGTGTCTGATAGCACCAGAAGAGCTGAGGTCACCAGCGACTCCGAGGACGAGGAGGAGACCAACATGCACTCCCGCTCCGCACATGTAAAACACGCTACACATTTACTTACACGCACCAGGCTTGTGCAAAATTCCAGAATTGAATTGAAACTGGCTCTTAAATTCCAATTCAATTCATGAATTTCACTTGCATTTCAAATGAGTTAGCAAACAGGAAGCAGAATTGCTATTCAAATTGTGCACAACCCTGATAAGCACCCCTGTGTGAACCTCACTGTGGGAATGTATGGTGTATGGAGGCACACATTTCCTTTCTTTTTTACTCCTACATGAGATAATGCATGTCTCTTTTAATGCATGTCTATTTAAATTGGGTTGGTCCTTATATCATTTGTGTTGTTAGGATGCTTTAGAGGTTTTTTGTGTGTGCTGGTCCGCTGATTGGAGATGGAGCTCTGTTTCCTGCCATTAAAAAGAACATTTGGTTGATTGGTTCTCTGTGTCTCTTATCTCTCCCCCCCCCCCTCTCTCTCGCTCTACGCTCTCAGGATGACTGTCGGATCTCGGTGCAGCTGATCACGGAGGAGTGCATTCTGAAGCTGGACACCAAGCTGCAGACCAACGCGCTCCTGACGCTGGTGTGGAGGGACTCTGCCAGCGAGGAGGTGTTCACCATGATGGCCTCCATCTGCCACACACTCATGGTGCAGCATCGCATGATGGTGCCCAAAGTCAGGTCAGAACGCACACACGCACACACGCACACATACACACGCACACATACACACACACACACACACGCACACACACACACAAACACACATACACACATACACGCATACACACACACACACACACACACACACACACACACACACACACACACACACACACACACACACACACACACACACACTCACACTAATACTTCTGTTATAGCTTCATAGTGCTGGGATTCAGGTTACAAATTAACTATGTAAACATAAAATGTTTTTTGTCCCCATCATAATCCCGCTAAATATAAAAAATTACTCGGACGCAATGACTAATGACCAGTCTTCAAGTCATTATGTTCATCTTACTCAGACCAATAAACATAAATACCCAGATTCATATTGTCACATTCGTATAGATTTAGAAACTCATAAGTGTATATATGCCCTCATGCATGGAAACATGTAATCCCCCACTCCTAATAGATTTTAGACAAACATCTTAAACTCAGCAAGGTAATGTGTCAAAGTGTCTGGAGCCTGTTTATGAGGGAGCATCATGCTGAACATCAGGCCTCTGCAGTCTTCAGCAGTACCCAGTTACTCATCTGAATTAGCACTAGCGCTAATGATATCACTGATGAGATGAGCACATTAGCTTTCCTGTGTACCTGACGCCTTTTACTACCACTGCAGGAAGTGGATGTCAGGACTAACTGTCTCTCCATAATTAGGGCAATTATCTGTCTCCGCGGCCTGATTGTATTAGAACAGGATATTGGGGCGGGGGGGTAATGGGATGGAACCAGCTTGGGTTTTACAGCCGGTGTCACAGTTCTGCTCGACTGGGTATTATGACACTGAAACGAGCCAAGAGATGGACAGAACTAGAGAGAAGGAGGAGAAGTGGGTGAAAGGATAAAAAACGGAGAGATGGTTTACATATACTTTTACTTTACTTGCCTTTACTTGGGTTGGCCCTCCAGGACTATATTGCTTGTGTATAAACGGTGTATGTTCATTATAATCTCTGTTTGATTTCTGTATCCATTCAGATAACATTTTCTAGATTTGTGTTTAGTCACCTATGATCCGACAGGACAGACAGACCTTATTTATAAGAGTATACAGAAGACCCCTTTTAGACATTTTATCATCGCAGTCTAACACACAGTGGCTCAGCGGGGTCAGACGGGCAGGTCACGAGGGGGTATTTTGGGTTTTTGCGAGGATCCAGTCTGACCTTGGTTAGGTCCACTGGGTGCACTCACTCCTGTCCTGTCCTGTCCTGATTACATAAGCTGTTTCAGTCTCTACCTACATCAAGGACGACCCCTGTGATGTCATTGCCATTTTTTCACCTTTGACCCAAGAAATGATGGTTAGGGGCAGCTCCATTGCTGACCCCCTCCACCGAGCTCGTCTCCGATGACATCCCTAAAAACACATCCCCGAACTTTTATTAAATGTTATTTTTGCTTACCAAACCACCCCCCCCTATATATTTCTCTCCTCTCCTCCTCTCGGCCCCTCTCTCTCTCTCTCCCTTCCTCTCCTCCTTTTTATTTGGTGGTATTTTTATTTTACAGCTCCCTCCGAGCGAAACGCTTTTACCATAAATCCTGCTCCTCGCCCCTCTATCATTATCGGATATCTGTACAAAATAATTAGCTCACTGCCCAAGATTAATTCCTGCAGAAGTGGACGGGATAGCTTTACAAGAGGCGAAGGGGAGGCCAATTACAGCCTGGTCTGATTTACAGCGCTTAAAGAAGAGGTCGGCCTGAATGCTGCCTCCTCCCTGCCCGCCCGCCTCTCTGCGTGCCACAGGCCTCCTGTTGAAGAGCACCGGCCCTTTAATAAATATGAATCAGGGATGGGGCCTGATATCAGAGAGAGATTAGTGGCTCCGGTCTCTGTGCATCTGTGAGTGTTATGCCATTTGAGAATCGAGAGAATAGGTATTTTTGCTGATTATTGAGATTGAATACTTTGGCTGGTTTGCATTGGTTTCAGAGCATGTAAATATTTGTAAGGATCTTATTATATTTAAATATATTTGTCAGCATGAGTATAAGGAAATTGCATTTATGGGTGAAATTAATAGATCTCCCTGTAGTTGTGAAACAGAGATCAGCACAGGTTGTGTTTGGCTTTTTTTTTTACCACTTCTGGCTAGCATTTAATGTTAGCTTCATAATTGGTGTTTTCTTTTTTAGAAGTGGTGTGAAAGGGGAATTGATGTGTGTGTAATCTTTCCGTAAGTGTTTGCCCCTGACTTAAACAGTGGAGTAACTGCCTACACTTTCAAACACACACACACACACACAAACGCGCGCACACACACACACACACACACACACACACACACACACACACACACACACACACACACACACACACACACACTGATGGACCCATGTCAGATCCATGCATGGCCCTGGCTCTCTGATCTCCAGTGCACCATGAGGGTGTAGTTTACATGAGAAAAGTGCCGCGGGGACCACCGGACTCTCGGCAGTAAGGTGGCACCCAGCTGAGGCCTCCTCTTCAAAGGGCTCCCATGAAACCTCCTGCCGGCTCCAGGAGAGGTGGCCTGAGCAAACGCTCCAGCGCCTTCAGCATCTGGCAGAGGTCTCACTGGGGGGGGGGGGGGGTGTTGGGGTCTGGGGTCTTGGTCTATCTACAAATGACTTGACTAATATGACAGTAGTGGGTATAGATAGGGAGGAATCATATTTGAGGGTCTCTGCTTTCCTGAGTAGGCTCTGGCAAGAGTAAGGAAGGAAGTACACTTCTGCTGACATGGCTTCACACAACTCAGACATGGGTGTGTCTGTCTCCATACTTTTTTTTGCTGCTACGGACTCTTCTTTCCCACTGAAGTACAGACACGTATGTTTAGACCTGAATGGACAGGTGGACTGTGTAGAACACTAAATTTGACAGGCCATGTTCCTCAAGTACCTCAAGAGTAGAAATGGGCAATCCTTGGAAAGGTCCAAATTAAAATGGAAGTGATCATAAACGGAAAAACTGGAAGATTTATGTCAAAATTTAAAATGGAAGTGACTTCAGTTTGACTTGATTGTGCCCTGAATGGCTTGCACTTGTTTGTTTATTTTAACATGATGAACTTTTATTCTTCTCTTCCGACCGGTTTGCGTTCCCGGCATGTCATTCTTTCCGTCGGTCATCCATTTGCCTCGGCATTACGGCTCCATCAGCCGGTGCTGAGTGCGCTGCCGGGCGCCGGCTTCACTCCTCGTTCCTCACACAGGCACATTTGAATCAATCTGCTGTCGCCGTTTCAACAAAATGGTCACTGCTCTTTTATCAAGGTCATTTTAATTCACCACCCCCACCCCAGCCTACAACCCCCCCCCCCCCCCCCAAACACACACACACACACTCAACAGTGTGTGTGTGTGTGTGTGTGTGTGTGTTGGTGATTATTAGTGCTTCATCTCATGATTGAAATGGAGCTTTGGTGTTCTCGCAGGCCGTAAATCACCATGTCACTCAGCGGTTTAGTGCTTTGTTTCCCATTTCAATCAAACGGGGGGCTCTTTAAAGGCAAAAGAGCACTCTGACCCCCCACCTCACCCACCATATGCACCCCTCCTCTGCCCTCTCTTCATGGCCGTCGTGTGAACAGCAGGCCGGGCAGAGGGGGGTGGGGGGTGGGTGTTGGCAGCTCTCCCTCCCCCTGACAGGTGTCTAAATTCATTGTGTGTTTTTTTATATACACTGGGACTCATTTTATTTCTCTTTTCACATTTTTTTCCAAAGGAGGCCCAGGATATTGCATAAAGGCATCTCCATTAGAAGTTATTAGATATGAAGTCCCCACCCTTTTTTTCACCCACCCCCCCCCCCCCCACTCCCTCCCTCAATCTCAATATCCCTCCCTCTCTTTATTTCTCTCCTCCCTCTCTCTCTTTCTCTCCTCCTTCTCTTTCTTTCTCTCCTCCTTTCTCTGTTTCCCCACCTCTCCCTATAGGCTTACAATCCATTTCCCTCATTACAGAGAAAGGAGACTGGCCTCTCCAGGTCAGATGCCACTTATAGATGCTAATGCTGGAGGGTCATAAAACCTTCCCCTTCTCTGTCCTTTTCCACAGCTTCCATCTTGTTTTTTTTAATTTTATTTTCAGGTTGTTTACTCTGGAGGTGCTACCTGCCATTAGCAGGATAGTCTGGGTATACAGGCTGGGGGGGAACAAAACTGGAATGTCCAGGTTTGAATGCGGTTTGAGTGACTAGCACATAAACTACTCACAGGTGTGTGTGTCCTCACACGTAGGTGTCAAAGTTGTTCAGGCATAGTTAGCTCTGTCCCACACACCTTTTAATACACTCTCTGTCTCTCTCACACACACACACACCCCTATTCAACTCTTCTGAGAGTGTGTAATGCTGTGTAGGTATGTGGAAGCATGCAATCCTGAGCTTGTGTGTGTGTGTGTGTGTGTGTGTGTGCGCGCGCCAGTCCTCTACTTCAGGCCCCCATTGTCCTGCTTCTGTGGCCATTAAGTGAAATGGGCAGCCCCTCTCAGGAAGCCAACGTCTGTTTACGAGCCATGGGCCAGGCCGCTAGTTTACTAATGGAGGGTGCCTCACCTAAATAAAGCTTAATGGCTCATTTAATCTCCCCTCGCCAAGCACGGCCAGAGAGACAGAGAGGGAGAGAGGGAGACGTAGGGGTAGAAGGAGAAATGGACAGATAGGCGCACAGTCAGTGCCCAGAGAGAGGGAGGGATAGAGAGAGGGTGATGGAGGAGTAGAAGGAGAAATGGACAGAGAGGCGCACAGTCAGTGCCCAGAGAGAGGGAGGGATAGAGAGAGGGTGATGGAGGAGTAGAAGGAGAAATGGACAGAGAGGCACAGTCAGTGCCCAGAGAGAGGGAGGGATGGAGAGAGGGTGATGGAGGAGTAGAAGGAGAAATGGACAGAGAGATGGAGAGTGGATGACGGAGAAATGGACAGAGAGAGGGAGAGTTGGAGGGAAAGGGGGATCAGCGACCCATGGATCATCACTCTGTTTCATCTCCTTCATGTGTCTTTTGTGGTAAAAGATTGTAAAGAGTACACCAAGGCATTCTGGGCCGTACGCCGTGATTCTGAATGACGTATGGGGGAATAAAATGAACAAAATGAACATGGATTTGTTTTTTTTTTTGTGTTCTGTATTTTGCTTCTGTGCTGCATTGACATCTTTTACCTTCTTTGTCCTCTGTAGGCTACTGTACAGTTTGGCCTTCAACGCCCGGTTCCTCAGACATCTCTGGCACTTGATCACCTCCATGACCACCACAATGATCACGGGGTGAGCTTAATATACCCTCACCGATTTGAACTTCTCTTTAGTAAGACATCTGACATCTTTAGTAAGAGCATAACATGCGAGTCTGTCAGTGTGTTCACCATTTCGTCCCCCCCATCTTCTTCTCCTGCTCTCCTTGTTCCTGCAGCTCCATGGTTCCTCTGCTGCAGGTGTTGTCTCGCGGTTCCCCCATGTCGCTGGAGGACTCCAACCGCATCATCCCCCTCTTCTATCTCTTCAGCTCGCTCTTCAGTCACGCCCTCATCTCTGTGCACGACTCCGAGTTCTTTGGCTCCTCCCTTCCAGGTTCTGAGGATGATGTGTACAACAGTATGTTACAACTATGAAAATGCATTCTCAGTCTTTTATCAACATGATACACATGTACTTGTTCACTCATCGCACCGCTCAAACGAAAGATGGTCGTAGCGTCAATTGCGTAACACTCAAACGTGTAGCAAACGTGTGGAATTCTGTGCAACTGTAGGCAGTATACTAACATCTACTCCAACATGTTCTTCATAGCCTCTGAAAACCTAAAAATATCCCTCTCTTATTTACATCATTAAAGATATTTCCTCAGAGCAATATTCCCAACCACATTGGTTTCTCGCATTTCCCACGTCTCCTCCACTGACCCCTCCGTGCCGTGTCTCTCCCAGACTCAGGCCAGAGCCCGTCGTCCTCTATGATGCCCTTCTCCCTGACTGAGCTGGTGTCCCTGTCGCGATGCATGCGGGACGCCGGCCTGGGCATCATCAAGCTGGCCTACCCCGAGACCAAGAGCGAGCACCGCGAGGAGTACGTGGCGGCCTTCCGCAGCGTCGGGGTCACCACCAACGCCGCTGTTCAGCAGCGCATCCAGGCCCAGCAGAAGCGCTGGGTGCAGCTCTTCAAGGTGAGTGACCTGAGGTTGTGACCTAGTCACACACGGACATAATGGGATCTGAACATCTAATGGCTAAAATGGCTGACTGTGAACTGGTATAAAATAGCACAATACATAGTGTTGTGTTCTGACAATGACAATGAACTGACATAAAATAACACAGTATATGTTTAACATGCTAGCTCATAGTCAGTAAAGTCTGCTATTTAATTTTCCAGTAGCCAGTATGTCTGTGTGTGTGATCAGTTCAAATAGGAATTTTAGGATCTAATCACAGCTCTGATTGGACAGAGTTGACTTGGAATCATTTACGTTGATGAGAGGATGTCCATCCATTTTGAATATGTTCAGTGTGGTTCAGTCTGTTTAATACACCTTTTAGGAGTCCATGTTTCAAAATGATTGAATTAATTAATTTGGCAAAGATCAACATTGAAATCTAGTGTTCACTCTTATGCAGTAACTGTTGGATCAGTTGCTATCTTAATGTTTCTTCCCTCCCAACCCATAAGGTTTGATAAAGCTTTATAATCTTTTGGTAATCACTGGTTTAATCTTGTTAAGTGATGACTTTATCAGGCCTTTTTCCACATTCTTAGCTCATAATGACTTTAGTGAACAACACTGATAGCACACAACACCTCTTTCTCTCTCTCTCTCTCTCTCTCTCTCTCATACACACACACACACACACACACACACACACACACACACTGACTCTCTCTCTCCCTCAAAAAGACACACACACACGCACAAATTACAGCATATTAATAGACTTCCGACTCTGATGACTGCTGAGTAATGTGCGCACATTAGTTTTATCATCCTTTTGCCTCTTGACAACCCAGTAATTGTTTTCCATTTGACAGGCATTCTTTTGTTACACGTGTTTACCCGTCCTTTTTGTTCGTGTCTTCAGGCGTTTTCTCTGTTACTCTTTCCTACTCAGTTCGGTCATACCCACCTTTGTGTGCTTTGAGAGAAAAAAAGGGGGAAAAAATGTAAATAGGAGAAAATATGAGCACGTTGAAGAGAAGAATAGAGTGAACAAGCAAAAAAGGTAGAGGGTAAAAGACCACAAGAAAAAGAAGAGAGCAAGGGAGAGAGCGGAAAAGAAAAGGAATAAGGAGTGCGATAAAGAGCGAGGGAGAGAGCGAAAAAGAAAAGGAATCTTCCTAAGCGATGTCAGTGGTGCAGGGCCTCCTGTCAGCTGAAAGTGGCCGTTAAAGAGGTAGGAGCAGCAGAAACGCATTTCCCAAATTGAACGCTGGATTTACAGTCGGCCTGGGCGGCGCTGACCCCTAACACGCTAATGTCCGCCTGGAGTCATCAGACGTCCCTCCGGATCTTTTATCACTTCCATTGTCAAGCTATCTATTTAATTGAAAGAAGTTAATTGAATGAAAATGATCAACTAAGCTTGTATTAATATTGCTAATGGAACTTGCGGTCTGGCCCGTGTTTGGAGAAGGGATGTCACTGGTCGAGAGTTTGGGTAGAGGCCTATTACGGTGTGCACTTAAGCCCGACAGGTCTAATTAACTCATACTTATTCATTCTTGGAGTCAGTGGTGGGGGGGAACTCAGGACGAGTCGCATGGCGTGCGTTACAGCGTTTTGCACTCGCCGTTATTGCCGACTTTGTGGGCAAGGGGATTAATGGCGTCCTTTAGAAATGACAAACTCAATATTTCCCTTCTTTCTTTGTTACTCAGTTTATAAATTTCTCTGTGTCCGAAATGCATGTACCGCAAGTAGAATCAGCATTTGTGTCACAGCTTCTGTGTATATCTTGACTAGGTTTGTTAGTTAAATCCGACTGAACTACGGAGTTAAAATGGAGAAAGGCGAGATTGTGGCCAGTTTCCGTGCACTATTCTCTGTCGCCCGGTCGCTGCTGTGGAGAGTTTGCTTCGCGTGTGTCGGGGGCGATGCGCAGCGGCACTTACTCTTCTTCGGAGACTCGGGCCCTGATGTCAGCAGTCTGCTGCTTAATTAACAGCGCTTAATGTCCACAGACGACTCGTTTATCTCCCCCTGCGCTGCCCACAAATGGCTGGGCCGCACGTCATGCGGGAGATTGGCTCCCGCCAAGAAAGAAGAGATGCAAGCCATTTTGTGCCCCCTCACATAAACATCCTTTTATTTAAGCGTCGATTAAACAAAGATCCTCTGCCAAAATCGAACATCCCTCTGTAAAAGGCGCTGTCTTAAAATGACTGTCTTGATTAGGTGGAATCCTTAGCTCACAGAAGAGATACCTATCTGTCAGGCCTCTGGAGTTGAAGGAGAACATATCTGTTTATTGTGCTACATACTGTGTATGTGCTGTGTCCGCTGGAGTTGATATATTTTGGTATAATACGTTTTGGTGTCGTATGTTTTTATTTGTTTCAGGTGATCACAAACTTGGTGAAGATGGTGAAGGCACGGGACATCAGGCGGCCTTTCTGTCCCCGAGGGCACTGGCTCTCTCAGGAGGTCAACATCAGTGCTGATAAGGTAGCTGTCACGCTTACTTCTGATGTTTATCTCAGTTGTCACGCTCACCTCTGATTTCTTTTTTAAAATTTTTATCTGAACAAATGTTAAGTCAAGATGTTTGGCATTTCCAGTTTGATATGGTATCTAAAAACAAATGCATGTTGACCAGGCCATAGGGACCCTGGTCCTGCTTTTGTATCCTCTGGGAAAGTGTAAATGAATCCACAGAAAAGCATCTGAGTTCTTTTCATGAACCTTCATGAATTTATTTGAAATCCAGTAGTTCAGTAACCTACAATGCTCACACATGTACTTTAATTGAGTACAGTTTTAAAAATTATTTCTTTTGAGACCTGCATTTTGGGACTGATTCTCCCAACCATGTCATTGTCAATGATTTGAGCTCCTAAATTACCTATGCTAATAGCCTCCTTACACCAAACAACTTTGACAAGATTTGGGAAAGATTCTTGAAAGATTGGAGTCTTGAGTAAAGCTTGAATGGGGGGCATTAAAAGACTACAATCTTTCAAGAATCTTTCCCAAATCTTGTCAAAGTTTGGTGTAAGGTGGCCATTAGACGTCATTGGTTTGTGTTCTGTACTGAGATATTGTGTGTTCTTGTTTTTATTCAGGTCACTCAGCTCTATGTCCCTTCAGCACGGCACATGTGGAGGATCAGGAGGATGGGCCGCATCGGACCTCTGCAGTCCACCCTCGATGGTAAGACACGGCAGTGACCGCATCCCCCAGACTCGAGCTCCGATTAGATGATTAGATATTTAATATTAAGCGTGTGTTTATTTTTGCCTCTGAGCACATCACAACAGTGTGTGTTTCTCAATCTTGGAAAATTTTTGATATTTTTTGTGTCTTACTGAGAAAAATATCAGCAATATCAACAAAGAGCTGTATGTTTTGCAACCATAATCCTGTGAAACATATTACACTTATTTGGAAAATTTACCATCACTCAGGCTAAATCAAGAAACAGTTATAGTTATAGTATAGTTATAGTTAAATATTTGTGAAGAAATATCATGGTGAGGTTACACAGGTCATCCTTCGATATGTCATTGACCTTATCGGTCGAGCATCTTGCTGCCCAGATCTCACAGCAGTGGTATCTGCCAAGATCAAGTAGTGACAGCTCCACTCAATTTGCGCCTGTCCGCGAGGTATGCTGGCATTGTGAGCAGCTAATAATGGCATTCTTGGCAGTCACGGCGCTTGATTGTCTGTTGTTGTTGCTGTCCGCAAGCAGGAAGTCGCACCGCTGTGTTGGGTGGTGTCACTGTGCGAGCGGCCATCGAGCCTCCGCTCCAAACGCTGGAGCCTGGGAGCAGCAGGCTGTCACTCATCAGGGCGGTCACCTCACACACTTTTAGCGCGACGCTGCGGGTTTGGCCCGAGTCGCCTCACGAGAAAGGCATACATGCCTGCGTCACTGTCGGTGCTCTCCTAATCCTTCGCTTTTAAAGACCTCGTAGAAATAGAGAGAGAGAGAGAGAGAGAGAGAGAGAGAGTAAGGCTGAGGGATGAAAAAGAAAGGCTAATTCTCAGGCTATTCAGGGTGAGCCTAAATACTGTTGATTGTGGAATGTATAAAGACGGAGGGAGAGGAGCATGAGTGGGTGTGAGTGGGGAAGAGAGAGACTGAGCTGTGGGAGAGGAGCATGAGTGGGTGTGAGTGGGGAAGAGAGAGACTGAGCTGTGTATCGTTGGCGAGGCGGCATGGACACAGTGCAGCGCCGTGCAGGCAGGCACCCACTCGGGCCAGCCTGGTGTGAAAACAAGCAGATAACAATGTGTGTCCGATCAGCCTAATGCCCACTCAAGCTCACGCGCGCCACCCATCCAATTAGCCTGAAAAGGCCTGACGGAGGCCCCTTCTGCCCATCCGCCTGTTTGCCCTGGACCCTCCTTTCATTTCCCTAAATGGACTTGGGGGGGGGGGGGGGTCTTTGTGTTTATGTGTGTGACATGTGTGTGTGTGGTGATGGTGTGTGTGTGTAGGGGGGATGCACACAAACTGGTGATAGATGATGGCCGTATTGACCATCACGGGGCCCATATTTTTTCTTCTGCAATGGAGACTTGATGGGGCGGTGGTGGTGGTGGTGGGAGGGGGTTGAGCAAGAGTAGGATTGACTAATTGAGCAGAATGATTACACCGTGCTTGGGGATGGGGGTGGTGAGGGTTTAGAGGAGAGGAGAGGGAAGGGGAGGGGAGTGATGCTTTAAACTCTGCTGGTCTGGCTCTTTATCCTCCCCCCTACTTGTGTGTGTGTGTGTGTGTGTGTGTGTGTGTGTGTGTGTGTGTGTGTGTGTGTGTGTGTGTGTAAGGTCTAAACGATCAGAAGCCCTGCTCTAATACAAAACAAACGTCCCCGTAATGGAGATTGTCGAGCAGGTGGATGGGCATCTCACAGTCCAGTTAATTAAAAGTATGTGTTAGCCAGCAGGGGGAGGAAGGATTGAGCACTCTTTAATGGGGTTGCCACACACACACACATACACATACACACACACACACACAGTGCAGGATAAATGATTCTGGCTTTGTTGCATTTGTAGTATAGTACGCAGGGCTACTAGTAGTGTTTGGGTATCTGCTGAGGTCTAATGAACAGAGATGTTTCTCCTCTATGAAGATTTTTTAAACTCAGCTAACAGTCATTTAGAACGAGATGTTTCAAATGTAGATGTTTTGAAATGGGTTGATGAAAAATGTGTATGAGGGATTATGAGTGTGATCACAGAGTCGATAAATAGATTGGAACAAAGGGTGAGGTCTGGCAGATGGATGAATTACAAGCCTGTAGTAGTCAAGGACAGTCTTCAGATGTAGGATATTTTCCAAATTTGGCCGTTTCACAGGAGACTGATGGAAGAAGAGAAGGATGGATAGATGGATGAATGGATCCAGAGTTGGTTGAATGGATAGATGGATGGAGACAGATCAACTAACCACACACAAATATATGAAGATGGATGGATGGATGGATGGATGGATCACTGCATGGATGAAAAGCTGTATAGACGTATAGAGGGCATGTGGAATAGACAAAAACAGATGGATGTGGGGATGGAGTGATTGAAGGATGGTCATCTTGATGTATCTCTCTTTCTTTCTCTCTTTCTCTCTCTCTTTCTTCAGTGGGGCTGGAACCTCCTCAGCTGTCCGTGTCAGAGGAGCGGCACCTGGCCATCCTCACGGAACTCCCATTCGTGGTGCCCTTTGAGGAGAGAGTCAAGGTAATCTTCTGGAGAATCTCTTCTCCATCACTGTACACACCAGAGGTTACCATCAACAACACATGATCAGCTCTCCTGATTACTCCAGGATTTCCAGTGTATTTGAATATTTAGCGTGCCTATTTTGATACAATAACCATTGCAATACACCATTGCTTACACTATAAATCAGAAATATGTAGAGCAGTGCACTATTTTAAGAGTGCCGTTTCGCTGGTGAGTTGGGAATCATCAGCGGAACATAATCTGTTTGCTTCAGTTAGCGTTAGCTCTCATCGGCTGGTTGGACTCGGGGCTCCATCAATACTACACTGCCATTGTAATGAATGGTATGATTAGAAGCCATCCAGAGCATTGACCAGTGCTTGGCCCCCGCTGTAAAGGCTTTGTGTTTATAGTGCCTGCTCTAGGTCACAAGCCAGAGTAAGCTTTTTTACATCAGGGCTAATCTGGGCTAATGTTGTAAGGGAGGTTCACATTCATTAGCTTCTTGTCTTTCTTTTTTCTCTCACGCTCTTTAATTTACTCAACACATACAGCTGTTTTTTATTTTTTATTTATATAATTTTACATTTTATTATTATTAAAACATAAGGTTGCACAAGGTTGCAGGGGTTACTTTGGATACCTGTCGCATAAATTCAGTCAGAGACATTACAGTAACATGATGACTTCACAATATGAGAATCTTGTGTGTATGTGTGTGTGTGTCTGTGTGTGTGTGTGTCCGTGTGTGTGTGTGTCCGTGTGTGTGTGTGTGTGTGTGTGTATGTGTTTGGCAGATCTTCCAGCGTCTCATCTACGCAGACAAGCGGGACGTGCAGGGGGACGGACCTTTCCTGGACGGCATCAGCATCACCATCCGCAGGAACTACATCTACGAGGATGCCTATGACAAACTGTCCCCAGAGAACGGTCAGCAGACATATCACACACACACACACACACACACACACACACACACACACACACACACACACATACACACACTAGGGGTTGCACGAGTGCATCATTTTACAAATTGAAAACTTATTTCCTGAAAAAGTGAAGCATCAATTTGCATTGAATGCCAAGCTGTCAGCAATCTATACCATTGTTGATGATTTTTGTACAGCCACAGCATATTCTGTGTTATAGCTATGAACACATACAATGGCTCGTTTAAAAGGTGAGACTTTAAGCTCTCGGTGGGTGCAAACAGTGTATTTCTACACGCCTCTGTTCCTGAGAAATCCCAAGCTAAACAGTGGCTAGTTTTCATCAAAATCGCTGTTTTTTTCTAGAAATGGAGATATAATGTCTTTCATGAAATATGAAGTGTTGCCTGTAAACTTTCCGGTAAGTGATCAGCGAGACCTGGCGGGACTGCCACCTAGTGATAGACCCACGAAAATGGCCTGGTTTTGAGCTGACGTGCAGGCGTCACTGATTCGACCCAAAGCGGCAACCGAGTTATGATAAAATGTCCAGATAAAATGTCCAGATTGTGCGTTTTCATGAGTTTTCGATCGTCATATATTTTATTTCCATTCATCACAGAGTTCCCAAAATCACATATAAGGTGTGTTAGAGTGTCTAGTTTCGTAATAAAAAAAAAAAGCTAAAAACTTAATATTACGTTTTTGGCACTCAATGAGTTAAAGGTGCTCTAAGCGATTCTGGGTAAAGTCACTTCTGTTGACATTCAAACAAAACAGAGAGATAGCTCGCTACTTCCTCCCCCTCCCTCCTGTGCAGTTGAAACTCTCCTAAACGAGCATCTCGTCTGTGATTTGCTGGAACAGTTTGTTATGGTTTTATGGGCTATGTTTGCCCAGGTTGTTTTTGTTGCCGTTTTGTTGCACAGGCAGTTAGCGGATGGTGAGGTGATGTTTGCCGTAAGTGACAAAAATGTTTTAGACTAAAAAACGCGTGGCATCTATGCTGTATAGCTATGCTAGGTGACTGATTTGCCTATTACAAGTTTGTTTACCATCACATTGGCTTTGTAAAGGTTATATTAAGGTGAAAATGTTGCATAGTGTACAGTGCTTGGTCAGCAATAGTTAAGTATGGATGACATGGACAATATTTTAATGTTATTGTTAAAAGGTCTAGTTTATTTATATAGCGCATTGGAAAATTCAGTGCTTTCAACAAAGGACATAGTGTTTTTCTATGGAGTACAACTTGTGCCACCTTAAACCGAATTTGAATATGTTGTATTTGCATTTGAATTGCTGAATTTGAACAATTGTATTGGAAAAACGAATTTGAATAGTATGTTGAAACTGAATTCATTAGATTGTAACTGAATCTCAGGCAACTTGAAATTGAATAT
Organism: Alosa pseudoharengus; assembly: GCF_046254945.1. Taxonomy (NCBI): domain Eukaryota; kingdom Metazoa; phylum Chordata; class Actinopteri; order Clupeiformes; family Clupeidae; genus Alosa; species Alosa pseudoharengus. Next base: position 9,684,671 of record NW_027468650.1, on the reverse strand, counting down.
AATATTTTGAAATTGAACTCATTTGCTCTGATACATAAATTATCCTGACTGAAAATTTCGCTCTTGGAACTTTCACATTCAGTTCTCAAAATTCAGTTTCAAAACGTGAAATTCAATTTCAGTCTACCGAGACAAAAACAGCTGGTAGCTCAGGAAAAGCAATCGAGTGCAGAGCTATTGTGATCGCGTGACTAGTGCCGAGCGCGAAGCAGAGCATAGTGTGGGCACTTGGTTTGCACGGTTATTAGATCTGCACGCACGATTCATAAAACACATTCCGATTGTAGGCCTACTGTCTCACCTACCGTTTATGTAATTTTAAACAAATAAAACATTTGTTGCAGTATTATTTCAAACTTCTAGCTTGTCAATCCTTGAAATACAGAACTAGGCTACCCAGCCATCAAACATCGATGTAGCCTAGGCCTACTTACCTACCGTTTTTGTAATTTTAAACAAATAAAAATGTTTTTGCAGTATTACATCTAAAACTTCTAGCCTGTCAATCCTTGAAGTACAGAACTACCCAGCTAGCCATCAAACATCGATGTATGGTCTTACCTACCGTTTTTGTAATTTTAAATAGGCTAAAACATTTTTTACTGTATTACATTTCAAACTTCCAGCCTGTCAGTCCATACAGAACTACTCAGCTAGCCATCAAACATCAATGTACTGTCTACCAATTGCAAACTTCTAGCCTGTCATTCTTTAAAATGTCATGGGCATAACTTTCTCTCGTTTTCGTTTTTCCTACTCAACTACTGCTCTATTTCTTATCCTGGACTGCCACCTACTGGATAGAAAAGGCAACAACCTAGTAATTATGTGAATAAAAATCTACATGTTTGAATGAACAAAAAAGGACAAATCATTACCGTTTTCTTACGTTTAAAGCCACTCTTGTAATACTATGATGTGTAGGCTACCTTTATTTGCTTCCAATTACATATGGTTATGGTTACGCTTTTGTCCAAAGCAACATAAATACAAAACAATATAATACTTAAAATTGAACAGGGAACAAATGAAGATGTTGGTCAGACTATAAGAGAATAGCAATAATAAACAATCATGTCAATTCAATCAATAGCCTAATGACATAAACAATGAGAAAAAAGGGAAAATAGTAATAATAAACAATAATGTACATTCAGTCAATAATATAATAAAAATAACAATAGCATGGTAAGACTACATTATGGAGAATATCAATAATAAACAACAATGTCAAATTAATCAACAGCCTAATGAAAATGAAACAATACTATACAAACCATAAGTGTTAATTCAAGTGCATGTTGAACAGATACGTCTTTAGACCCCTGTTAAAAGACCCAAAACTATCACAGGAACAGAGAGCACTGGGCAACTCATTCCACCAACATGGAACCACTGAGAAAAAGTCTTGAATTTGACCTATGTCTGGTCGACACAACAGACACTCTTCAGAAGACCGCAGTGGGCAGTTGGGGATGTACGTCTTGATCATTTAATTAAAATAACAAGGAGCAGATCCGGTCAGTGTCCTATAGGCCAAAGTGAGAGATTTAAATTTAATTCTGCCTAATAGGGAGCCAATGGAGAGTAACTAGGAGAGGAGTTACATATGTCTTTGGCTGATTAAAGACCAGGCGTGCGGCAGCATTCTGAATCAGCTGTAACAATCTTACTACACAAGCAGGTAAACCAGCTAATAGTAAATTACAATAGTCCAGCTTGGAGATGACCATGGCCTGAACAAGAAGTTGTGTGGAATCCTGTGTCAGATAAGGTCTGTTCTTCCTTATGTTGCAAAGGATAAACCTACATGATTTTGCAATTGCATCATATCTAATATCAGCTGATTACACACATAAACTAAAATTTAGATTGCCCATACATTTGGAAATCCATTTGGAAATCCATCACCACCAATGGCAAACAATTGGTGATGGTGAATTGGCAAACATCAATTCCAGAGAAAACAACAGTGGACATGTTTATTAGTGTGTAAAGTGTTTTACAATATGTGTTGCATCTTGCAAAGATATTTATTAAGAGAAATCAAGCTTCGGTGTCCATGTCTGATCGGTGCCAGTCCATTGTCCTCAGTCTATCTCACTGTCCACTGTTCATTGAGGCCTCTCAACCTATGAAAATAAAACCAACAAACAATCAGTGTTTAGCTTAAAGGTCTACTGTGAGTCTTTCTCGTTAATTGTTTATTCATCTCTGCGCAAAGAGGTCTCATAAGCATAAGGCAATCAGGATACACAAGTCTGTGCACCTAAGAGACAAATCAGTTGTTTCTCACACACACATGCATACCTTGGATCGTATACATCATAATAAATATCATTACACCTTCTCTGCACACACACGACTTGGTCAATACAATGAGTTAATTAAGAACCAAGGACATTTCTATCGTCATACAACACATTATTTGCAATCTACACACACATTACTGAAACAGAAGTATCAAGACAACACACAGTTAAAGTATAATAATTAGGTTATTGTAATATACTGTGTCTATTTCTCAATAACTTTTACAAAATCTGCATGGAGTCGATGAAGAAGCATAAATCAGCCTGTAGAAATACTGTTAAACTAGGGTCTCTTGAGTCTTGATCATATTATCGATATAGAACATATTCAGTTTGAAACTCTTAGAAGCTTGCTAGCTACCATTTGCTAACAAAGTTATCGGAATCCAGTTGTCTGGCAACATCACGGCACGAAAAAATTGCCCCACGTAGCATTAGCTAACAGACAACACAACGATGAAAAAAGCTTAACTAGGGGGACATATCCAGTTTTCCATGAATTATACTGTTTAACCTGAGATTGTAACGTGTTCTTACAGGCCTAAAAGGCACAATGATATGACAATGACCAATCATATTGTTCTATCAAAGAGTAACGTTATAGTAACGTTAGTCTAACTGGT
>NW_027468650.1:9544236-9676736 GCF_046254945.1 Alosa pseudoharengus | reverse complement strand
AGCCGGGCTGAGTGGGCCGCGAGGAGGGGCATCACATAAATAAGCAGCCCAGGCCACCCTGGTAATGGAGTTTTGATCTGTTTTACAGTCAGGAACATCTCCGTATCATACACACACACACACACACACACACACACACACACACACACACACACACACACAGGCAGGCTATTCAGTCCTCTTAACACAGATCTGTAAGCACAGCCCCCTTTTCTTCCACTGGACATGCCGAAATCTTCTCTGATGAGAAATGACCAGTCAGCAGGCTTACCCGCCCCCCCCCCCCCCCCCCAATTCTCTCCCAGCCCTCTCTGTACTAATGGCCGTGGCAATTAAGGTGAGGAAATTAATTTGAATTTGACTTTCAATTAACCCCCTCTCTCTCTCTCCATAAATACAGTCCAAAGTGGCAGAGTGAGTGGGGAACTGTATTGATATTTGTTTAGCGCTGTTATAAAGGGAACGGATATAGATTAGAGTTGCATCATCAGTGCAGTGTGGAGTGGTGGTGTCACATTTGAATAAGGTTGACGCACAGTAGCACACACATGCAAGGACACACAGTTATCACAGAATATGAATTCTTACGGCTCAATGAGGAAGTAATTGTCACAGAGGTAATGTATTAGTCAGGTTTGAGTGTGATGCTTTGTGGTCTCTGTGTGTGTGTGTGTGTGTGTGTGTGTGTGTGTCAGTGTCAGACACAATGCTGCTTTGTAAAACTGGAGTGATTAGTTTCTAGTGTTGAGGCCAGAAACCAAAATGGCTAATTGTTATTATTTGTCCTCGATGCAATGAAACGGCAGTAGTACTTAAGGAGACTTGTCACTTGACTTTTGCTTTACGGTCACTAGTTTATCGATGTCACAGTCTCTCAGGCTCATAGTGGTGACTCATTGTTTGTTAATGCGTATTGATTGCTTTTATGCCATAATTTTCAAAATTATGGGATTTCATTTTTTTTGCTCCTGATGGATGTCAGTATGCCATATTTCCATCCTCCAAAAAAACCAAACAGGAGACGACGCGACTCGTGGGCTGTGTAGTCGCACTCGCTCCTTTCTTCTTCTGTCCTTCTCTCCCACCCCCCTCAACTGCCCTCATGCTTTTGTAGAAGCATTAGGCCAAATCTACCAGTTTTACAGCTCTGCATTAAAACTGCCCAGATCAAACGTCCTGCCAACCTTCACCACACACGCACACACACACATACACACACCACACACACACACACACACCACATACACATACACAACCTCATTACGGACCTCCCCCACCCCAGTATATTTTACAGGTCTCCTTAACATCACACAAGTGCCCAGCATGCTTTCACTGAGCACCCCCCTCTTCCAATATCCCACTCTTTCCATTTATACCTGCCCATTGCGCTCTCTCTCTCTGTCTCTCTCTTTCTCCCTCTCATTCATTTCTCTCCTTCCAAACTTTCTAGAAAGTGAGGGGGGCATGTGACCAAGCGAGTGGGTGAGCGAGTGTTTCAGGGGCAGACGGAGAAAGAGTGAGAGAAGGTTACAACTCCTGATTGATAGTGATGCGTTTGGAGGCGCATTATATTTTTATTGATTCTTAATGTTGTAAATTAACAAATTAGCCTGGCAGCTAACAGAAGGCCCCGGAGCCGCTGTCGCAGTTTACCTCGCTCACCGCGCCCACATTTGCATTAATTGCGTTGCCACGGCACTCACTTATATTAAAAGGCCCAGGCCCATAATTAATCCTCCCTGCACCCTTTTTTACATTCCAAGTCATTTTGGCACAATTTCTAGCAATAAACAGGCATAAATAACACACACACAAGCGCCCGCGCACACACACACGTCCGGTGTGGAAATGCGTTCCCGCTTTTCCCTTGCGTCCCCTACGCTGCTGTTTCCCGGCAGCACAGGTTATTGATAGGTTTCAGGGGGGGGGAGCAATGAATATATGTTCTCAAAATGACTCGGGTGTGTGAAAAATGCTAAGTGGATTATTTTGCATAAAAAATGGCGCCTGTTGTTTTTCCCTCCCTCCCTCCCTCCTTCACTCTGTTTTGAAGTAGCACGATTAACCTGTGTTTAGAAAATACCGGGTGATTTACCGTGGGTGTGTGTGTGTGTGGTGTGTGTGTTTTAAGATGCATGCATTATGGAAAACTGCCTGAATTTATAATCCATTTAGCTGATGTGCCTGGGGAAGGGTGGGTCGTTTAGTGCAATCATTTATAAAAGGCCCCTGTATATTTTAATGTGATCCAATCTGCTCTTTTGAAGACTATTCCAGTACATTAGCTTTGGGCTTTATGACTCACCTGCTCCCAGTCACTGCTTGATGATGCCTCGGGTCAAGGTGAGGATTGACATTTATAAGGTTTGAGCCAGCAACTGGCATTATTTGGAGAGGTGTGTGGGGGTGGGGGGGGGGGGGGGCACTTTTGATGGATTGCCCTCCAAGTCTTAGTGTGTAAGCACAGGTCTGGTGTTAACGTCTGTCAAGAGTTTTTTGTGTGTGTGTTGGAGAGGGAGAGTGGTGACGGGCTGCTTGCTGCCTTTTACTGTAGACTAACAGCTTTTTTCCCCCTGCACACCACTGCCTAGATGGCTGCTGAAGTCTTTTGTCTGACATGTTGCATTGTTGTACTCCTGAAATATGTATTTAAGTGAATGACAGGATCAGTGGTCGAAAACTAGTGATTTGACAACTAGTGACTAACTACAGAAAAGGCATGCACAAACCCGATCAAAACCAATTCAGCACAATGCTAACACATGTATTTTGGTAATGACTTTTGGTGGTGATTTGCTGTAAAATTTCATTGGCTGGTTTGGTCCCTGACTACATAACGCATTGCCCAGGAGGCAGGTTGGAAAGTGAGATGTTTTTTATTCTTCACATGGCCATATACCATGAAGATGTATGTTATCAGAACTACTTGCTTATGAAAATGCTTTTAAAAAGTGGTTCATTGTCACAGCCTGTCTCTTTAAATAACATAAAATGTCCTCTTTTTTCTCTCTTGAAATATAGGCCCTGTATGAGAACATGCTGGTCGAGCTGCCGTTTGCCAGTTTCTTTCTGTCCAAGCTGCTGGGCACGAGTGCGGACGTGGACATTCATCACCTGGCCTCACTGGACCCAGAGATGTACCGGAACCTTCTGTTCCTCAAGAGCTACGAGGAAGATGTGGAGGACCTGGGCCTGAACTTCACCATCGTCAACAATGACCTCGGAGAGGCTCAGGTGGGAATGGACAGAGACACTGATGAAGAACAAAATTTTTTTTTTCTTTTTCACCCCTTTACAAAAACCCTTTACATAATTCCTCTGACTTCTGATTTTCTGATTGATTTCAGAGGGTTCTTTTCCCTCTCTCTCTCTCTCTCTCTCTCTCTCTCTTTTTTTTTTGTCAACATTGTTTGTCGGCCTCCTCTACCTCTTTGTTCACCTCTCTCTGTTCGCTCTTTTCTGTTGCTGTTAATGATTGATCCTGGCGCTGTGTGTCTGCATTCTGAGCAGCAGGAGATAAAGCACGTCCCCCCTCTGTCCCTCGCCCCCGCTGGCTGCTGGGTGCAGTGTGGCGGCCAGAAAGAACACCTCTGTTGACCATCACACACACTCAGCAGCTGGGAGAACACACAGGAGCACCAATTATCAAGAAGCTGCCACTGATAAACCAGTAGACACCACCTCTCAACTCTCTCTCACACACACACACACACAGTCATTCTATCACACACACATACAGTCACTCTACAACCCCCCACCACACACACACACACACACACCCCATCCCCCCATATACACACACTCCACACATTCACACACAAATATCTTGACAGACGTCCATTACTTCTTTCTCCACCCAAGTCATACCTGCATGCCTTATTCGCTGAGAGAAGTGTGATCGGTAGGTTTGGGGGGTATTCATCAGAGGGGTCTTTGCCCCCTCCGTGGCACCCTGAGCTGGGTTAGCCAACTGCCCGCAGGCCCCTGTTTGCACAGGGCCTTGCAGCCTATTGGCTTTTCTGTAAATAGGCCACAAAATGGCCTCCCCCCAGTCGATAGCATTTGTGAAAGGGCAGCGCAGAGGCGATATGGGAAGCCATTTATGGGAGATTAGGCACATTCAGAAGCCCTGCCCCGCCAGTGCCCTCTGAAAGACAGACGTAGCCATGATAAATTTTCCACAAAGCCATCAGAATCACCCGCAGTCGCCGAGGAGCACGCCTTGTGCTCTGCTATTCTGCTGAAGGACGGGTCAGCGCTGTGTTTGACTCCGAACGCGCTTGCAAGATCGTAGTCTTCAAGATATTTTCCGACAAAATGTCTCTCTCTCTCTCTTGTGTTTTCAAGTGTGCAGTGATTAATGCTGCAAACCTTTTCCAGCAATTTTCTGACTGGAATCTGTTCATATAATCAGGGTTAAAAAGTCATGATGGCTGCAGGCCATTCCATTATAACAGACCCCTCCTATATTTACACACACACACACACACACACACACACATACACGTATGCCATAAGTATTGAGATGGAGATTGAATGGGAGCTTTGAGCTTGCTTTCTGCAGGTTTGCTGAGGTGTCTGACCCCTCCAGATCTGCCACACTAAAGCTAATTGGATGTGGCTCCCCTGGTCATTGTGTGCCAAACACTGAAAGGCCCAGCTGTCTCTGGTAAAGAGTTGACCGCAAGGCCGCGATGCACCCACCTCACTCCCCCAACCCCCAAAAAGACCAATTGTAAAGTAACGCTGCCACAGTCCATATGCTTGTGCGCAAAAGTGTGCATTCGAATGCTTTTAGCCCGTATAACATCATTTGAGTGCATTTTGCCGGACTTGCTTTTGTTTTTGTTGTAGACGTATTGTGTCATCTAGGTTGCAGGATGAAGCATCTTCTTGTGTGGAATTAAAGGATACAAATGGTTGGCAATCAAGGAATTTCTGAAACTGAATTTAGGATGACACGCCTGCAAGTCTTCAATAGGAAATAAAGTGCCCATTTTCATCCATAATGTTGTCAAGCCAATGGGCATTGTGTGGAAACATGGGTGTATTTCCCTAAAATGGCTTTTGCTCAACCCTACCCTTGACTGATGGGCTCTCACGAAGTGGACGTTTGTATGCTTGTTGTTTCCAGGTGGTTGAGCTGAAGCCGGGCGGCAAGGACATCCCAGTGACCACGGCAAACCGGATAGCCTACATCCATTTAGTGGCTGATTACCGCCTGAACAAACAGATTCGACCGCACTGCCTGGCCTTCCGGCAGGGCCTGGCCAATGTGGTCAACCTGGAGTGGCTTCGCATGTTTGACCAGCAGGAAATACAGGTGTGTGTCTGTTTGGGGGGTGCTGTCATTCACAAACTTACACAGTCAAACACACACACACACACACACACACACACACATCCAAAACCTTATCTAAGTAGACGCACAGACCAGCTTGGATTGGTACCCAGAGAAAGCATCAAACACAGAAAGTAACTGACAAACAGCTGTACAGCATCACCACTATATAAAGAGTTTGACAGACATAGACAAACACCGTAAAGAAATCACAGTATTGTTCACTTCTGCATAATGACTTGTCTCTCTTTGCCCTCTTAGGTGCTGATTTCTGGTGCACGTGTACCCATTTGCCTTGATGACCTAAAGAAATTCACTAACTATTCAGGTACACCCTTTTGATTCTAATATTACCTGTGTTACAGCCAGTTAACCTACCATAAAGCTGCAGGCCTGATTGGCTAGTTTAGGTGATTTGACTTACTAAAGGAGCCTCTCATCTTCAGGTGGCTACTCGGCGACCCACCCGGTGATCAAGATCTTCTGGGAGGTGGTGGAGAGTTTCACAGACGATGAGAAGAGGAAACTGCTCAAGTTTGTCACCAGCTGTTCACGCCCACCACTGCTTGGCTTCAAGGTCAGAGTTCACCCCGAGTTCATCCAGAGTTCTGCGGTTTGCACGTTATTTTTCCTCCTGAGGCCTCCTCCATTGTTGCGTCTCCTGTTATCCCGTTATCGATGTTGATTTTTGCGTACTGTGGGGGCCAGCAATTCCACCACTGTGTGTGTGTGTGTGTGCGCGCTGTGGTGGTTGCGGTGTTAGGGAGGGCTGGCCCTTAATGGGCATGTAATGAAAGCAGCTCTCCAGATAAAGTCTCCGAGCGATCATTTCCCCATCATGCAGCGATAAGGTGCAGCAGGATTAGCGCTTATCTTCCCCAGCTACCGGTGCTCCTCGGGGCCACAACCTGCCGCGTTATTACATGATTTGAGGCTTTGCCCGTCTCTGACTCAAGTTTCAGCGGCCAGTCGGCAAACACCGAGTCACCATGTCGAGGCCAGTGTGAACTCAAATTGACACCTGTGGGGAAAGAGACGTGCCATGTTGCATACTTCTCAAAAATGTCCTCCCCCTCCAACCCCCATTGGCTAAATTGGTAAATACTAACCTGTCTGAGAAGACACCTTACAAGTTTGACTTTTTTGAAAAGCTTAGTACTGTATATAAACTAGTTGTGTTTTTTTCCTGAAGCTTGTCCCAAAACACTGTAGAGTGAATGTCACATAGAGAATGTCCAGTCGAACCAGAGGTTTCAATTTCAACTAGCTTTGCGATTTTTATGGGTAGAGTTGAAAATGTTGGTTAATATTGTCTATGGGACATTGTAGATTATGAACTTTAGCTTTGATTTTGTTCTTATCTGGCACTGACGGGGCTCCTAACAGACAGAGCATAGAGGTGGCTTTTATTGGGATTCCATTACTGTGCTATCAACTGTCAATTTCTGTGATAGAGCACTCTCTCCTTCTTAATCTCTTGATTGAATAGGACACTAAAACCATGAGGAAGATGACAGAAAAAAAAATCTCCAATGAAATCCATTAGCCGTTTAATGCCTTACTTAGACTAACCAGGCTCTATAATTGTCGTTTGATTGGTTTTATTAGGGCTGTTTATGGCCGTCATTAGGTTAAAAACACCAAAGAGCTCTTCTCCTCTTGGGGCGAAATGTTTCCGAGAGACTCTTAAAAAGATACAGGTACGTGCCGCTCCCCTAAGTCAGCAAGTGTACCTGTTTTTAATGAATTTGACTTTGGGAGGGACAGACGCTGAGAGATGGAAGGAGACAGGGAAAGAAGAGGAGTGAGAGCGAGCGCAACGATGGGACGGAAGAGATGCCCTCTCACCCCTTCCGTCTCTGCAGCCAGCTCAGCCTTAATTAGGTGCCGTTAAACGTCCCAGAATTCATTAGGGGAGAAATAGCCCTGTCAAGAGAAGCCATTTAAAAAAGATGATGGAAACCTTTTTCTCAAAATTATCGCCTGCACCGTGACACTTCCCCAATAACCAACGATAGTTTAATACGGTAATTGTCAGAAAAATGGCCTTGTTAAAGCGAAGCGGCCTCCCCTCAACCATTGGCCCACTCCGGAGGCGCTAAACGGGGTTCGTTTTGGGGACTGCCCATCCCGCCAGCACAGCCGTCTCACAAGGGCTGCGGGGATTTGTCTGTCCAGCAAAGGGTGTAGGGCAGTGCAGCTAACGGGGTCAGTCCATCTGCAATCACAGGAGAGGTGAGGGGGTCGCAGGCTCTCAAGCAGGAAGAGATTAGGTGAACGCGCGACCAAATGAACACAGATTGGGGTGCAATTAAGGAGGACGGCCCCAGTCAAACCAGCTCTTGTCACCGCTCGCCGTCAGGCGTCAACAGCCTCACCAATCATGTACAGGCTGTAGATGTAGACACGTTGATTCAGAACAACTATCAGGTCCATTCAATAAATCAAATGTGCTAGCTTCATCCAGTAGTCATCTTGTTTCCTGTAGTAATTCTATATGTAAAAAAACATGCACACATGCTACAGCGTTTGTACCATATACGGCTCCGAGTGCCCACGGGGACCCAGGTTCCAGTCCGACCTGCGGTCATGTCCCGATCCCACCCCATCTCTCTCCTGCGGTCATTTCCCGATCCCACCCCATCTCTCTCCTGCGGTCATGTCCCGATCCCACCCCATCTCTCTCCTGCGGTCATGTCCCGATCCCACCCCATCTCTCTCTCCCACTCACTTCCTGTCTGTCTTCACTGTCCTGTCCAAATAAAGGCCAAAAGCCCAGAAAATAAACGTTAAAAAAAAGAAACTGTCAGTGAGTCCTATGTTTATGTTTTTGTCTGTAGGAGCTGTACCCGGCCTTTTGTATTCACAATGGCGGAGCTGACCTGGAGAGGCTACCCACCGCCAGCACCTGCATGAACCTTCTGAAGCTCCCAGAGTTCTGTGACCAACACCTGATGAGGAACAAGCTGCTCTATGCCATCGAGTCCTCCGCAGGCTTCGAGCTCAGCTGAGGAAAGGCCTTGGGTGGGTTGCCACAGCAACTCTACAGACCTGGACAGGAAGTGAAGTTGGTGTTGGTTTCAGTGGTGGTGATTGTTGTGAAAGTGGAGTTTGGTGACCACCACGACAATCACAAGAGGAGAAACGTGATCAAGACAGGCTGTGCTTGTCTGTTGAAAGGCTGCAGTGATTGGCTGAGGACATAAAACAAAATCACCAATCACAGCACAGATATCTTTGGGTGTTTTTTGGAATTCCTGACTGTTGAAGCACTCTAAAAGGCTCTAGGCGGACATTGCGTAACAGGGGAAAGGACATTTAGACATTTTATTTTAAGATGATGTAACATGTATTTTAAAGAAAACCTACAATATGTATTGAAAAAAAAAATGGAATGGCTACTATAGATATTAGTTGCTTTTGTGCAAAACCTACATCCTACAGTCAAGATTACACTTTTGGGAGTTTGCACGCTAAAAATAAAATGTAAGAAATGTACCTATCCAATGGCAAATTCACCAAAGATTTAGCTGATCTACCACAATCAGATGCTTTTCAGCCTTGTTAACAGAAATCCTCAACTTTGTGATGGTAAAAGAAGAACTCAAGCTTTAGTTACACTAACACAAGCAGACAGATACGCTATAGTAGACATGCTAACACATCGGCCTCAATGATATTTGTGACGGCAGTAACATCTCTCAAAGACCACTGAAGGAAAAGCCTTGACCAATTTTGTCGTGTTAGCGTTGGTCTCCGCTGAATGACAAAGATAACACAGGGGGCTAAACATGTTAGCGATGCTAACAGAAGAGGCTGGTCAAGATTTACCGCTCACTCAACCAAGCAGTTGGAGCACATTTCAAACATTAAATGGTCGGAGGTCATGGAGCAGTAGGTCTTTGGGGACGGTTTCAGATGCTGATGCTGCAGAGAGCAGGCACCGTGCTGCCCAGCCACGCGCCCTTTCCTACCAGGGGCTACTCAAGGCTTCTCTTTGATTAAGCCTGCATGACTGAAGCATTAACCAATAATAGCAGATATTTTGTGTGATTTCCATATTGGTAATTAATATGACCAGTATTACTTGGCATCATGACGTTTTCTGTCTTTTAAGGCATTCTTTACCATGTCAAGTAAGGTTGATGACTTTGGATCTTGCCCAACATATATAAGCACGTTTTGTGGTGACAGTGTGGCCAATGGTATTTGCCCATATGTACATGTCAACACATTTTCTGCGTGCTACTACTTTGCACAGTGTGTTTGTATAGATTGTATTTTCCCTCGGCCATGATCCCGTTGTGTTTGGGATAAAGGCTGAATCCTGAAGTCAGCTGCTTACTCTTAAAAGTGAACACAGTCCCATGTGCCCTCAATAACAGTTTGTCTTGAAGTAACAGTCCCTTCCGTACAGAGTGTGGAGATCTGTGTACCCATGCCATGGGAGGAAGAGTGTAAATGGATATGGATTAAAAAGTTGTTTTTAGTTCTTTTTTTGCAATTATGGATCAAGTGGTCTTTTGTGCTTTTGTGTGACAAGGGTGTCGAGTTTGCAACGTTAAATTTGTTGTGAGCGAAATATTCACTGGGAGTGTAATGGCCTCTGACATATAATTAAAAAAAACATCCAGTTAAGAAGCACTAAGCTGGGCTAGTTCCCACCAGCCCTCCCCTTCATCAGACACATTACCACTCAGACGCAAATTAAGATTGTGTGCTTTCATCATAAATCTGATGCCACCCGGAGCACAGGAAGGAAGAGGAAGAGGAGAACTGGAAGAAATGTTTCTTCTGTCATCTCTGGCCCATTTCCACCTAGCATTCTATCCTGTAAAGGCTAAGCAATGATTTCTCCTGTCCTATGGTAGAAATGCCTGCATTGATAGGGGGAGGCCCAAAGAGAGATAATTGGGTCTTAAATGGCCAAGTTTATCTGAGTGATTGAACATAAACATAAATATATCTCACAGCAGCTGAGATCAATGTTCTTAACAGAAGCATGGCTCACAATAGTCAGCAGTTCACAATACTACTGGAGATGGGTGGTGGTGAGGGACATCTAAAGGGCATCACAAATGATATACTGGTATGAAATTATTATCAAAAGTAGTGTGAAGAGTTACAACAGAGAATACAGTATTAACATTGCAATGCCTATGACTCAAGATAAAACCTTACAGTTTGCACACAGCACATCAACTTCTCCCGTCATCAAACTATGCACTGCCTTGTGCACATTTGTCTGCACGTGGAGTAGTAAATAGAACAGGATTAAGAAGACTTGGAGACTTGAGAAGAAATGGAGTCTTACCTATATAGTTGCAAATATTGTATCGCAATGCTAAATACACCTATCACTCTTAAAACGAATGTGTTGTCCCAATCTGGACACAGAGATGTGTTAAAAAAACAACACAGTTGTGTAATTTTCAACACATATTGTGTAACAAATAAAAAAAAGGATACAACACAAACTGTGAGAGACAGTGTTGATGTGTTAAAAACAACGCAAGTTGTGTTGTTTTCTACACATTTGTTTTAAGAGGGTATCCGCTGACCATTATATGTAATGAATTCGAACATTATGGTTCATTGACCAAGACTGCCATCTTGTGGCAGCAGACCCGCTACAACGCAGTGGGAGTTTACTGCAACCTCCAGGGTAGAATATATAATTTACTATCTAGTCCAATTAAAATGCAAACAGACCAAGATTATATGTGTTATATGCTGAAGATACAACATTGATTTCAATAATTGTCACATTGATTTTAATTTAATGCATAAGTTAATGTAGACATTTGTCAACAATGGCTCACTGAAGAACATTTGCATTGTAGACTCACTTATCTACCCACTATCAAACACAGTTTGCGTTGTTTCCAACACATTGCTTTTGATATTCGTTACTCAGTATGTGTTACACAACTTGCATTGAAAACAACACAACTTGTGTTGTTTTTAACACATCTCTGTGTCCAGATAGGGACAACACAGTTTGTGTTGTTTCCAACACATTGCTTTTGATATTTGTTACTCAGTATGTGTTGAAGATAACACAACTTGCATTGAAAACAACACAACTTGCATTGTTTTTAACACATCTCTGTGTCCAGATAGGGACAACACAGTTTGTGTTGTTTCCAACACATTCATTTTAAGAGTGTGGTGATGAGCTGGACAGGAGTGGGGAGCATCAGGGCCAAAGTGGAGTCTAAACGCAAGTTAACACAGTTTACCCATCTCTGAAATTTCAGAAATAGAGTATATCCACCTCCTATTAGAGTTTATCCACCTCTCAAAAGAGTTTATTTCCCAATTGTAACTTTCACTCACATTCAAAAATCACAATGTATTTTCCACATTCACAATATTTACACTCATCAGCACTGTAGGATTTTATATCAGGACTGTGGTATTTATATATACATTGGACAATAACCTCCACCATCATCAGACATGTTCTGTATGCCTTTTTAAAAAAAAAAAAATCCGATACCACATGGCGCAGTCCACCTTGATCACATCATAGTTTACCCACCTCTTATTTTACCACTACAACCCTGGGGAGCATAGATGCTTACTTATGGGGCCTTGACCCCCTTTAGGTTAAAACCTGACCTTAGTGTAACACATCAGAGAAACAAAGAACAGAGCCAAACAAATAAAGAGGAAGAAGGATAAAAGAATATAACAGGTTTGGTAAGAGAAGCGCTCTCAGGCTTTCAGGTTTCTGTGTACTTAATATGAATAAAGGTGTGCTCATGGTTATTGTTATTGGTTATGGTATTTAGCAGATGCTTTTGTTATGCAAGTTATGGTTATGTAAGGTGTTGCATAATTCAACTTTAAGAGAAAACAAATACCATGTCTCTTTTGCTCTTTATGTTTAATTATCTTCATATAACATTTAAACAGGGCTCTGGTCTATGCAGTTTTATGGGTTTGTCTTTATGTGAGGTTTCTTTTCATTCCATTTGCATAGCTCCATAAGCTATGTTGCGCCACTGTTGGGGTGGGTCGGGTTTTGACATGAAGTATGGAAAGGTGCAGGCATTCTTGAGGCAAAGTACATTTCCATTCACTGAAATGTGCAAGTCAGTGATGCTGACTAAGAAGACCTGCATATGCTGGTTCTCTTCGTTTGGGCAGATTTATTGTTCTACAGTTGTGTGCAGAATAATAGCAGTGTGTTTTTAAAAAAATAAAGCTAAAAAAATAAAGCTCAAAATCCTTAGTATAGCTATTAATTCCATAATATCAATGCATGGGGGCTGCAGACAGTTTGTCCAACGACCCACATGCACTGAATTCAAGCCACAGTACACTGAGGACAGTAAAGAATGGTGGTGAGCAATTCATGTTATGGGGATGTTTTTTCATACTGTGGTGTTGGACCTGGTGTTGGACCAGAGATCATGGATCAGTTTCAATACTGTACATCAAAATATTTGAAGAGGTCATGTTGTCTTCTGCTGAAGAGGAAATGCTTTGAAATGGGTGTTTCAACGAGACAATGACCCAAAAAACACCAGTAAGCGAGCAAAGTCTTGGTTCCAGACTAACAAGATTGATGTTATGATGTTATGGAGTGGCCAGCCAGATCCCCATCCTATAGAAAACTTGTGGGGTGACATCAAAAATGCTGTTTCAGAGGCAAAACCCAGAAATGCAGAGGAATTGTGGAATGTAATTCAATCGTCCTGGGCTGAAATACCTGTTCACAGGTGTCAGTAGTTGGTCGACTCCATGCAACACAGATGTGAAGCAATTCTCAGAAAAAATGGTAATGCAATTAGATATTAGTTGAGTGATTCAACTAAAGCAAAATCTTGACATTTTACAGTTTATACAGTAAATGTTTGAGTTTGTAAAGAAAAATGCAAACACTGCTATTCTTTTGAACAGCCTAACATTCCGTTTTTTTCACTTTCTGTAAAGGTATAACACAAACATGATCAATGTTGGTCATGTTTTGATTTGAAATTGAATGTGCAGTGTTCCCAATGCATTGATATTATGGAATTAACAGCTATTCTAAGGATTTTTAGCTTTATTCAATTTTTTAATCACACTGCTAGTATTTTGCACATAATGTATATTCTCTGTAAAAGGGAATAATTAAGGGGTAAAGCTAATTTAAAAAACAAAGAACAAAAGGAAAGGACCATGATCTGCCTGACATGAGTCACACATGAGTCCAAAGCAAAACTGTACAGTGCAAGGAGTGATTGGAAGGTGTGTAATGGAGTAGCTATATATTTTTTTAATGATTGCGTTCCATAGCGGTTCACCTTGAGGAGCATCACTCCACCTCAAAAAGCCTCACAATGGAGAGCTATTGTGCAACCTTGGCCAGTCCCTTACCAATGATAACTGCAGTAGGCCTGCTTCAAATGTCAAAACTATAGTTTTCAAATAATTATTTGAAGTTCATATTTTGGACATGAACAAACTGCATTGCACAACTAGTAGCTATACAGCACTTTGCTGCAGAAATGCAATATTTTTGTACTGCACTGTAGGCTCGCCTATTTTTTTGTCCCATAACTGCAATTTCTGCTTTAGTGCTACAGCAAGCACGCACGTCAACAATAGCCTAATCTAGTAAAAGACAACCTGGGATTGGGAATATTGAAATAAATCAATTCAGTGATAGCTAGCCTACGGTTCACTGCGAAATTATTGTCGTTTTTCTGCCTATACTCTAGATGGCGAAAAAAACAAACACGCCAGAGCACATCTATCCATGTGTGTGGCAGTGATTGTAGGCTACTCTGCTCTGTAGGCTACCGTGCACTGCACAGCATATTGTATACGTCCGAGGTCAACTAAAGGTACAATGTTGACATAGGCCTACTTACATTACATGGCTGATACTTCTGTTAAAATAAGATACAAAACTCATCGTGAGGGGAAGTGACGTTGAGTTACTAGCGACATAGGCTCTTTCTTTTACTGTCTATGCATAGGCTGCATACCATTCGGGACAACCTCTGAGTTTGCGCAACAGAATGTACATCGATGCGCATGGATGCGATAGGATTCAAGATTAGTAGTCAAAAGGACAGTCCGCGTTGACAGTTAACCACGGATGAAACAGTGGGTCGCATGATTTTTCTACACCGTGGGCGGCAAGAGTTTATGATCTTCGGATAGAAAGAGATACTTAGCAGCCTTTTTAGAATTCAGTAAGCGGGGTTTCTGGTGAAAAACAGAGCTTTTCTTCCCATCACTGGAATTCATAGAAGATTCGAAGAGGACTCTGAACAAAGGACCTTTCTGGAGTCCTTCGTTGTTGTAAGGTAATTATATCTAATTGTGAACTGATCTCAACAAGTCTTCAACTACTAGTGTGTAAGTGGGTTAACATTGTTATGATACATATCTGCAATCAACCCTTGTCAGCTTTCTCCTATCATCACCGATTCAGATGCTGGGGGTTTGAAAGAAAGTGTTATGTTCTGCATGCATTCCACGATTCTACTCATTTTTTCAGTGTAGCATTTTTCCTCCTCATCACACTGAAGTCCGATCAAAACAGGGGAGAACAAAGCATGCAGTTGACACGTTAGCAATAGCTTAAGATTGACATTTTCTACGTTGCTTCCTCTGTGTGCTACTTTTCAAGGTGATGAGACCGTATAGGCTACGCAGCCTAGGCTACGCTTACAAGAGGAAAACTTTGAGTCGTCTCATTTACGTCTTCTGTTTTCGTAATTATCACCGGTTGTTAAAACCCGGTTGACCAACAGAAAACCAGCCCCCATGGTGCGCGCACCTTTCTAGAAACTGCTGCAGGTAACCTTGGTCGCTTTCGATTTCAAATGTCAGTCTACTCCGGCTATCTTGACAGCTTTGTGACACAAAAACTCTATCAATCAGTGATGGAGCAGTTTAAGGCTCTGTGATAAGAGTTTGGTAAAGGTTAGCCTATCTGTCTTCTGTGTCTTGAACGTTAAAGTTTATTACAGGCCAGGGAAACAATGACTACTCTGTTAATCTAACTTAGGCTACCTGTCAACATTTTGGCCCGCCCTCTGGACCTGTCACTTTCTCGAACGTTCTTATCCACTCAACAGTGGAACATTTAGGCTACTTTAGTTTATCGATTTCTCCTCAAATAGCCTAATGACTAGCATCAGGCTGTAAAAGGGGGAATGTAGACTTAAGCTGGTGAAACATGGGGCAATTTTTTGATCAATGTTGCTGTGTAATGTTCCTCATTATTGTGGTTCTGGCATGTTCCCATTGATATGGGAAACAATTTCTTTTCTGGACAGCTTTAATCATCATTAGGCAAATCGTCATGATCATCCAATCAGAATAAATGGAACTGGCTATGTGGTTGCCCAGCAACATTGCTCAAAAAGTTGCCCCATGTATCATCACCTTTAGAGATCTGTAGTCTGTTGGCCTAGATGTTTAGACTACTATGGACAATAAGGCGACAACAGAGAACAGAACCTTAACTTATTCGAAACATACAGATTCGGAGGTAGTGTTTTCAATACATTCTCTGTATCTTCAATACAGTCTTTTGTGCCTAATGCCTTTTGTGGGCACAGTGCTCTAAAACTCCAAAAACGCATGTTGATGTGAAATTGGTAGCCTACATTATGCACATTTCAGGCAGAAACATTAAATGTTAAGTCTGATTTAGACCTTGCTTCACCAGTGTTCAGACTTCATAGTACTTTTTAAGCAAGCCACCTGCAGTGACGTTGGCCACATTCAGGAGACATCATGGATGTACAGTACGTGACAAAAAGAGGAGGTGCTGGAGGTGCTGATGACTGCCAGAGTGCCAAAGGTCAACCCTCTTTGGGCAAGGGCAGAAGCTTCCTTTGTGCCACTGTAGGTGTACAAATTCCAAGTGCCATAGACTTTTTTCAGATGTCAACCCGTTTTAATGAAAGTAAAAGTGGTTACATGGGGATTTTCTTGTGTGGGAGGTAAGCTGTTGAGATTTATAATTGTATAATAGATTCAGAATACAAAGACTGGAAATAGCCTGAAGTCCCGCAGTGAACACTGTCTGTCCTTGGAGTTTTTGAATTACCAAATCAAAGTCATTTTGGATCCCTTTAGGTCTTTGTGTGTGCAGGCTCACTGTTGGGCCACATTAAATTTCTGATTGTTAACGTTCGTCTTCTGATTGACCAACATAGTTAAGTTAAGTATTCTCTCTCAAACTAAATGGTCAAAGGAAGAAGCAACAAGGGCATACAGTTTTGAAGGGAAAAAGCATGCTTTAAACAAATAGGCCAACAAAGTACGGCCACATTGGTCTTCTTCAGGGCACAAAACAGGGATTTACCTCTGCTCTGCTGTTCAATTGAATAAGGATTGCAGTGTTCGGTGAATCTTAGTACTTAATATAAGTGGGTCATGGGTACCATATATTTAGGCTATTAGATACATGTGCAGATGCACAGACACAGCAGTGCAAGCTTTATATGTTTTACTCCATCACTTGCTTTACTTAATTAGCTGCCTAGCAACCAGCAGGAATACATTCTCTTCTCCGGAAGTCAAGTTGACCTTGAATACGGCTTATGCGGTATAGGCTATAACAGCTGCATGTATATCTCGGTGGTACTGTTTCGACACTGTTTTACATCCAATACAAGCTGTGCATGTATGCAACCATAAAGCACGCAATAGCAAAGGATTAAATTACTCATTTTTTCCCCTGTTCTTTGTAATAATAGCTTTCAGAAGGTTACATTGATTGTAATGTAATCTCCCTGATAATGTTGGTGCATTGCTTTCTGTGTTGTTGGTGGTGTGATGTATTCTGGGTAATTAACTCCTGGTCCAGTGGTGTGACACATTGTTATCAGCCTTTTAAAGAAAGCTGTAATAACATTAACTGTTTTTTGAGTTGGTCAGTCAGCACCCCCAGAGTCTCAAAGTCAACCTTGTCTCATGACATCTTTATGAACGTCTTTGTGTTTCTTGCCTCTTGGCCATAAGCAGTGGACTTTTGCAAATGAGCTGAACAAAGCTGTCTAGTTAAGTGAAATGCCCACTAACTCCCACAGGCATATTTGCAATGGGAAGTGTCATGAATTGTGCATTCAGGGACTTAAGACTCATTGAAGAAAACTGACCAGGCCCTCTTGAATTGTTACAGCGCTTTCAATCACATAGCGCTTCACTGTTTGTCCTCCAGTATGTTTTGCCAAAACTGTGTGCGTGTGTGTTAGTAGGTCCAGGGAAGCACTGACCTGGATAGTAATGCTTGTCTGTTATGGAATGAGGGACTCTCACAAAGCCAAGTCCCGAGCTAATCCTTATTAAACTGGGCTGGCTTTTAAATGGTGGTGGGATTCAGGGATGTCCATACTCTCAGTTTATGATGGAGTTTGACCTTTGCTCCAGCGATCTGTCTGATCTATCGACCCTCAGATGCGCTCCTCACTTGTTAATTCGCTCAGTGAACAGATGGAGGTTTTGAATAACATTTGTGTCCCACTCCCTCCTTCCCTCCATCCACCCACACAGAACTGTCACATTAGTACATCTTCAGTTACTGTATATGGTATTTATTAATATGACAGATTATTCTATTTGAAATTATAAATTGGGAAGACGCTATAATTCTAGCAAACAGCTGATCATGGAGAACTGATTGAATGAAAAGTTATGCGTCTAGTTTACTAGTCTGAAGCATCAAACAGCTGTGAAATGTTGACGATAATGCCATCACCCAAAAAATTGGCCAGGCCATTATATTACCCTGGAAATCCAGAGTTCTCGCGAGAGCACAAGAATTGTCTCTGCTAAGACACTCTGGCAAAGAGCAATGATGCACGTTACTTTTACCCCAACATTCCGGGAAACCAGCTAAACTAATGAAGACAGCGCTGCAACGTTGGAGGACAGTACACATTGGTCGTAGTGTTATCCGATTGCGTCGAAGTCCGAAATAATTTAGAGTAAACATGGTCTAGTGTTATCCAATTGCGTGCAGTGAGATTTTTAAATGCATGCTTGTTGCCGCCCCTCGAGTTGGGCCATTACATTGTTCTTTGCCAGACCCTTAATCTTTCTAGATTATCAGGGTCTGGATTTTCCAGGCTACCATTATATAGAAATTAATTTGATTTGTATTTAGGCTATTTTAAATATTTAATTTAATTTACGGTTTTATTATACCATTACCTGAAAAACAGGTCAAAGGTAAACATTTTAACACTGCAATGCTTTCTTAGACATTACTCTCACAATTAGGACAGACCAGGAAAGACATTATAAATGTTTGAATTTGAAATATGTAAATCAAACACACTGAAAACAGATGTTGCTTCTCTGTCATTTTGACACAATTTTCCCTTTTCATTAACATTAACAGAATATTTACCCTGCATTGTCTCTGCTGAGTCTGTACACAGCCAAATTCAATACCCCTAGACACATTCACACACACACAAAGTTAATCAATACTGTATACTCAATAAAGCGGCTTCATTTTAGAAATATTCTGTGTGGACCAATTTTGGACTGTCACTATTTTAGAGCAAAATTTACATATAGTCAATTTATAAACTTAATATCCATGCTGAGATGATCTATGTTGGCAAGAACAATTAAAATATGTTTATTACTTCAAACATGAGACTCAATTGACACATTGTGTCGCTGTGACTTACAGTAAAAATCATAGTCAGAGGCTGCCTTTCTGTGAAATATGTTTTCAATTTCATTTTCACATCATTTCTATTTCTTCAGTTCAGCAACCACATTGACCTCAAGTTAAACTGCGAAGTGTGAGTTTTTTTTTTTTAGTTTTTTTTGTTTTACCGCTTTAGAAGAATTTGAATCTTCTAGAGGAAACAAACCAGAGTGTGGCCTGGCCTCTCATTCATCCAAGCCAGTTCTGACCTGAGAAGCTCCTGTCACTCATACCCCTTTTGCACTGGTGCTGGTTCGGAGTTCACAGTGCCAGATGTTGAACCAGTTATTTGGTTTTCCACACAAATAAACCTGGCTCTGAGTCAGGAAAACAGGTTCTAGCTCAGCACCAACTTTGCGCTGGTCTAGAAATAAGAACTGGTTACGTCAAGTGCTGGGGGTGGGATTATCGTGATGTGCCTAAAAGAAAAACGTTGTGCCATCATTTTTAAAAATACAGATCAGCTGTGAAGATGGAAGCAAAACCAAAACAATAGTCTGTAGAGGAAACACTGTGCACTAGAGCACTGTGTCCTTGTTAAGGTAGGGCATCCCACGCATCATCCTTTGTAAACGGTGCAGTCAGGTGCTTCTCAGTAAGACAAGAAGCTTTAAATTGAAGAAAGCGAGCTGGAGCACACTGATCACTTGCAGTCTTTTATTTTGGTGCAAACAGACTAACATTTCGACATAACTGTGTCTTCCTGACTCTGAGGAAGACACAGTTATGTCGAAACGTTAGTCTGTTTGTGTCCTTGCTTTGTGGTCCTTTACAGACATGCAGAATAAATTGGATGGAGCTGTACAGACAAAACCAGTTTTTGAGAAGCTACAGCATTCGAGATGTCTATAGCTGATTACGACAAGAGTGTATAGGAGCCGATAAGCAAAATTTAATTTAAGATAACAGGAACCAAAAAAAGGAGCTATGTAGTCCTCCATTGGTGTTGATGGTTAGCTGCTTACTCACAACTCTGGCTCTAAGTCCATGGAAAAGCAAGCTGTTTTTTTCGAAACTGGGCATGTAGAACCAACACCAAACTGGCACAAGTGCTGACTCTAAACCAGCACCATAACTGCATTAGTGGAAAAGGGATACCAGAGATGAGGATGACCAGGAATACAGGTTGATGGACTCTCTGTGATTCTTAGAGTGCCTGCTTATCTGTTGTAAATAGTCCACCTCAATAGAACGTGTGATGAACCACCAGTGATTCGAGTCAAGGAGGAAACTGTGGTCGTTCCTATGCTTTTTCATCTCTCCTCTAGCGTCCCCCCCCCCTCTCCCACTGGCTGCTCCACGCTTCATATTCGTCACTCTTTCCCCTCGTATATCGTGAGCTGACAGTGAGCAGTTAGGACAGCTGTGCAAAAGGAGCAAACAAGCGCGAGACTGTCGGCAAGCCCCCCTCACCACTCCGCTCTCACATCTGCTGATTGCGCAGGCAGCCAGAGCTGTCACTTTTGTGAAAGAAAAACAAAGAGGAAGGGCAACGACTGAGATGGAGAGAGAGATAAAGACAGAGGACGACAATCGAAAGAAAAAATGATGAGTGACGAGAGATGCTGAGCTAATGAGAGCGAATGAGAGACTGAGATAAGAATTCTAATGCGATTGAAGGGTAGGTGAGAACAGTGAGGGTCAGGTATGTGTAGAATGCAAAATGAACCACTGCGTCTGTGACAGATGATGACACCCAGCCCCAGATACCACAGGGAAATCTCACCAGAAGACATGGTTTCCTCCAGTCCCTGTCCTCTCAGGTTAACCAGTGCTGGCGTTTCCAGAGTGGTGAGATACCATGGCATCTCATGATGCCTGCCAAGGGGTGGTATGAGGGCCATCCAAACATCCCTCTTAAAGGCCAGTGCCAATATAAATAGCAAACAAACATGATACGACCAGCCTCTGATTCGAACTAGTCACTCAGTGTGGTGTTATTTTTACCCTTTTTTTTTTTTTGTTTGGCTGTTTCATTGGTTACAGCACAGAAGAGTGTTATCGGTTTTTATGGTTAGGGACTGTCTGCTGGCCAGAAGCTTCATTCAGACAGGAAGAATAGACTAGCTGTGATGTAACAACACCAGTCAAAATAACAACAAGCGACATGAAATGTTGTGTAACAAAGTTAAACTAAAGAAGTGATGGGTGACAATGAATTGTCAGGGGACAAACATTTCTGGTGCATTACATGAAAGCCTTCGCTAATATATACAGTTATTGAGACCCAACTGAGGAAAATAAACTCACTTGGCACAAAGAAAATATGAAAACAATTTCTTCCGTTTATGCTTGTTACATCTAATGTACTGTATATTAAGGATAACATTACTAGATATCTGCTCTTATCTGGTATTTATTTGTCAACAGAGAGAGAACTCAAAAGAGAGTTTGTGTGCAAAAGATTTGCCTGGAGGATAAAGTCCTCATGATGAATAACAGTACTTGTATCTTTTCATTGATGAGTGAGACACTTTTTGTGGTTGATCATCAGATGATCTGTTTCTAAGGCATCAGTAGATCGACTGAGGAATAAGCTGAGGATTTGTGAGTCATCTGATGATGATTATGGCTATATGAGAGGACTCTTCATCTGCTCCTTTTAAGGCTCGATTTGGAAATATTACTCCATTACAGACCCAAGTCACAAGGCCAGAGCAGGAAATTAATCTCTCTCTCTCTCTTTCCCTCTCTCTCTCACACTCACTCTCTTGCTCTGTTATTGGCTTTGCCAACTTCTACACATTCTTTCACTCGTCAAGTTCTTTATTAGTTACTGAAGTTACTTGTCAAGTTCTTTATTAGAAGGCTCCCTCCCCATCCACTCTTTTCCTCCTCTTTATCATTCATCGTGCTCTTTCTCCATCCCTCTTTCTTTCTGTCCTTCTTTCTTCTCCTTTCCCTCAGGACACAAGTCCATCACCGTTTCCCAAAGTCAAGGAAGCATACTCAATGGCTGCCTTTTCAATGATGCCACGTCATCGAACTCCACCGAAGTACTGTTCCAATGTCAAGCATCCATGAAGTCTACCCTTCATTTTACCAAATTTTCGAGGATGCATGTGTGCCTCAGTGTGTTCAGAACATCCACAATCCTGTGTGCACATTTGAGGATATTAAACAAGTCCTAAACAACCGCCACACGTCCTGCCATGTTTTGGGGGATTGTGTTGTTACGGCCAGGAAATGAAAGACAGTAGCCTTAGCGCTAAGCTCAGGTGGCGTGTGGATCCTGCTCCCCAGCACAGCGGGAAGATTTACTGTCCCGGACGCTCTGAGCTGCAGGGCCTTTTCGCATCTCAGAGCGCAGTTAAACAGCTGCCAACGTGACTTGTATGGACACATCGCTGAGCCCAAAAGAAGCGATCAAATGACACTTACGCAGGAAAGATAAAGGCAGTTCAGTTTCAGTGCAAAGTACACCACCTCCATTCTTTGGGTGAGGTTAGAGTGTTCTGAGGAGCTCCTGCTGTCCTTTTCTTGCTGTCGTTTTCTCTCTCTCTGTCTTACTTTCTGAGAAGTGGTTGTTGTTGTTGAATGGTTGGATGAAAATAAAGGTGAGTTCAGAAGGTGACTGAGAGACAGAGGGGCTATGTGGCGACAGGAAGCTGATAGGGTTTGACTTTGCAGCTTCTCGCTGTGCTTCCTGTCCTCAAAGCATTTCTTCTGTGACCCTTCGATTGTGTGTGACCTACAGTTGGGGGTTTCCTTGAACTTGATACGGGTACTCAGACAAACAAATGTGTGCACGTTACAGATAAGGGCACAAGGGATCCTTTGTGTAGCTACTAACCCTGAAAGTTACTTAAGGCTATATGTGAATGTGGCCAAAGATCAATATTGATGATTTTGTGATGCACACTCATACACATATAAACATACAGTACATACACTCATATGCTAACACTGTATACACACCATGAACACACAGGGCAGAGTACGAGGGGTGGAGACCAAGAGAGATATGAGAGAAAAAGAGAAATATAGAGAGAGTGAGCATCATGTGATAAAAGTGGTAAAAGGTGGAAATGCAGAACAGCTGTTGTGGATATCCTGCTTAATCTCTTATTAACCTCCTTACATACCCTGAACCTAATCTTTTGCTTTTTGTTTTAATTAATTTACACCACACTGTGGTGTAATTACACCACACTGTTGCCACTCTATCACCTAGGTAATCTTTTAAAGGTGTCTACAAAGCTGGTAAACGGAAGTGGCCCCCTTCTCTCTCGCCATGCTTTTATGGTGCATAGATATGATAGGATCGATTGTAAATGGAACTGGGTTAGTCAAATCCAGGGCAGGACTTCAATTATGATACACAGAGTAAATCAGACACAGTCTGATTTAACAGTTCCTGGTTTGGGTAGGACTTAGCCAAAGTATTTGCTTGCAGCAAACGGTTATCAGTATCATTATTATCTATGATAAAATCTGTGGTGATAAAATAGTAAAGATTTCATTGGTGAGCCTGAGATCCTATTATTTGTGTCTGTGTGGTGTATGTGTATTTAAATTCAAAATTTGTCCCACACAGGTTGAGGACTCTACATAAAATGTCGCCCCTGCTTTTTGATGCTTGTTGATCGATAACTGCCGGGAGCCACAGCTTGTTGTTTCTAACCTTCTCAAATGTCCTCCTGGAAAAGGAGGGAAAGAACGCTGAGTCAGCATTGGCCCGCAGCACTCCAGTGAACCAACACCTTGTTTTACCTTGACACATTCCCTCACTCCCTGACTCACTCACTCACTCACCTCACACCTCACACCTCCTTACTCGCCTTCTCCCATTTGCAAGTGGAGTTCTGAGAGAGAGAGAGATAGAGGGAGAGAAACAGAAAGAGAGAGAGAGAGAGAGAGAGAGAGAGAGAGAGAGAGACAGACAGACTGGACTGTTTACTTTTGAAACCCAACACTTTCGCACACCCCATTATTATGTAACACTAGAGTAAGCAATGTGACCTCTCGCTTTTTCAAATTCTCTCTCTCATTTACTCGCTCTCTCTCTCTAACCTTCTCTCTATTTTTTGCTTCCTATTAACATTCTTTTATTTCTCTTTCAGTCTATTTCATCCCTACCTTCTCTCCCTCTCTCTTTTTCTCTTTCTCTCCCTCCATCTTTCTCTCTCGTCTCTCGCTCTCTTTCTCTCCATCTCTCTGAAGGGCTTCTATTTCTGTGCTGTAGATTACATTGTTGAGCGTTGCCATCCCGCGAGTGACAGAGAGAGAGAGAGAGAGAGAGAGAGAGAGTGCGAGAGAAGGAGAGGGAGAGGGAGAGCGTTTGAAGCCGTGCCACCATGAGACGCACCGCGGCCTCCGGCACGCCTTCGCTCGCCTGTTTTTACACCTCCCCCCGTGTTTTCCTCTCCTCTTTTCATCTCTCTCGTCCCACATCGGAATTTGCCACTTTGTGTTGTTAGATTAGATTAGGTACTTTTTTTTTTTTTTTTAAAGTTCTGGTTCAGGTTCTTCATCTGCTGGTCTGTCTGTGTGTGGTCAGGCTAAGCGGGTGCTAAGCGGCGAGGAGGGGACTGGGGTCACCAGTGCAGCGCCATGGTGGAGTTCTACCAGGTCCTGGGCGTCCCCAAGAACGCATCTCAGGACGAGATCAAGAAAGCGTAAGTGGCTGTCGCGTATGTGTGTGTGTGTGTGTGTGTGTGTGTGTGTGTGTGTGTGTGTGTGTGTGTGTTTATATGTGTATACATGCCTATGTGAGCCTTCTGTGTCCAGCAAGGCCGTCTATTTTTATGCCCTGTGGAGTGGAGGGGTCAGAGCCAGAGCTGCAGACCCAGTGAAGGATGTAATGGACTAATTATAACCCAGGATAAACAGACACTGCGGCCACAACCCAGGGAGAAAGACTTTCCACCATTCTCTTGCCAGTGTGTGTGTGTGTGTGTGTGTGTGTGTGTGTGTGTGTGTGTGTGTGTATGAGAGTGAGCTGAATGTATCAATATCCTGCTAGACTCTGTTTTTAAGACTGATCATGAACTGTTTCCTGTCCCACCCTATCTTTCTCTTCTATGCTTTCATTTTCTTTTTTGATCTGTGTGTGTGTGTGTGTGTGGTCCTTGTTCCCCACACACTTCTGTTTGGATCTGTGTGTGTGTGTCTGTTGTCCTTGTTCCCCACACACTTCTGTTTGGATCTGTGTGCGTGTGTCTGTGGTCCTTGTTCCCCACACACTTCTGAACATGTCTCCATCATGACACACCACATTCCCTCTTCACAGGAACTGTAGCTCTTTCCCTCTTTCCCTCTTTCTGAAAAGAGAAGTCTCGCTTCTTCTCTCATGATGTGACAACTCACGTAACCTGTCCATCTCTTTAACCTTCACCTTCATTCTATTTTACCTCTATTCTCTCTCTCTCTCTCTCTCTCTCTCTCTCTCTCTCTCTCTCTCTCTCTTGGCTGTAACACATGTCAATGTTTTTATTTTATAGTATTTGAACACATGATATTGTTTTAATAAAGGTGTGTTAAGCCTCTCTCTCTCTCTTTCTCTCTCTCGCCCCAACCCCCTCCCCCCCCCGGTCACCCCATCCCCTACGCTGTCAGCTGGGCAGTAGTAGTAGTAGTAGTAGTAGTGATTGTACTGCTCAGTTGAGTTTGTTTGCTGGAGCGGAGATGTGTGCCATTATACAGACATCTGAGCCTCAGGGGCAGTCGGCTTGAAAGGTCAAGATCATCTTCTGTTCCCGCTCAGTCTCTCCTCACCTCCTTCCTCACACAAACACACACACACACACACACACACACACACACACACAATCCAGCCACTCTACTCTCCGTCAAAGTGCTGTCAAGCAGTTGGTTTGTAGCTCAGTTACAGTTTATTGTATCAGATCTCCCACACCCTCTCACACATGTACAGCATAAACCCCAGCACAGCTCCCCAAAGTGTTCATCTAATACTGCTGCTCACATAATCTGTGTGAGTCACATTCATGCCATCTCTGGCATAAGGGCTGGAGATAAAGTCAGAGGACTGGTATTTTGTTAAGCTACAGACGTGCATGTACACGTGAAAAGGTGTGTGTGTGTGTGTGTGTGTGTGTGTGTGTGTGTCCACTTATTCATTTTGACAATGAGGCAGAAAAGAGAGCTTCTGTTATGACAGTACATTTCCATACAGCCTCTATTGACTTCTATGGACTCAGCTGATTTTTTTCAGGGGGTTGGGCATTATGAAAGAGCCCACAGAGGCATGTTCTTTAGAAACATTGAAGAGAGCAAATCCCCCCGTTCCAATGCCGCTTTTAGACTCCTCCTGTGGGGGATATCGGCAGGGCTCTTTCTGACCAGTGCTCGACCTGTAGTACTGCTGACACAGCCTGTCTGCACGCTGACCAACCCAACACACACACACATACCGCACACACACACACACATCTGCACACACACACATGCACACACCCTCTCGCTGGTGCTTTAAGCTGTCTCCTTATGCTGTAGCAAAAAGGTTCTCGCTGTATGAGACACTGCTGAGCTACACCTGCAGAGTAGTGAAGAGCTTTAAAATGTCTCTTACCTTTCTGTCCTTCAGGGATGATGTTTCACAACTCATATTTTATGAATTACTGAATTGTAATATTTCATGTAGGGCAAAAATCTGCATGGATGAAAGCCTTAGGAGACAGATCTCAAAACCTACCCAACCCACTCAAAATATCTTTGTTTTTGTTTTTTACTTTCTCGTTGGACTCTGTCTTTGCAAACTTTTCAAATGAGTTTCTCTTACATATGCGTGTGTCTCTGCCTGCTCTACACAGGTACAGAAAACAAGCCCTGAAATGGCATCCAGACAAGAACCCCGACAACAAAGACGAGGCGGAACGGAGGTTTAAAGAGCTCTCAGAGGCCTATGAAGTCCTGTCAGACGGTAACAGCTCCCTCTCTCTCTCTTCTGTCTCGCTCTCTCTCTCTCTCTCTCTCTCTCTCTCTCTCTCTTGTGTGCGTTCCCACCCCACTGCTCTCTCTCTCTCTCCCTTGAATTTCCCCTAGGGATCAATAAAGTATCTATCTATCTATCTATCGATCTATCGATCTATCTATCTATCTATCTATCTATCTATCGATCTATCGATCTATCGATCTATCGATCTATCTATCTATCTCTCTCTCTCTCTCTCTCTCTCTCTCTTGTGTGCATGGCCACCCCCACTCTGCTCTCTCTCTCTCTCCACTGTGGCTACTTGATGTAGCTCAAATCTTAAGATGCTGCACTCTGCCTACATCTCTGCCAAACATGCTGATCTGAAGGTTTAAATAGCAGATGACCTCAGTGGCAGTTTGTGTGTGGCTGCTGACCTGTCATTCAGAGCAGCAGTACCATTCAGTGTCATTCTGAGCAGTGTTCAAAGGGATTTCTTAAGAATAGGGTAGTAATTCATAGTAGGGCTTCACAATGGAAACCACAACCTCTTTAAACACATAAAACTATTCTTACAGAAGCATACGTCTGTGTTCATGACCCACCAGTAGAAAACCACTGTCTCAGAGCATATTTGTCAAGGTCACTTGCACTTTGTTTATGAGGCCTTGTTTGTGTCTTCATTATGTCGTGTTTATAGCCCATGGCTGTTGGCTGTGATTTCTGTGTCTGTGTGTGTTTGTGTGTGTGTGTGTGTGTGTGTGTGCGTGTGGTTGTAAAACTATCCCATCGGGCCCTTCAGCGTGATGGATGGGGCTTGTTTGGCCAGTGCTGGTGGCTTCCCCAGCTGCCTGTGACGGTTCCATCAGCTGCTGCTGGTGCTGCTGGTGCTGTAGCTGGGGTGATGGTGCAGCTGGGGGTGGTGCTGGGGTGATGGTGCAGCCGGGTGTGGTGCTGGGGTGATGGTGCTGCTGGTGCTGTAGCTGGGGTGATGGTGCAGCTGGGGGTGGTGCTGGTGCTGTAGCTGGGGTGATGGTGCAGCTGGGGGTGGTGCTGGGGTGATGGTGCAGCTGGGGGTGGTGCTGGGGTGATGGTGCAGCTGGGGGTGGTGCTGGGGTGATAGTGCGGCTGGTGCTGTAGCTGGGGTGATGGTGCGGCTGGGGGTGGTGCTGGGGTGATTGTGCAGCTGGGGGTGGTGCTGGGGTGATGGTGCTGATGGTGCTGTAGCTGGGGTGATGGTGCGGCTGGTGCTGTAGCTGGGGTGATGGTGCGGTTAGGGGTGGTGCTGGGGTGATGGTGCAGCTGGGGTTGGTGCTGGGGTGATGGTGCAGCTGGGGGTGGTGCTGGGGTGATGGTGCGGCTAGGGCTAGTGCTGGGGTGATGGTGCTGCTGGTGCTGTAGCTGGGGTGATGGTGCAGCTAGGGGTGGTGCTGGTGGCGGGCTGGGCTGGGCCACGTACTCCCCCAGCTCCTTCAGTTGTCAGAAAGAGCTTGGCCCCCCACTAAGGCCTGGCCATACAGAGAAGAGTACTGCTGCCCAAAATACTGCCACTCCTGTGAATACCCTGCAGTTTATAAATAAGTGTATAAATATTTGTCAGTTCCCCAAGCACTTTTGGTGCCAATTTTGTATTTATTTTTTGTCAAGGTCCTTTTCTTTTATTGATCTGCAGTTGTCTGTCTCACTGGTACTCTCTACAAACAAAAAACATTCTGCCATTGCCCATTGGGTAAAAGTCTTTTGTTGTGTCAGTCCCACACAAGCCCTAATGTCCCTTAATTGTGCCATTCTCAAACGAGCCCAACTGCTCCCCAGTCCTCAGAACCACTCTGCCTGTCCAGCCCTCCAACCCCATCCCAAACGGTGTGCCTTAGGGTCACTGTGGCCTTTGACAGATGGAGTTCAATGACAGAGTCAGTAATTACAGCGTGGGCATGGGGCTGCTGTGGCCTTTGTAGCAGTCAGAGAGGCATGCGGTTTACTCCATGTACTTACTCTGCAGCTTGTATGCCACCACTCTCTAATCTGTTGTTATGGCCCGGGGAATAGGCAACTCATTTCATTAGCAGTACATTTTTACAGAGAGAAGTGGGGGAGGGAGAAAGAAAGAAAGAGAGAAAGAGAGAAAGAGAAAGAGAGAAGGAAAAGAGAAACAGCGAGACAGAGAGAGCGTGAGAGAATCCTTTGTTGGTCTTGTTGATACTTTGCAGGAATGCATGTGAGTAGGCCTGAGGCCCAAGCAAATACGAGCGGCCTTCATGACCGATGATATTTGCCTCCCTTGTGTGTGCACCCAGCAACAGCCTCAATCAGCATGCCTTTTTTTTAACAGTCCGACAGCCCCGAGTCTGTAAATGTGTCTTTTGTTTTGTGTTTCATTTCAAAAAGAGAGAACAGTGTAAGTATGAGGCGCTCCATGTGCCTGCCAAAGCTGAAAACAATGCATGCGAGGTCGGTCAGGAGAGGTCAGTAGTCTGTGACAGACTAGCCAGTCCAAAACCCGAGGGCAGTACTGTTAGAGTTGCGGGAAGTCTCGGTCCATTTTCAGTTCTAAATCCTGTGCTCTGCTTTCTATGGTACAGACCCACATTTCAAGGGGCCCAGTGTGTTGCTATTATATCAGCCAAGACAATAATATGATTCTGAGCCACAGGAGTAGGACTTAATTTGGTGAGCACAATGGCTTTATTCAGTGTAGTAGTGCTAGGCATCGACGTGAGGTACTTGGAGAAGTACTGCAGGAATGGTAACTGCAGACAGTTACTGCGAGTCTTTCCTAAACAAACTCTCACCATGAAAAATAAATGGTTGCTTTCCCAGTGCCCCGGTAGTCTTGGAAGCCTAAGTGTGGCTGGTTATATATTTACAAACTGAATTTTAATTAACTTCTCACAAATAAGCTAATGGAGCAATAGCAGTGTTGATAAAGCGCAGCTTCTTCGGCTGGCAGAGAGAACATTAAAATGAATGATGGCGTGTTGGCTGAGGTTTATCAAAGCGCCCCTGTGCTGCCTGGGCCGCAGGCGAGGCAGGTGCTTGCGCGGTTGCGGTTCAGTGTGTTCTATGCCTAGTTGCTGCCCACATTGTTTTGGGCACGGTGTGCCTCAGGTTATGGCATGAATCAGGTCAGACACATTTGGGTCACAACCTGACCGTGTCCTGATTACAGAACAGTGAGGGGTTCGTGTTTTATGCCGGCGTCTGGTTAAACTCACCCTGTCCCGGTTGCTGTGTGGCTCTGCTGTGGTTTCCAAAGCAAACTAAAGGGCTCGCATAGGGCGCTGAGTTACTCTCGTGTCTTGAGTGAATCAAACAGATGCTTAGGAGTTGTCTGTGCTTTCTTGTGTCTCTAAAACAGTTCACATCCTTAGTGCATCTACACTGTGTTGGGTGAAGGTACCTCCTCTCTGCATTATAATGAACCCTACTAGGCTTAAATTAGGTTATTTTTTTTCTCTTAATCTAACGTGTAGTTATATAAATGATCAGCCGAGCGCATCGCTAGTAGCCGCAGCCGAGCGCATGATATATACATCAGCCATTGCAAGAACAGAGCAACTAAAATCGTAAAGGACTCCACCCATCCCAGTAACTGTCTGTTAAGTTTGTTGAAGTCAGGCAAGCGCTTCTGCAGTTTGAAGGCCAAAACTGAGAGACTAAGGAAAAGCTATTTCCCTCAGGCCATTAGACTCCTCAACATGGACATGCCAACTCTTATGAACACCATGGACTCCATCCCATTTTAATAACATTATTATTTTTTTTTTTTTATTATTATTATTATTCATGTCACTTTATTATTCTATTATTTTGAATCATTTATTATTAACTTCTGCTTTTAATCTTATCTGTTTACTTAGATTATTTCTACTTTACACAGTCATGAAGCTAACCAGACTTACATTTCACTGCTTGTTATATACTAATATAACTATGTATGTGATGAATACATCTCTCTGAATCTGAATCTGAATCTGATCCCAAAGGGACATCAACTTAAAATAATCAATGTGTTGAACATGTTTTTTTAAAGTGCTCTTTGAGTGAATAGTTGGGCTCATCAGTCAAATTGGGCCATCACCATAATCCCATAATTTACACCCTCAGTTCACTGTACTGTGTGAGTGCCTCCGCTGTAGCCCCAGGGCCATTGTCAGATTAAGGGGCATTTGCTTATGCCAGTGTCTGCTCTTTCCCACCAGAGAACAAGAGGAACCAGTATGATCGGTACGGCAAAGACGGCCTCACTCGAGGAGGAGGAGGAGGTGGAGGTGGAGGTAAGACTGTTACTTGAACATTCTTGCTGTATGTGAGTACATGCAGTTTATAGCCATGTGCTGAACCACTTCTCTCTGTATAGAGGAAGGAAGTGTCTCCTGCTTCTCTCTAATTGAGTGTACACAGGAAGTGACAAAGCTGTTCTTTTAGTCATACACACAGGAAATGTTTTGTTGATGAATGTGCCCCCTGGCTGATAATAACCCACGCTTGATCAGGAAGTGCATCTCTCAAAATCAGGGATGTAGTGGAGGCTAAACGGAAGTAAACACAGTTTATCCACCTCTGACATTTCAGAAATAGAGTTTATCCACCTCAAAAGAGTTTATACACAAATTGCAACTTTCAACATTCACAAATCACACTGTATTATCCACATTCACAATATGTACACTCACCAACACACTAGCAACAATACCACTGGTATTGTTACGTATAAACATTGGACATTAACCTCCACCATCACCAAACATGTTCTGAATGCCTTTTTTAAAAATCTGATAACGCGATAACGCATGGCACAGTCCACCACACCGTGATCACAGAATTCAAAATTTACCCTCCTCTTATTTTACCACTACATCCCTGCTCAAAATGGATAATTGACTCTCACTGCAACTGAGTTTCAAAAATACTGTCTTCCTTTAACATCTTTGAGCTTCATAAATCCCAGTGGAACAGCCTTCAGTTTTGTGATGGAGTGATTGAGGAACAGTTGATCTGTGTTTAGCTGCAGGCTAGGTCTTTCATTTATCGGATGGCGTGACAGTCCTCTCTCCTCGGGCTCCAGGTTGATGCTAACCTGGCTTCTCTCCTCTCCTCTCCTCTCTTCTACTCTTTTAGGAGGAAACTATGATGACCACTTCGGCGGATTCACATTCCGGAACCCTGACGACGTCTTCAGGGAATTTTTCGGCGGACGGGATCCTTTCGCTGACTTCTTTGGTAAACACTCTTGTAATGTATTATTTCTCTGGGTTTTGTAGCAGAACGGACAGACAGAGGGGCGCGGATAGAGAGAGTGGAGGTGGTAGGTGACCAGAATCAGGAAGAAACTGTGTGTGTGTGTGTGTGTGTGTGTGTGTTGTGGCCGCCCGGCCGTGCGGGGCAGAGTAGTGGGTCAACCAATCGGAACAAAGCAGTCAGACGCAGAGGTTGCAGTGAAACAAACTTAGGAATTTATTTATAGTGTGGGGAAAAGGGATGGGGAGCAAAGTTCAACTCAAATCTTCAGTGCTGGACTGAGGCAGTCAGAGGACTCGTGTCGGCTTCTGAGACAAAGGAGAGAGAGAGAGACACAAGACAACGTTAGTGGGGAGTTCAGTCCCTGCCACTGACCTTGTCACCCAGCCCTATTGGTTGTCTTGGTTGTTCACGGTTCTTCAGGCCCTCTTTCCTGTTCCAGCCGTTGTAGCTTCCAGTAGCACAATCGCTTCAGCCACGTTCCACTTCAGCTCCGTTCCACCTGAGGCTGGCCTTGACGTCTGGTCTCCACTCTTCTTTAGTCCAAGCCAGTCTGCCTGAGGTTTGTCCTGTTGAGCTTTAAAAAGGCAGCTAATTGCCTGACTAACCCTCTGCACCTGGCCAGAGACAGGCACAGACACCTGGGGGGCGGAGCTTCCTAACGCACTGCTCTCAGGTAGTACCGCCCATCTAAAACTATGCCTCTCATCTGCCTTTGCTGGCCTGCCTGTAGCCATGTGGGGCACTGATCCCCGACAGAGCCCTCACAGTGTGTGTGTGTGTGAGCGGAGGCGGTGGGTGACCATAATCAGAACGAAACCATGAGCTCATCTAGCTTATGATCAAACGGTTCTCTTTGTTGTTGACATTGTGGACAGTTAATGGTGTGTGTGTGTGTGTGTGTGTATGCATGTATGTGTGTGTGTGTGAGGTCTCCAAAGGCAGGCCCTCTGTTTTTATCTACACTGAGATGTGGTCATCTGCACACATTGTTGTAAAATAGGAGTCCAAGGTATGGCTTCATCATTAGGTAGTCTTTACTACTGCTCAATAAAATACAGTGAGATCACCACATTTAAAATAAAGACTCAGTAACAGGAAAAAATGAACCCCTCTTCATTCTTTCACTCCGCTTTGTGCCCCAGCCTGCTGGGCTTTGTCATAAGCAATTGCCTACCATTTGAAACGTTTTGCTCTGGGGCTGAGAAGACACTAATCGCCTCAGGTTTAGTCACAGAAGAGACCCCTGGAGAGACCAACAGAAGCTGGAGCTGGGAAAAAACATGGCTGCCGTTTACCCCCTCACTGGCCTGTGGTTTATCATAATGTATCCATGGGAACGTGCGATGGCCAGTTCACACAGCTTGATTGAAACAGCCTCTGAGTGCCACACACAGCCAGATAGGCCTTAATGCTGCCACTGCCTAATCCTGTTTAATTACAAGCGCTTGTGTGTGTGTGTGTGTGTGTGTGTGTGTGTGTGTGTGTGTGTGTGTGTGTGTGTGTGTGTGTGTGTGTGTGTGTGTGTGTGTGTGTGTGTGTGTCTGTGTGTGTGTCTGTGTGTGTGTCTTTGTCTGTGTGTCGGTATCATATTCATGGGCAGTCTTCTCGAACTTGTTTTGTATTCTTATAGTCTCTGGAAATTCCTGGTTTGTGGATTTGCATTTGTGTGTGTTTGTTTTGAGGGAGGGCTTTGCCCTTTGACCCTGTGCTGCTGTCACATGTGTTTCGGGAGCGCTGGCCAGCACATTTTCTCCAACTATAATATTGGGAATGTGTGAGGGTGTGTGTGTTTGTTTTAGGGGGGTGGGGTAATGCTGTGCTTATTGTGTTTGATATCAACAGTGTGTTTACGGAAAGAGAGAGGAATATATACCTGACAAAAAGCAGAGGAGAGCGCGTGAGAGAGAGCCCTCATGTGAGATCTGCCTTGAGTGCTGGTGCGTTCACGTGTGATGATGTGTGTTAGAGAAGAGGTTTGGCAGAGCAGGTTCTGTGTGTGTGGGTTTGAGACAGGAAGAGACGGTTTGTGTTTATGGGCATGAGGAAGGGAGCAGAGTGAGAGTCGAAACCACTGAAACAGAAGCTTCATCATGAGCATGTCTGTGTGTTTATACACTACTCAAAAAAATTAAGGTAACATTTCCAATTTTTCACAATTGCTAAAATACATTTTTTGAAACCTACCACCCTTTTCTCCTTTCTCAAATTACATTTACAGAACGTCTGACAGTTCTCGCAAAATCAAACAATCGCCACAACAGTTTCACCTTTGCTCAAAACCAAACAATGCCAGAGTACTCATCCACTGTGTGATGGAAGTTTTTTTCTGAGCAGTGTATATACAGTATGTCTACTAGTGTGTGTGTGTGTGTGTGATGGAGAGACTGGACGGTGTGTGAAGAGACTGTGACTGATGTTTTTTAAGTACGCATCTCTATGTGTATGTACGGCACATGTGTTTGGAGAATGTGTTTGTGGTCGCGCATTTCGGAAGCAGGCCAGGAGGGCGAATGGCAGCATGGCATCTATGTTGCACCCACTCAACTCTAAATAAGGCCTGGACCCCGAGCCAGCCGGCCGGCCGGCGGGCGGGCGGGCTGGACGGGCGGCTGGCCGATAGCAGGGGCTGCCTCACAGGCCAGGAATGCTAACTGAAATAGCTTCCGTATAAAACAAGAGGGGCCATCAAGGGGGAGGGGCAGGGGCTTTAACTGACTGACTGACTGTGTGTGTGTGTGTGTGTGTGTGTGTGTACTGAGATGGAAGTGTGAATAAGATGACTTATGGTTTGTGTTCATGGATGTGGTTTTTCCATGCTAGAAATATGATGTACTCATGGGTAAATATGTTTGTACTCATGGGTCTGTCAAAGTGGCCATTCAGCATTCAGCAGTGTGACTGGTTACATGTGTATATGGTCATATAAACTTTACTGACACTTTCAAGTGTGTGATGCCTGTAGGTTGGGTACTCCAAAGTGTTACCACTGGAACTGTGTCATACATGTTAAACCTTAAATCAGTTTAATACAAGTACAGTGTATATACTATGATGTATGATGTGCTTAACAATATCAACTTACATACAAATCTTTTCTAAGATCATATTGTTATACAACCAACAATTAATCAGCACCATTAGCCATCAAGCCTCTAGCCAGTTTGAATTTCTCTTTTGGCCACCTCTTAACTCAAGGAGTGCATTCAATTAAGAATGGCTGACACTTAATTTGGTTTCAATCACTCTCAGTGGCTATTTTCCCTGATTAAATTCCCGTCTCAATGCAGAAACCCCACAGACCTTTAGACTCTCTTGGCACCATCCACCCTTCTCAGTGCATGCCGTACCCATTGTTGTGTGTACCAGATTTAGCCACCCAGGCACCACAGGTAAGGGGAGAGGCCGGTAGTCGCTTCCCCTGGTTGTGAGTGAGTGGTGCTGGAATGCTAGTCTGGCTCAGGAGGGGTCCCTGGATGGGAACCCTACACCCAGCGAGGCAGGAGGGGGTGAGAGGGTGAGGAAGCTAGTGCCAGATCAGGGGAGGTGGACGTGGCCTGAATCACAATCCGCTCTCCTGGAAAGATGCGTCATGCGTCAGGAAATGTTGGAGGTCCTCAGTTTGTCCCAGTTTGTGTGTGTGTGTGTGTGTGTGTGTGTGTGTGTGTGTGTGTGTGTGTGTGTGTGTGTGTGTGTGTGTGAGAGTGTGTGTGTGTGTGTGTGGTTGTGGTTGTCGGGTGTTTGTGTTTGTTCGAACATTAGAGTGAAAGAGATGGAGACAGAGAAAAAGAGAGCGAGATATGTTGAGTTTTTTTTATACTTTCACTGTGTGTGTGTGTGTGTATGTGTTTGTGTGTCTTTGTGTGTCTGTATGTGTTAGGGTCATGGCTGCATGGCTTAGGGTCATAGGGTCATGGCTTCTCCCTGTCCTTTTTTGGTGTGCCTTTGTTATTAGTGTGTGTGTGGGGGGGGGGGGGGGGGTTCATGACCTTGTAGCCTCTCCCCCAGCGTGTGTGAGTTTGGACAGCTGTGCACTGTGCTGGGCTCTCTCTGCCCTGTACCCTCGCATGTGTTAAAAATGTGCTCTCACCTGAGTGTGCGTGCACACGGCTCCTCTCACCCGTGTGTGTGTGTGTGTGTGTATGCGTGCGTGCATGCATGCGTGCATGTGCATATCTGCAGGGACGTGCACAGGGGGGTTGCTCAGGTTGCCCGGGCAACTGCCCATATGCCCTTCTTGACTCATGTTGCCCTTCCAATGGGGAAAATAAATAAATAAATCGTACAATGGATGCAACATTTCACGTAGGCCTAGATAAAAAAATTTAAAAAAAAAAGCCTCATTCACTTCCATTCGGGCATCTAAAGTGAAAGTCAGTAGGGGAAGGGCAAACTCTGTTTACGTGGCTGCAGCGCTGCACGGGACCGGCATCCATAGACAGTGCCGGCACCAGAGCAGAGCCTGCATAAGCTAGCCTGGGTGTTCCCATGCTGCCTTGCGCGCGATTTGATTCACGCTGCTAAGGCAGCCTGGAGACCATGGAGCAAATTTTCGCCTGAGATAGGCGACCAATCACAGAACAAGGGGGAAAGCAAGACGACGATGAGCTATGCACAGACGCATTTGATAGACATCCGTACGACGGAGTATTAGGGCCACACATGAAGAAAAAAATATTTTTGCCATGGCGAGATTAAACTTGACATGTTGACTTTAAAGTCAGCATGTCGACAATAAACTCGACATTTCGAGAATAAAGTTGAAATGTAATGTCGACTTTAATCTCTACGTGTCGACTTTAAAGTCGACATGCTGACATTAAACTCGCAATAGGCCCTACCGTAAACATAGCATACACAGTTTAAGCTATGTAGCCTACACTAATACACAATATGTTACATGAAAAATGGGCTTCAAATAGGTGTTATTTCAGATAGATTGCTAGATTGCAGATATTCAGATAGATTGCGTCTTGTCTGTTAACTACTCATTGCCGTCATCGTGAAGTGCTGTCTCGCGGTTATGGAAATACCAAGCACTATGCCGTTTAGGCTAAATAGCTAGAAAAATATATGTATCCAATGATATAATGTTTCTATACAAAATGTTATTTCACTCTGTTTTAAGTGGGTAAGGCCACTGCACATCCAAATAACTGCCCTTCATGACCCACAGGCCGTCACTCTCCATAGGATAACATGGCAAAACTCATTTTCCTAAAACTGCTTTTCCATGTCTCACCTGCAATACGTAGCCTATAGGAGGCTAGAAACACAGGTATAGCCTAATATACTATTTTGATCCCGGGAGGGAATGTGTGCATGCACTTTATTTATGCACTAGGCTATGTGTGCATGTAGGCTACTAGCCTACATGGGATGGTCGGGAGGACAGCTTCATTCGTCCCTCCATAGACATTCAGCAATAGGCTGTTTTGCATCCATTACAAACAAGCAACGTGAAAGTCTAGGATTGGGGAGAGCGCCTGGTATGCAGTTGAACCTTTAGAGGAAAAACAACACTTTAATAATGGGCCTACAATAAATAAATAAACCGCTAATGACGTTTACGCTACTTTTGACCATCGCATTTATCGCCTGTAACTCCGTGATAGGACCTAACAGCAAAGTAGCCTATTTGGCTGAGCAACGTAGGTTAATATGTTCTATGTTTTGTCCACATGATATAGTCCTATGTCTAATCATTGTTGCACTCGAACACTCTGAATCATTGTTGCACTAGTTGCATTGTTTCATTCATCCTCCCTTTCAATCGTCTCGAGCGGTCGTTCTCTCTCCAAACTAACTTTATTCTCAAAATGTTGAGTTTAATGTCGACACGTCGAGATTAAAATCGACATGTCGAGTTTAATCTCGTCATGGCAAAAAAAAGTCCCTTCATGTGTGGCCCTAATACTCCGTCGTACATCCGTGGCACCCAATAAACGGATCTGGGCATTTTTTTCAAATACGAGAAAATTAACGTTTGGTTCCCAGACCACGTCTCATTGAGAAGTGGTGGCGCTAGCCAGGCTATGCATAAGCTGCCCTAGAAGGAGATTGTCGCGGTTGTCATATGTGACGACTCCACGTTGTCGGAAAAGGTGAGTTTGTGATGTATAACAAACGAACGATCATCGTCATCAAGTTTTATTAAATGAATTAAAATCTTCATAAATCCAGGCTGAGTTTGCCACGTTTAGCCTAAATAATCAGACAGCTTGCAGAGAAGAAGCGTTATCACATAGCCTATAGGCTACTATTTTTTTGGTAGGCATTAGGCAAACTAAACTACATGTCTGCTGATAGTTAGTTTCTCACATTTCGTTTTAGCAAGAAGAATGAATGATGGAAGTAATGCATCACATTAATTATTTTATTCAAAATAAATCCGTAAATCCTATCACTAGTATGTTGGGTATTGTTTGAAGCCAAGATTCCCACTGAAAAGAGTCAGATTTAGGGAGGCAGCAATCACTGCAGGGTTGGCTGCGAAAAAGCCAACCAGCAGGTGAGACAGAGACTTTGCGCTGTGATAAAGATGGCATGACACTGTGTAGACGAATTGATTAATTAATCAGACTCATTTTAGCCTACTAATGGCAATGTTTCATAATTACATTATATTTAAGGTGAGGAGCAGTCACAAGCCTCCAGACTATGTGAGGAAAATGTGGACCAGGAGGAGGCACAGGACAGGAAGGCCTAAGTGATGATCACCAAATATGAGATGAGATGACCATGCTAGAAAGTACAGGATTAAAGAGCTGCATGGTAAATAATTTTAATCTAAAAAAAACATAGGCTATTTTAGAGGACATTTTAAAGATCTTGCCTGGGCAGAACATAAATACCACTAAGGGCATTAAAATAATGATAAATTAAGGTGATTGAGTGCTGTATTTCAGTGTTTTCTCAGTCCTGCATATAGCCCGTGAGTTTTTTTTTTTTTTTTTTTTTTTTGGGGGGGGGGGGGTGCCCTTTTTTCAGATCAGAGCAACTGCCCCTCAAAATTCCTGTGCACGTCCCTGCATATCTGTATCTGTGTGTGTTAAAAAAAAAAAAAAAACTTATTTGAATCCACTCCAGCTTTGACCCACATAGCAGTAATAAAACGCCCTCCCCTGGGCTTTGCAGTGAGAAAAAGCCAGTTGACGTCTGAGAGGGGGAAAAGCGTCAGGAATGTTCTAGAAAAAAAAGAGTTATTAAGCTGCTAGGATGTGAGACTGATGTCCAAAGGCCCTTCTGTCTCCCCTCCCCCCATCTCCCCACAGCTGGGCGAGGAGCGTGAGGACTGCTTGTGTCGGGTTTGAAGCTGTGTAATAATTATGACGCGCGGATGAAAGCCTGTTTTCTGGCAGGGATAGCTCCGCAGAAATCTTGTAACTCCTTACCCTGATCTGATTCAGGGTTGTGTAAATGGCCACCAGGAAGCATCCAAAACAAAGTTTTAACTGTTCTCTTTCCCTCCCTCTCATTTCTCTCTGTTTCTCCCCCTCTGCCTGTCTCTCTCTCTCTCTCTCTCTCTGTTCTCGGTTCTTCTCTCTGGCAGCTGATGATCCGTTTGATGACTTTTTCGGCGGTGGGCGTCGTCACAGGGGGGTGAGCAGGAGCCGGACAGCAGGACCCTTCTTTGGCGGATTCGGGGGCTTCCCCGGCTTTGGGGCGGGCTTCTCCGGATTTGATTCCGGTATGTCTGTGGTCACGCAGATCTTTACAATTAAACTGCAGGACGGCTGTTACAGCGCCAGAGACCGAGAGAATAGGAGAAATGTGAAAGCAGATAGATTTATCTGCTGGTGGTACAGTATCTGTGTGTGTCTGTGTGTGCACGTGTGTGTTAATTTGTCTGCTTCCCTCCACAGGGTTCACCTCCTTTGGTCAGATGGGTGGTGGAGGTTTCGCCTCGTTCTCCTCATCATCAATTGGGGGAGGCGGTGGAGGGGGTAACTTCCGCTCGGTATCCACCTCCACTAAGTTCATCAACGGCAAGAAGATCACCACAAAACGGTACAACTGAA
The DNA here is from genome assembly GCF_046254945.1 of Alosa pseudoharengus. Lineage (NCBI taxonomy): Eukaryota > Metazoa > Chordata > Actinopteri > Clupeiformes > Clupeidae > Alosa > Alosa pseudoharengus. The sequence goes on along the minus strand of NW_027468650.1, from coordinate 9,636,576 downwards.
CAGCCATGATGCAATGATCACATACCACTAAAGCCCCCTGATTCTAGTGTCTTCTTTACACATATACATAGGTGTATATTCAGGGATGAACTTGGATATTGTGTTAAGTGCTATTAGCACAGCACCACAAGGCCCGTTAGCATCCATGCTAAGAGCTAGGTTCCTAAGATACCAAGAGCAGGGTTCTTTCAAGACCATAACAAACCTTAGCTCTCGTCTAGACTAGAGTCTAGAGAATGTCTAGAAAATGAGTATATTCCTTCCCACTGTTGACTGTAAACACCATCTGAAACTATGGACTCCAAATGCAATCAGAGCATGGTATGTCTTAGACCACACTTGACCTTAGTATCTGATAATCACCGCAACCCTCCTCAAAACATGCATGTCCTATCTATATTAGTGTCAACAGCTGGCAAGGACATTGCTTTCAATCAGCAGCCACGTAATAGTCTATTCATGTGGGCTAGTACATGTTTTATGAGCGTGTTGAAGGAGACACTTTCCATCCCCGTGCTTAGCCAGAAGCGTTTCAGTTACTCTGGTGTTTCGGTGACTCATCCAAGTATTTTTAAGACTGAATTGCACAATCACATTGAGGAGGGTAGAGGTTTCAAGAGTTGGTTGAGCTCAAGTGTGAGGACCCCACTAGAAATGTCCCTGAGGTTGAGACTTTTCAGGGTCTTCAGTCAGTGATTAGGCTGTTGAGGACATTAGAGCACTAACTGTTTATGAGAACTCAGCAAACAAATCAATGTCTCGGTCCCTAAGTGCAGAAAATACACATTGTCTTTTCTGTTTCCAAACTCACACAAACATTAAGTATGCCCTCTTGAGAAATGGTTGCACTCTAACATTAGACTTAGTTCTTTGGCATCTGTGTATCTATCCCCTTCAAGGATCTATTTGGAACCTTCTGGTGACGAGTTCTTGGTCTTTTAGCTTAGCAGCAGAAATAATACTGACTATTTACAAAAGCAAATAGCAAAAGTAATTTTATCAGCACTATGTACTTTTCATTGAGGATAATAGGGCGGTGGTAGCATAGTGGTTAAAGAGCTGGGCTAGCTAGTTGTGGGTTCAATTCCCGGCTTCAACCGTTGCGCTCTTGAGCAAGGCACTTAACCCCAAGTTGCTCTGGTAACAATGGCCCTTGTAAAATAATTGTCATATGTAAGTCACTTTTGCTCTGCTAAATGAATAAATGTCATGTAAATGTAATAATAGAAAGGTTCATGTTGGGATGTCTCTTCTCCGTCAGGATCGTGGAGAACGGGCAGGAACGAGTGGAGGTGGAGGAAGATGGCCAGCTCAAGTCACTCACCGTCAACGGTAAGGAGCAGATGCTCAGGCTGGATAGCAAGTGAGAGGCATGGCGTGGAGGCAACGCCGACACCCCCCCACCCTCACCCAAACACCAATCCAACTCCACCTCTGTTGTACCTTCAGCCTGTCTTTACCTCTCGACCTCTCCTACACTTTTTCTCTCTCTCTCTCTCTCTCTCTCACTCTCTCTCTCTCTCTCACTCTCTCTCACTCTCTCTTTTTAACTCTATCTTGCTGATATGCATACAGTTAGCCAGTGCAGTTTCCCTTTGTGAACTGGACCTGAGTTTTTTCGCCGGAGATGCTTATGTGATCATCACCACGGAGACCAGCTGAATGGGTGAAAATGAAAAAGTAGCTTTTGTTGTTGTTGTTGTTGTTCTAGTCATTTCAATTATTATTTGTTATTACTATTACCATTGGGACTGGGACCATTGTCTATTTAGGACCACAGGACTGTTTTCTTAAACCCCCTTTTGGTTTTTTTTGTTTTGTTTTTGGAGTGTCCATTTCCCCTCACCACACACTTCTGCTGTGTTACAGCTCATTCCCTTCTCTCTATCAAAGAGCACATTGCCTTTTCCCACAAGAGTCTGAAGCACAAGCTATGCATCTTGAATGAGCCTTTTTGCTTTGCTTTCCACCTGGGATAGTTTAATCCTGTTTGATTTAGACGTCTTAACCCCTCGTTTTTGCCCCTAATATTTAAACCTGACCTCAACCTCCTAACTGGTGTTAGCAACTTTCCATTTGCTATTAGGTTGTTAATAAATTAATAGTGTTAATATGCATTATTGTTTTATTTTATTTAGCCTTTTTTCTGTTTTGTATGTTTTGAATGCAAGAGTGTTTTTCATTTCTGCATGATTGCCAGTGACATGGCTTTTCATGTTGTTTTTTCATTGTAAATACAGCATAACCTCAAACCAACAACTGAGAATATTAGAGACCTATTTAAATGTACTATAAACAAATGCATATGAGGGGGATTTATGTAACCTGACCCTAGCCAGATGAATTTCGCTCCGCCTAGCTCCACTCCACTTGCTTCAGAAGGCTGGGCCTAATCAAAAAATGCTTACATATGATTGAATAAGCCACTTGTCCGTCATCTATTGACGTGCTACTTCAACCACTCACATCGAAGCCAACCTGTGACGCTAATAACAGTCTCACAGTCGCTTCTACGCTATGTCACATCTATGAAACTCCCGCCCTGCGTCCTGATTGGCTGTACCATAAAATCGGTTGCAGAAATCACTCTCAATGGAAGAGGTCCCAGATGGATGTGAGTGAAGCTAGGCCGAGCTAAGCGGAATGACATTCATCTGGCTACGGTCAGGTTAGGATTTATGTACTTTGTAAAGAAAACCCAACTTACGAAAAGAGAAGAGGATTTTCACAATGGACCAATAAATCTCAGTTTACCCCTACTGGGGGTTGTTGCTCTCACGTTGTCTGTGTGGTGATTGTGTCAAACCTGGTTATGTCACTTTTGAAAATGCTTTTCTAATGTGTGTGTTAAATGTGTGCGTGTTTTCGTGTTTTGTGTGTGTGTTTGAGCCTGCTCACTGGTGTGCCTTAACACAGAACCCACACTATAACACCTGCTGTGAAATAAAATGGTTTGCTCACTGCTACATCACCTCCACAAACTCACTGGCCATCCAGGTCACTGCTTCACTAACTGTTGACCTTTTTTTGTGTTTTTGTTATTCCTTATGGTCACCTCTGTGACTATTGCATTAGGGTGGGATCCAACTGTTTTGACTGACATTGTATAAAAAGCGTGTTTACCGTCTAGAAGTCAGAGAACTTTAAGGGCTCTAATTTCAGTGATTCGAAGTCAAGCAGTGCAATGTGTCTCGTGTCTGAACTAAAGTAATCCTGTAGTATGTAGGAGCATTGCGCTGACCCACCAATGTTTGTGCTCACGGTATTAAATTAACAAATAGATTTGGCCAAGATGTGAAAGTGGCTTTGGTTAGACTTTAGACATTTTACCACTTTGCCCATCATCCAAATTAGGGCCTTAAATGTAGCTTCTGTGAAAGACAGCAAAAGACAGCCATGCTTTTTTTTTTTTATTTAACCCTTGTAAGGTGTTCATATTTTTGTTACTTAGCCAATGTTCCTGGGTCAGGTAGACCCACCACATTATTAGGCTTTATTAGGCATTATTAATATCAATACAACCATAACAAATTATGTAAAAATACATCACAGATGTTTACCAATGATAGACATAATTAGACATAATTTATGGTTCATATTTGCCATTTACCCCTGTGAAGTCACATTTATGATCATATGATCATTTTTGTTTTTTTGTGAGAAAATGAGGTAAAAAAAACAATAGAACGAATTTTGATCATTATTGATGCCTAATCAGAACAGGTGAAAGTGCTTGAAATGTAACAATTTTGTAACTTTGTGTGGGTATAGCAGGTGCAGAAAGACAACATTCCAGCACACAGACACCTACACTCAGGTACGCACACATACAGCAGGCCCAGTTAGGAGGAAGACACTGTTAAGGCACCTACAATTATTATGACCGCCACACAGCGAATCTCTGTAATCGCAGGTATCTTTGATTGAAGTGTTCAGAACTGCACTGAATTTGACCTGTAGGATTACTATGACACCCTCTGAATGTATGCTGAGTTTTGTGGAATTCCATTCATGGGGTTGATTCAGTGGAGGAAGCCCGGCAGCTGTAGTAGGTGCTTCTGTAGTTGGTGCAACAGTAGTTTCAGAGGGAGTCTTCACAGGCATTACAAATTTTGTATGTTGTTGATTTGCATGTTACTTTATCTAAAGAGAAACAGCTGAAAATTTGAAGGATGAGTACAGACCCCTTATCCTTGCCTGTGGCACATTTTGAGTAGAAACAAAGACTCAATTTAGATTGTGTTAAAACCTTGATCTCCATCTTGCACACATAAGCAGATTCTGTGGAAGCTGAATATGTAGAATGTGCTTCTGTAGTTGGAGCAACAGTAGTTTTAGGGAGTTTTTACCAGCATTACAGGATAGTAGCCTCCAAACAGGGGATGCATTCACTGTTGCTTCTGTGGAGGAAGCCTGGCAGCTGTGGTAGGTGCTACTGTAGATGGTGCTTTTGTAGTTGGTGCAACAGTAGTTTCAGAGGGAGTCTTCACAGGCATTACAGGGTAGTAGCCTCCAAAGGGGGGCATCCACTGTTGATTCTGTGGAGGAAGCCCGACAGCTGTGGTAGGTGCTTCTGTAGTTGGTGCTTTTGTAGTTAGTGCAACAGTCGTTTCAGAGGGAGTCTTCACAGGCATTACAGGGTAGTAGCCTCCAAAGGGGGGCATCCGCTGTTGATTCTGTGGAGAAAGCCCGGCAGCTGTGGTAGGTGCTTCTGTAGTTGGTGCAACAGTAGTTTCAGAGGGAGTCTTCACAGGCATTACAGGGTAGTAGCCTCCAAAGAAGGGGGGCATCCACTGTTGATTCTGTGGAGAAAGCCTGGCAGCTGTGGTAGGTGCTTCTGTAGTTGGTGCAACAGTAGTTTCAGAGGGAGTCTTCACAGGCATTACAGGGTAGTAGCCTCCAAAGAAGGGGGGCATCCACTGTTGATTCTGTGGAGAAAGCCCGGCAGCTGTGGTAGGTGCTTCTGTAGTTGGTGCAACAGTAGTTTCAGAGGGAGTCTTCACAGGCATTACAGGGTAGTAGCCTCCAAAGAAGGGGGGCATCCGCTGTTGATTCTGTGGAGGAAGCCTGGCAGCTGTGGTAGGTGCTTCTGTAGTTGGTGCTTCTGTAGTTTCAGAGGGAGTCTTCACAGGCATTACAGGGTAGTAGCCTCCAAAGAAGGGGGGCATCCACTGTTGATTCTGTGGATGAAGCCCGGCAGCTGTGGTAGGTGCTTCTGTAGTTGGTGCTTTTGTAGTTGGTGCAACAGTAGTTTCAGAGGGAGTCTTCACAGGCATTACAGGGTAGTAGCCTCCAAAGAAGGGGGGCATCCACTGTTGATTCTGTGGAGGAAGCCCGGCAGCTGTGGTAGGTGCTTCTGTAGTTGGTGCTTTTGTAGTTGGTGCAACAGTAGTTTCAGAGGGAGTCTTCACAGGCATTACAGGGTAGTAGCCTCCAAAGAAGGGGGGCATCCACTGTTGATTCTGTGGAAGAAGCCCGGCAGCTGTGGTAGGTGCTTCTGTAGTTGGTGCAACAGTAGTTTCAGAGGTGTCTGTATGCGTGTGGGTTTGTGGGTTTGTGTGTGTGTGTGTGTGTGTAGGTGTAACAAGTCTGATTGTATCTAATTTATCCTGAGCAAACAGCATTTCTTTGCTGTGTGCAAAGTCGTGTCTTCATGGTGTATTTCAGAGAACACTGGAAAACCCAACCAGTATATGTTTAGGCATGGCTAATTGAATATTTGATACTTTACAGTGTGGATATATTTGAAATTGTGGTGAGGCTTTACAAGGGACCAAATGGTATTCAAATTGTATGCAATTTTTATTATGTTCACCATTAGCTTCCACCCCTCTGGTGAGTTGATTGGACTTCACCCAGGAAAGTCTAACTGTTCAAGCTGAAATCGATTCATGAAATGTATGCCAACAAAAAAGCCTGCAGGCAACAGAATACTAAAACAGGATACGTCGAGATCACTGTTAAGTGAACTTGCCTTTTTAATTTGAGAGTGTGAACCTCCTTAACAGCTGGCCCATTGGTTTTACATCAATTAGGCTAAGTGGACAAGCTGTCTCAGTAAACTTTTTGTCAAGAAGCATAGGCTTAAATTGTATACGTTTTGATCAGACGTTCAGGCTGTGTCCCTTTGTGAATGGTTATAGGCGCCTTTTCTCAATAGTCAACTGGGCTTACTTCATGCCGAGGTGTATGTGTGCGTGTGCTTGTGCTTGTTTGTGTTTGTTCGTGCGTGCGTGTGTACTTGTGTGCCAGTATGTGTGTGTGTGTGTGTGGGCATTTGCGTGTGTCTATGAATATCTGTGTGTGTGTGTGTGTGTTTAGGCGTCTGTATGCGTGTGGGTTTGTGTGTGTGTGTAGGTGTAACAAGTCTGATTGTATCTAATTTATCCTGAGCAAACAGCATTTTTTTGCTGTGTGCAAAGTCGTGTCTTCATGGTGTATTTCAGAGAACACTGGAAAACCCAACCAGTATATGTTTAGGCATGGCTAATTGAATATTTGATACTTTACAGTGTGGATATATTTGAAATTGTGGTGAGGCTTGCAGCTGCCTGTTTTTTTAATCAAGGGCCAAGCACACAAAGGCAGAGTGAGCTATTTTAAATATGTTGTCAGACCTCTCCCCATGCAACTATATTAATGACATGGATCTGTTTAATAAATATACTGCTCAAAAAAATTAAGGGAACACTTCAATCATACACTGGATCGGTACTCTGACACTGTTTGGTTCTGAGCACAAGTAAAACTTTTGTTTTGAAAGAACTGTCAGACATTCTGTGAATGTAGTTTGAGAATGGAGAAAAGGGTGGAAGGTTTCAAAAAATGTGTTTTAACAATTGTGGAAAACTGTAAGTGTTGCCTTAATTCTTTTGAGCAGTGTATATTGATAATTTGAACTCTGAACCACTGACATCCAACCAATAATAACGCAGAGGTATATCCCCGAGAGTGCTCAGGGATTGGTGATCAGCGATAGTTGTTGGTGCATGTCACCCATGCCTACAAAAGGCCCAAGGACATCGAGCAGGCTTATTGCATTCTGTGGGGAGTATGCTTAAACTCCCTAGAACAGTGGTTCTCAAACTTTTCACATTGAGTACCACCTCAGAAAATAATTGGCTCTCCAAGTCCCACCATTATGACTGACATTAAAATTAAGTAGCGTAGACCAAATAAACTACATATTTTACACTGTACATACTGTTTACATAATTTTTCCCCCCAAGAAAAAAAGTTAAGGATTTTTTATTGTATATATTTTGATATAATTAAGTGATTAATGAATCTTTATGAAAGAAAAAAAACAACTCATGGAATGTCTCTGATTGACCAAAGAATCCAATTGTAGTATAATCTTAGAACACTTGACACCAAAGCTTTATTTATGTGCTTATGCGTTGCAGATGTGTCATCAGTGCAGGAACATCTGTTTTCTTTATCTGAAGAGAAACTGAGCTAAACAACATTTGAAGGATGAGTACAGACTCCCAAAAACCTTATCCTTGCCTGTGGCACATTTGAGTAGAAACAAAGACTCAATTTGGATTGTGTTAAAACCTTGATCTCCATTATCATGCACACATAAGCAATATGGCAGTAGAATTTTAAACTTTGTTTTGGCTAAACCATGACAAGTAGTCAGTAAAACCACTCGACAAGCGGCTTGAACAAATGATCTTGGACAACTAAATTCCAAATACACTTTTTAATATATGCATTAAATTACACACATATTGGAATAGAGAGTTGGAAAATAAAAGGTTGAGTAGGGAATGGTTTTGGAGTGCTGTTGAATTGATTCCACATTCTGTGGAAGCTGTAGAATGTGCAACAGTCGTTTTAGGAAGTTGTCACAGGCATTAAAGGGTAGTAGCCTCCAAAGGGGTGCACCCACTGTTGATTCTGTGGAGGAAGCCCGGCAGCTGTGGTAGGTGCTTTTGTAGTTGGTGCAACAGTAGTTTCAGAGGGAGTCTTCACAGGCATTACAGGGTAGTAGCCTCCAAAGAAGGGGTGCATCCACTGTTGATTCTGTGGAGGAAGCCCAGCAGCTGTGGTAGGTGCTTTTGTAGTTGGTGCAACAGTAGTTTCAGAGGGAGTCTTCACAGGCATTACAGGGTAGTAGACTCCAAAGAAGGGGGGCATCCACTGTTGATTCTGTGGAGGAAGCCCGGCAGCTGTGGTAGGTGCTTTTGTAGTTGGTGCTTTTTTTGTAGTTGGTGCAACAGTAGTTTCAGAGGGAGTCTTCACAGGCATTGCAGGGTAGTAGCCTCCAAAGAAGGGGTGCATCCACTGTTGATTCTGTGGAGGAAGCCCAGCAGCTGTGGTAGGTGCTTTTGTAGTTGGTGCAACAGTAGTTTCAGAGGGAGTCTTCACAGGCATTACAGGGTAGTAGACTCCAAAGAAGGGGGGCATCCACTGTTGATTCTGTGGAGGAAGCCCGGCAGCTGTGGTAGGTGCTTTTGTAGTTGGTGCTTTTTTTGTAGTTGGTGCAACAGTAGTTTCAGAGGGAGTCTTCACAGGCATTGCAGGGTAGTAGCCTCCAAAGAAGGGGGGCATCCACTGTTGATTCTGTGGAGGAAGCCCGGCAGCTGTGGTAGGTGCTTTTGTAGTTGGTGCTTTTGTAGTTGGTGCTTTTGTAGTTGGTGCAACAGTAGTTTCAGAGAGAGTCTTCACAGGGTAGTAGACTCCAAAGAAGGGGGGCATCCACTGTTGATTCTGTGGAGGAAGCCCGGCAGCTGTGGTAGGTGCTTTTGTAGTTGGTGCTTTTGTAGTTGGTGCAACAGTAGTTTCAGAGGGAGTCTTCACAGGGTAGTACCCTCCAAAGAAGGGGGGCATCCACTGTTGATTCTGTGGAGGAAGCCCGGCAGCTGTGGTAGGTGCTTCTGTAGTTGATGCTTTTGTAGTTGGTGCAACAGTAGTTTCAGAGGGAGTCTTCACAGGCATTACAGGGTAGTAGCCTCCAAAGAAGTGGTGCATCCACTGAGGATTGTGTGGATGAAGCCCGGCACCTGTGGTAGGTGGATAGAAAAGAAAAGAAAAGTTATTGATGCCAACACCGCAAGTGAAAGGGTTGCAAGGAATCAGCTGAATAAAATAAATTTGGTTGCATACGATGCCAAGCCTTTAAGTCTTCAGTGGTGCTTTGTCCACCCACCAGGCCAGGATGTGGATCGTCGGCTTGAAAGTTAACGGAGCCATCGTCTGCAGTGTTTTCTCCAACAGATCGTCCCTCATATTCCAGATTTCGACCCAGTGAAATATCCCCTGTGCCGAAAGTAATTGTCCCAGTGTGAATGTTCTCGGACCTTTCCTTACGATGCAGCTCGTCTCTTTGCACTATTTCGAGGCTTATACCACATGTTTGGCCAATGTAAAGCAATACAAGACACAAAAACAAACCAACACCCCGGTTTGGTTTAAGCCTCATTTTTATAAAAGTGGTAGCCTACAACCAGGGAGCTGGACTAACCTTGGTCTCACAACTCTTTCAGTAGTCTATAAATAGGCCTACTCAATTACCACCAATTGAAATGAGATCAGTGACCAAGCCTCTGATCAGGTTTTAATTGATGATGCAGCTGAACACTTAAATAATCAAGACCAACTATAGGGCTCTGGGCCTACTCTTTAATTTCATTAACAGCTGAACAGATACAGCTGGCCCATTGGTTTTAGGAAGGCTACATCAATTAGGCTAAGTGGACAAGCTGTCTCAGTAAACTTTTTGTCAAGAAGCATAGGCTTAAATTGTATACGTTTTGATCAGACGTTCAGGCTGTGTCCCTTTGTGAATGGTTATAGGCGCCTTTTCTCAATAGTCAACTGGGCTTACTTCATGCCGAGGTGTATGTGTGCGTGTGCTTGTTTGTGTTTGTTCGTGCGTGCGTGCGTGTGTACTTGTGTGCCAGTATGTGTGTGTGTGGGCATTTGCGTGTGTCTATGAATATTTGTGTGTGTGTGTGTGTGTGTGTGTGTGTGTGTGTTTAGGCGTCTGTATGCGTGTGGGTTTGTGTGTGTGTGTAGGTGTAACAAGTCTGATTGTATCTAATTTATCCTGAGCAAACAGCATTTTTTTGCTGTGTGCAAAGTCGTGTCTTCATGGTGTATTTCAGAGAACACTGGAAAACCCAACCAGTATATGTTTAGGCATGGCTAATTGAATATTTGATACTTTACAGTGTGGATATATTTGAAATTGTGGTGAGGCTTGCAGCTGCCTGTTTTTTTAATCAAGGGCCAAGCACACAAAGGCAGAGTGAGCTATTTTAAATATGTTGTCAGACCTCTCCCCATGCAACTATATTAATGACATGGATCTGTTTAATAAATATACTGCTCAAAAAAATTAAGGGAACACTTCAATCATACACTGGATCGGTACTCTTGACACTGTTTGGTTCTGAGCACAAGTAAAACTTTTGTTTTGCAAGAACTGTCAGACATTCTGTGAATATAGTTTGAGAATGGAGAAAAGGGTGGAAGGTTCCAAAAAATGTGTTTTAACAATTGTGGAAAACTGTAAGTGTTTTTTTGAGCAGTGTATATTGATAATTTGAACTCTGAACCACTGACATCCAACCAATAATAACGCAGAGGTATATCCCTGAGAGTGCTCAGGGATTGGTGATCAGCGATAGTTGTTGGTGCATGTCACCCATGCCTATAAAAGCGCCAAGGACATCCAGCAGGCTTATTGCATTCTGTGGGGAGTATGCTTAAACTCTCTAGAACAGTGGTTCTCAAACCTTTCACAATGAGTACCACCTCAGAAAACAACTGGCTCTCCAAGTACCACCATTATGACTGACATTAAAATTCAGTAGCGTAGACCAAATAAACTACATATTTGACATTGTACATACTGTTTTACATCATTTTTCCCCCAAGAAAGAAAAAAAATAGTTTAAATTTAACTTCATTGATCAGGGATTTTTTATTGTATATATTTTGATATAATTTGAAGTGATTATTGCATCTTTATGAAAGAAAAAAACCATCTCGGAGACTCCCGGAGTACCACTACAGAGAGTCCACGTACCACCAGTGGTAATCGTACTGTACCACAGTTTGAAAACCACTGCTCTAGAATATCCCTTAACCCCGAAATTGACCTAAGACACCCTACAGTCAGAGAGGGTTAAAGCAGAGCTACTGTAGTAATCAAGGATCTTTGCTACAGTGTCCAAAGTCCCAGAAGTGTCCTACATTTTCACATTTTCATTTAAACTATCTCAATTTGTTTATTATGACCGCCGCTAGCGCAGCGTCCATAAAGCTTTAGTCAGAGTTTTATTTCTTCTGGAGTTTTATTTATTGTTTTTTTTTCTTCAGTAATTTTGTGTCAACGATTCTCGGGACACTGAAAGACTGGGCTGCACAAAACTTGGTGGCACACACACACACACCCACCCACACACACACACACACACACACACACTATGCATGTAGCCCCACAAGGATCACCGGGAACCATTGATTTTCATTTTGATCCATTGCCCCCCCCCCCCCCCCCACACACACACATGCAGGCACACACACACACACACACACACACACACACACACACACACACAAGCAGGCAAGCAGACACACACACACAGTGGAGTAGTGGGCTCCCCTCCAGTAGCCAGTGTCCATCTCCCGGTCTAAAGTAGACACTGCTCTGGATGTAGTAGGTGTGCTGTTGCAGACGGCCATCTCCCACACGATAAGAGAACTGCGGACTGCTGCTGTAATTACCTTTAGGTGTAGGGTGGAGCCCTTAAGATAATATTTTACTTGGTCTCCTTAAATAGACAGTATGCAGCAATGTGCCACTTTTTGTAGCCTTTTTTTAAAAACACAACTAGCACTGCTGTTATCTTCAAATTAATTGTGATGGTATATGGTCATTTGAAGGACAGATAAACAAACCTTTCATTACAACTAGCCATGTAGACTGTGCAGTTCCATGGTCCTCAAAAGGGGAAAAAAATTACTTTCACAACATATTATCACCAACTATATAGCCAAAGAAATTGTTTTATTAGTGCAGTTGCAGAGGTGGAACTTGTACCTGGTTACTGTTAATCTGTGTGTGTGGGTGTGTGTGTGTGTGTGTAATTGTGTCTTTTTTTGTGTGCCAATTGTCTGCTTTTTTATAATGACCGCCGCTAGCGATGCTTTTTTTTTTTTTTCCCATCATCTACTTCCTGAATTTTTGGTCAACGATACCCAGGACACCGAAACACCTGGGCACATGAAATTTGGTGGGTATGTAGCCCCACTAGACTTTTACAGAAAAATTTTGTTTGGTCCCCGGGGGCCACTCCCCCACCGCGCTGGGCCCCCGAAACCCAAAAAATGCAGTTTTTCCTAAATAACTACCTGAACCGTGGCACTGAGGATGAATAATTACAGTGCATGCGAAGTCTTCTTCTTCTTCTTCTTCTTCTTCTTCTTCTTCTTCTTCTTATTCTTCCCACCAAATTTCTGCGTCTAATTCAGCTTTAACCGTTTAACGTAGAAACTTCGTTCAAACTTTGTAACGTAGGTCTTGAAAAGGACACGTGGGGAATGTATTTTTCACTTTTGTAAACTTTATACTTTTTGATATATTAATAAAAAACAAGCTTATTTTTCCCCATAGACTGTAACATGGGCTGATGACATCACAATGGGCTAATTAACTTGATTTGCACCTGTATCAACTTCCAGCTGCTCACTACTAGGACCCATCAAAGGGCCTGTTAAACTGATTGCACCTGTATCAACTGCTTTCTGCTTAACTAGGCCAACTCTCTGTGTCTCTCCATTCTATAAGGATATAAGGCACATTCCATCCAACTTTCTATCCATTCATCCTCTTCAAACCATTCACTCATCCACCCATTAAACTATCCATCAACATCCATTAAACAATCTGCCTAGCAACATCCATTCAACTTTCTGTCTATCAACATCCATTACACTATCTACATTCAACTTTTAAACTATATACTCTGTCTCAGGCTTTAAGCATACAATCTGGCTCTCTTAAGACTACTATTTCCTCTGCCCAACTGTTTCAAAATAAATGTCCTCACTACAATAATTCACTATTAAATAATGTAACTATTTAAACTACTCAACAATTTAACTGTTCAGCCATTTCAACTGTCAGTTGTTATCAACTATGACTCCTGCCAACTGTTTCCAAATAAAAGTTTGTTTGGCATTTTATGTTAATATACAGTATGTTTATATTTTCATGCACTGGTAATTTCCTCGAAATTACATTTTCTAGTTTTTTATGGTATGTTGGTCTCAAGGGCCCACATCAACCTGGCCCATAATAACTCATTTCTGATTTGCACCCCCCCCCCCCCCCCCGTACAAAAATGAAAATGCAATATCATTCGGCTTTAATCGCCCCTATCTTCAGTTAAGATGTTCAGAACGGCACCAAATTGTATGTGTATGATTGACCTGGCATTCTCTGGGGGTATGCCAAGTTTCGTAGAATTTCATCCATGGGGGGGTCTAAAAAAATGTAGGTTATGTGTATATCGGGGCAGCCGTGGCCAACTGGTTAGCACTCTGGACTTGTAACCGGAGGGTTGCCGGTTCGAGCCCCGACCAGTGGGCTGCGGCTGAAGTGCCCTTGAGCAAGGCACCTAACCCCTCACTGCTTCCCGAGCGCCGCCGTTGAAGCAGGCAGCTCACTGCGCCAGGATTAGTTTGTGCTTCACCTCACTGTGTGTTCACTGTGTGCTGTTTGTGTTTCACTAATTCACCGATTGGGTTAAATGCAGAGACCAAATTTCCCTCAAAAAAGTATATACTTATAGGCCTATACTTACTATACATTTAGTGACTGTACACTCATTGGCCTGTAGATGGCGGTGCACACATATACACATGCACACACACACAGGCACGCACATACTATTGGTATCGGCAATTAGAACGGCCGATACATAATTACAAATTCAGTAGGATTAAAGGAAAGCCAAAAATATTCATCATCATCATCATGGCTGCATTTCCAGTATTGGCGATACATAGTCGTTTGTCCACTAGATGGCGCATCATTGCAGTGAGACGTAATTTTGTTGGAAGTTAAAAGTGGGTTGGAAAAACAATGGAGGCTTCCTACAAGGACTGTAGTTTACCGCAGAGAACGTCTAATAAGGATAGGACGATTTCCACATGAAATGTAATTCCCATTTCTTCTTGAAGCCGAAATAAATCTGAGAATGTTTATCGGACATGCTTGGTTTGTACTGCAGGTAGGCTACTTATACAAGTTATATCCTAGGACGTAGGTAAAATAATGTTAGACTACCGTTAGCATTGGTTGAGTGATGGAGGCCAATTTGATTAGCTGCTATTGATGTATTTGTAGAAAACCATAAATGCGGTTATAGGCTACCAAGCAAATTGATAACAGCACTAATTGTATCTTTTGACTGTCACCTCATTTGCTTATGACCATAACCTAGGCTACTAACAGGAGCTAAGTGAGTTAGCCACAACACGTTCGCTACGTGATGGTTTTCTAATGGAAAATATATACGCTTCCTGAAAGATAACCTGTCTACGATGCATCCTAAACACCGGGCTGGGACATTTCTGCTCAAAGTCTCAAAAAGCATCTGAGTCAAAGTTCATTCCCAAACACCCATATTACTACTTCAACCCTTTATTTTAAAAGGTGATTCAAGTAAGGAAGAGCATGGCTCAAAGTAAAGTAACTAGGACTGAAACTACATAAATTCGTCAAAGTGAATCATTTGTGTCAATTCGCCATGTAGATTTATTAACGCACCCGTGATGATCTACATCTCCATTTACCAAATGTTTTAGAGCGCACGTTGAGAGATTTATCCATGGCTATGGATAAATCTATTGTCTATGGCTATACCGTGAGACTGAGACTCTTTTTGTTTGTTCGAAGTGCATATTTAGGGTGTGAGAGGGGAGTCGATGTGCTTTGATTCCAGCTTGTTAGTTGTAGTCTTTGCGATTAAAAACACGTGAATGTGTGTGAAGTATCCAAACAACGATAACGCTTTCATTATGGCTGCTTTAGCCACAGACCTTGAGCTACTGTACAGTGGATTGGGTTCCATTTAGAAGTGTCCACTTCAATTGCGCTTTACACAGCTGCGTGAAATATATTGATATGCAAAACTATTAACTTTTCGCCAAGAGGTGGCAGCTTAAGTCCGCTTGATACTGTAAGCCATTGGTTCCCAAATGAGATTTTATTTGGGTCGCCAGCATAGCCTAGTGACAATTTATGTTGTGTAATAGGCCTAGCATTGGGCCTACCTTAGGGTATATAGTTTGTTAACAGTCACGGTTTTGTCATAACTCCCTCTATGCATTTTTGCATTTAGAATAGCTCTGAAACCGGGGGGCGAACACGTCGCAGGGGGGGCGCCAGTGCGTGGATATCTCAATCGCAAAATTAAACAATATTTCTATTGGGCGCCTACCATGGACTAGGCTGGGTGAACTCAGCCTGATCTGCCAGCGATTTCTTTTTCGACTTCTTAAAAGATTGAGCTTGGTCTGGTGAAAGCCAGATTAACCATGGACCTCATAGTTGCAAAATGCAAGGGAACATGAATCAGCCTATTATTTGCACAAACAATAACGGACAGTAGCTCTTAAACTTGGCCTATTAAGATGTGTATGAACAGTCTAGCAAAGCATTTCATGAATGCCCTTTTGGACATGTCAGTTATTTGCACCACCGGGTAAAACTGCATTTTGTTTTAGACTACTGGTATTTGTGCATAGACAATAAAGCTGAATATCATATGAACTAGATGACTAAACTTATGCATATGTAGAAGAAGAAACATTCACAAAAATCCATGACATGACCTCTTTTCTTGATAGCTGTTGAAAACTGCATGGAACTGACAAGGATTGTCAGCCTATAGGTGTACCTTTCATCAGTCCAGTTGCAATGGATGGACTGTGATGAACTGCCCTACTTGTGATTGTTTAGAGATTTTAAAGGTTTTATAACAATGCTACAAATTTTTTGGCAAGTGCTACAAATCTATCTTCACCTTTGCACCGCCAGTAGGCTACTTTGTGTGCGGCCGCAAACAGACATTCCAAACAAGCAGACACAAAAGTTTCAAGAGTGGGGGATGGAGTAGAAGAGGGAGACATTCATTAATATGATTTATTTTTTGCAGCATGGATGTACAGGACTGTGCAGCGGTCATATTTTGTACCGCTATGCGGTACATCTAGTTTGAGAGAGAATGTGCTGATTTGGCATTTCTGCATGCGTGGTGAGTCTCCTGGGAGCTCTCTCTCGGCTCTTCGCTCAAGTCTTATCTGACCCTCTCACTCTACTCCTAAACACGGTGCGCTGCTGTGATTTGCAGCACTGCATACGCAACCACTCAGCCTCTGGGCCAGTTTGTTATAAACATCACAGCGAGATGAGCTAGATTTGTCTGTAAAGCATGTAGTTTGCCTCTTGGCTTTTCATGCAGATGGAGGGAAAGTTTGCTGGCATGTCTCAGCCCGTAGCAGATCATTTGAATACCAAAGACTTGATTGCATTGCGTAACTTTGAATGCAAAATCAGGTGGTGTGCAAATTTGGGAAAGTTTTAGGTCTTTGCCTGATAAGGGTAAATCCCTACACAGGCTGCTCTGAGCCCAAGGTTCTATCAGGCTTGTCCTTAAAACGTCCTGCCCAGAGATGTTATCTACCAAGGCCATTGGCTGTGACCAACAGTCATCATGGCATCGACTCTGAAGAGGGTGGAGGCTGTTATAGCTGGTGATGCATGACTTGTATCCAGAGGGGCTGAAGTTCTCTCTCTCTCTCTCTCTCTCTCTCTCTCTCTGTCTTTCTCTTTCTCTCTCTCTCTCTCTCTCTCTCTCTCTGTCTGTGTAAATAGAGGCAGGAGTTTTCATGGGAAGTATAACTTAAATACTGTACATGGCCTGTGTGGAATGTGCAAGAAGTCTGTTTGTTTACTCAACTTGCAGTACATTTTTGAGAATGTCAAGCTCAAGTATGTTTGAGGGCGAGTGAGAGGAAGAGAGAGAGGAAAAGGCCCTTGTGTGCTGCTGATTGCTGGGAGATATTGCCAGAAGCACAGGCCCCTTCTGATGCATAATTAAACAAAACTGTGTCCAGTTGCAGGGCACACCCTGCGTGTCCTTTTAATTCAAGCCCCAACAATGCTCCCCTGCTGCCTGATTAAATGCACCCCTAACCTGGCTGTCTCAGTGATGGCACCGCTATGCAAGCATTATTACAACATGCCTGGATTCGGAATGCTAGTGTGAACATATGGTTTTTAGGTAGGTGTTGGACTGACCTTATTGGCCACCATGTGTGACCTTGTGTTAAGTATTAATGGTCCATGAGGGAGATCACAATGCATGTGTGTGTGTGTGTGTGTGTGTGTGTGTGTGTGTGTGTGTGTGTGTGTGTGTGTGTGTGCGTGTGTGTGTGTGTGTGTGTGTGTGTGTGTGTGTTGAGAGTTCCAGCAGAACAGGATTAGCACATCTCATCAGCTCAAGCACACACAGACAGCTGCCCGACTGGTCTGTTCAGGCTGCTTAAAGGAACCGTATGTAAGAAATGAAATTCAATTAATCATAAAATGGCCCTGATTTGTCACTAGACATTAGGAAATCATGCTAATTTCAAATACTTATATCACTGACAACAGTAGTCCGGCCAGGATATCATCATTTAAAAAAGTGAAGTTGCAGCCCTCAACTGATGTTGATGTTTACATATTTGTGTTTTAGCCTGATCCGCCACCCTCCACCTATCTAGTAATCACAAAGCCAGTAGTGTTTCGGCATCTGGGTTGCCAGCTCTGCTCTAGTTACAACATCTGCGGTGTACACCGCTCTACAGTATTTTGAAAGTGATTGTAGTACCAGTTTTGGCCAAAATCCTACATACAGTTCCTTTAACTTTTTCACTTTCAAGTAGTTTTGACCTTTTTGTTTGAAGTCAGTAGATTAGTTTTCCTGTAAATGGAATGCAGGCAGGCAAATTGTGTTGACATTGGTGTTTGGTAAAAGCCATGTTAGTGATATTTTAATAATACAATACCTCCCTCTGCTGGCATGAAGTTCTAAATGCAGCCTCTGATCTGAACATTAAATAATATTTAGTTAATTTATTTGGTTGATGATTACTTGATATTCTAGAATATTCTTTATCAATTGCTGTAGCATCAAAAATTACACAATCGTTAATGTGTAGTGGCATATTCTATATGTGTAGTTACACCCACTGTAAGATTAATTTCCTTCTGTCTCTAAACATCATTGGATAGTTAAATTGTGATGACCTGGTGAATATTGTCTAGTTGTTTTATATTTATAAATAATATATAGATGTATAAGTGAAACTGAAAACATAACTGCCCTATACACTTTAGAATAATTCAGTGGGCGAGTGATTGTCAGCATCTTCCGCTAGATGGTACTGTTTCTCCGTAGTTTGATGCCAGGTCACCTCAGCACCTGTTCGCATTAGAAGTCTTGTCCAGTTTTGACAGCAGCATGAAGAGATAGAAACATTGACACCATAGTTTTGAAATATGTATAGACCCTTTCAACAATAAAAACAAAAACAATGCTTGAATGTTCTATTTGGTTCCCAATCTACTTCCTCTGCATTAAGATAACATATGGAATGTTAAAACGGAAGCCTTGTGGGGCCAACTATGATGCTGATAATGGAACTCTCTTGAAAGGGTCTATAGCTTTATTCAGTAGTGTCTGTAAGCATGTGTACCAAAGGACATCGTCATCTTTACTCTGTTTCTGTGATTTTGTTGGAGAGTTGCTAATTTAAAAAGATTTTAGCCTACGTCATTTAAAAAAAAAATAGCAAAATCTTGCATGTCCAACAGTCTGATAGTCTAATAAACCATAGGCCTATTTGGAGATACATTTTTACAAGCCGTAGTCCTTCATAAACTTTGGCTAGCTCCACTTCCAGAACATTATGCGAGAAGTGTGTGAGAATATGGAGGTTTCATTTGAAGTCTCATTTTTAAATCGCTCTCGCTCTCTCTGAATCCACCTACACGTTTTCCCTCCCCAAATCCCTCTCACTGAAGTACAGTAATTAAAGGAGCGATCTGTGCATTATTAATGCTGCGCTCTGTTTAAAGTCGACTCCAGCTCTCTGTTCTTCCTTGTCCCCCACATCAGCCACATCATCATAATTTAATTATATCTGAATGCATTACTGTGTTGTTTATTCTTTAACGGTAGGTTGTTCTAGAATGGTAAAGGTTTTGCCCGTCCTGCTCTTCTTTACACAAAAGCAACATTCACTGGTAAGAGCGTCGTTAGACATATCTGAATGTGAGGCGACTAAAGGCTGGCGGGCAGACTCTTGAATTGAGATTATCACTTGAGTGTTGGCAATTCTTTCATTCGTTCGGACTTGCAGCAGTCTGATATTCTTTTGTGCTTTTTTGGTGGGATGATGGACAAATTCTCGTCAAGAAATGTGCTGGAACAGTTTGTGTGGCATCATCATCATGCACAATTGAATACAGGATTTTCTCGAATGAGTAAATATAAGCCCCCGCCGCCACTCCTGCTTATAGTATCACCTGTAAGATCCCAGGAATTAATCACTAATAAAGGATCCCCTGCAGTAGCCTATATTTATCATCCATTTCCACACTTGTCACATTCTCCACAAAACAGCTCTCATTCAAACTGGAAGCCGGTGTGTCTTGTGCGCCTGGCTGTACTGCTCCTTGTCATGACGCTCATCTACGCTTGGTTACGATCTATGGTTCTGGAGCCCGAGGCCCCTGGCTGCTTTATGAAAGATGAAACTGATAGAGCAGCTGAGGATGGGAAAACATCCGGTTCTGCGCCAGCTCCTTCGAGCCACGGCTCCGGCCATCGCTATCTCAGCTCAGGCCACAGCACCGGATGGGGATGCGGCTACATGGAGAGATGGAGTTAGGAGGGCCGGCAGGGAGAGAGCGCAAAAGTAAAGCGGCTTACTGCCTATGCTGACGCAGCTTTTGGTGGTGATTCGCAATGTCGCTGAATAGCGGCATTTGTGAGAGAGGAGTGAATATTCCCCTCGTAACCTGACAGGGTCAGCTACGAGGTCATTGACTCTTGGTGTCGTTCATTTTTTGAGGATGCTGCCTTTGCGTTCTGTTGCTGGTTGGCTGTAGTCATATTTGAATATGAAACCGTCCAAGGGTGACTTATGCTCTTAAAGTGGCAAAATGCTGACAGTAGCCTATAATGTGTCTCAGCACCTATTTAAACACATTTTAGACAGTCCATTCGGTAACATTAGTAAAGTTAGTCGACATGGCACATACTATGCAACACCATGCAAGATGTTTTATTTATGGACATTTCAAGGCCCTACTAAAAGGCTAGCCTGAATAATGGTAAGACCTCTATTCTTCGTCCGTAGTCTATTTCAAATCTGTTGATTGTCACTTTATTAATTTGACATAGCCTTTTGTTTGATACGCTACATGTATCAAATTGAATAGGCCTATTGTACAACTGCAAACTAATGTGACTACAACCATGACTTTCAGGTGCGCGTAGCCTACAGCGCGTAGCCTAGCTTCGACTAGACCGGGATGACGTATTTTTGATGAGCATGCTTCAAGGCTTGATTTTTAAATCAAAGATGAGTAACCTCTCTGACTTCTAACACCAGCTCGTTTTTACTGAAAAATGAAACGGAGGACCAGCCCATGAGAGCTTCATCTGGTGACGGCCATCTTGCTGGAACTAATCTGAGGTCAGGATGCCAATCAGCAGGCTTGGCTCAGTCATGTCAGGTGCGTGTGTTTCCTCTGGCGATCAACCTCCGCCAATCTAAATATAGACAGAGCCTATTCAGTGTCCTCACTTTCAGCACGGCCCGAATAAACAAAATCACAGGGAGCACAAAGGCTGCAAATCCATGCATGAAGAATGAGTCTGGGACACGGTCCGTGTTTTGTACTTGAAATTAAAGCACCGCTTTGATCCAAAGCATAAAAGCAGCCCTCCTCTTTATGAGTATTAAAATATCTCATTATCATTATTGCTCTTTGATTTTTTTTTGCTTTTTGTTTAAAGTAATTAAATGATAATGGATTATGCGGCTGTGCAGGTTTGCTCTTCCCCCTTTCTTTCTCCCTCTCTCTCTTTAAGCCTTATCTCCCAGGTAACCATATAATAGAAACACATATTGATCAGGAAAAGCAGTGGCCGGGCTGCTCTTTGGAAAGCATCCTCTTCCCTATCCCTGAGGAGAATGACCGAAGGGTTTCAGAATGGCTTTCTGTTTTCATTCCGGCATTTTTTAAAATGTAAAATCTAATATGACCGCTAGCAGTGTCTTTCACGGGCGAACAACCACTGCTTGTTATTCAAGGCTGTCAGAGAAGGGCTTGCCTCCACTCGAATGTTTTGCAGAGGACGCTTAAGAATGAGCCACACTCATTTTCTGTTTCCAATTCTCTGACTGGGATTTAGACAGTGTGATGGGTTTGGATACCTTTACGAGAGGGGGTGTGCTCTCTCTCTCACACACACACACACACACACAGAGGAGAGACCAATGTGTGGGTGTCCATGTGCCTTCAGTAATGGACTGTGAATTTACAGGGTCACAGTGGCTGACCCCATGGTAATAAGACCTCCATTCATCCGTAGAGGTAAATTGAGTCTTGCCAGGTTGCCTTTGTCTCTGGTTGACGAGGCTCATTACGCCTCTCTCTCTCTCTCTCTCTCTCTCTCTCTCTCTCTCTCTCTCTCTCTCTCTCTCTCTCTCTCTCTCTCATATCAGCCAATCTTGTCCTCGCTCCCTCGTTCCATTTCTTCCTTCCCTACATCACCTTCTTCCCTCATACAATCAACAGTTCCGACCCCTGATTGTAGACTGTGACTTAGCGGAGGTGACATGCTTGAGGAAGAAGAGTGCAAATTGAGCTGGGGCTGTGCTGCGGATGACATCATTAGCAGAGAGGAAGGCTCTGTCATCAGGGTGTGGGGGAACGCGATCTGGCCTGAGAGGCTGTTACTGTCGGACACTCACAACGCATCTCTGACACTTTCATATGACCAGGTGTCACCCCCAGGGCTGGCTCTAGGCAGGGGCCACAGCCTTGTGTCTCGCCCACCCAAACAAAGTCAAGAGGT
This sequence comes from Alosa pseudoharengus, assembly GCF_046254945.1. Taxonomy (NCBI): domain Eukaryota; kingdom Metazoa; phylum Chordata; class Actinopteri; order Clupeiformes; family Clupeidae; genus Alosa; species Alosa pseudoharengus. Next base: position 9,614,413 of record NW_027468650.1, on the reverse strand, counting down.
CTTTTTTTCTGTTTTTTTTTTCCCAGTGTGCAGTCACAAACCCAGCTTGGATGTAGAAGAGTTGGTGTTGAGTGTAATGGTAGTACCGAATTTTCTGTGTTTGTGTTTTGTGCCAATATTGATTCAATTTGACCACTTTGGTCATGTTGCCCTCCCAAAATTTCTACCAGGACACCCAAATGTAATAGGCTAAAACCGGCCCTGGTCAACCCCCCCCCCCCCTCCTTCACACAAACACCGCTACCCACACCTGACCAGAGGCCTTGAAATACCAAAGCAAGACATTTTCTCTTGCGTGCAGACATGGGTACCATCAATGCATTGGTGTATAGGGTGGCCGAGGTAGCTATAAGGCTTATATACCTGTCCAAAACACTGTAGGTCATTCTTGCCAACTTTGATGGGCTAGACCAGAGAAAGTGACCTCCTGGTCATGTCAGTCAAGTTGATACAAGTCAAGTCAAGTTTATTTATATAGTGCATTTCATACACAGAGGTCATTCAATGTGCTTGAAGCAGCCAGCTAAACAGAATAGTTTGTCAAGGGCTACTGAGAGAGCTAAATGAGAAATTACATGCGTATGACCTCTTGATATTGTAAGTAGATATGATGAACTTTTAAAGTCAGGCTTACTATCTAATCTGTAAATTTGTCAGTCAAAATTAAAAATCCCACATATTTTTCACAAATTTTCTTTCTATAGCCAGATTAATGGACTACATGTTAATATTAACCACAACATTGCAGTCATTTAGTACTTCCCCACTGGTTTCAACTGAGATACTGAGAAGTTGGCTTGGTGAGAATACTAAAATGTTCACGCCTATTCTGTAGGTCTAGCCATAAGACCAGTGGCCTATCATCTTTTGCTTGTTTGATCCCTGTAGATGAAACTGATGGCTTCCTGGCCTTGTTTTTGATGTATCTCAAATGACGTGATTTGTTAAACGCTTGACTTATAAATGTTCACAAGGGTAATAATAACTCTGGTGTTTGGGGGAGACATGATGGGGGAGGCTTGAGAAGAGAGAGAAAGAGACTGAGAGAAACTGGATGTGATGGGGGTGGCTTTCGAGAAGTAGTGTGTGGACCTCTTTGGTAATGAAAACAGGTTCGGCACGGCAGCATCTGTCTGCTTTCTTCTGCTCTGCCTTTTTAATTAGACCGCACAATGGCGATGAAATCTGCCCGTAATCTCCCGGCATAATCACCCCCCCCACTCACAGCCTCTCCGACGCTAATTCAATATAAATGTAAATTACCAAGAGAAAAGAATAAAGAAATCTCATTTTATTTACATGACTAATCACAATAAAAGCGTGCCACATGAAATATGAATGGAATATACGGCAGGTCTTATGAGAGAGAAAGCGAGAAAGACGCTTTGCCGGAGGGGATGTTTGAACTTTCTTTACATTTCTCCCCGGTGTTTTTGCACGGGTATACAAATGAGTCTAGCACTGCTGTTATTGTCCGTGTGACGCTTTGATAATGGGAGATGCTTCTCATTTTGGCCCCAATTGTGCATCTGATGTCAAGGACGTGGCAAGATAAATATAAGTGTTATGCATTAGAGAAAAAAAACAATTGTGCAAAGATGCTGAGAAACTTGTCAAAACGGCTTGTCACCAAACTGCTTAGAATTCACCATTCTTTTTAAAAAAAAGTTTATCCAAAGGCTATTTTGGTGATAATAAAAGTGACAAGATTATAATCGCACATTATGGCAGGTAACATTGATGTGTGTGTGTATGTGTGTGTGTGTATACGCACACACACACACACCCTGTGTAAATGGCATTTCTTCTCTCTCTCTCTTTCTTTCACTCACTCAAACACACACACACACACTGACGCATGCGTACAAGTCATTGGTCTCTGTATCCACACACAGATGTACCTGATGAAAATGCCCTGGAAGAGGAGCCTCAACGCTGCCGCCAGAACGCTCTCCCTGGCCCGCCCTCCCACGGCCGCTATCTGCGGAACAGCGCTCAGAACCCCCCGGAAGAGGAGGAGGAGAGAGGCCTTCAGAGCCTGGGACTCGCCAGAGGTGTGCCCCCCGACATGACCTTCACTCCACAGGAGAGCAGATCGCGGTGCAGGGGGTCGCAAGAGCAGACTAGGCCTCTGGGGTGCTCCTGCTGTGCACGCAGCTAATTCTGTATTACCCAGTAATTGCTTTGCATAGGTCATAAGTCAAAGGCAGCAGTATAAAACGGATGCAGTTATACAACATCCTACACCCCTATCAGACAGATCTTGAAAACCATTTATAGAGTGAGTATTTAGTGTGTAGGTGTCCACTCTGAATGCTACCTACATGGTCAAACGTAAATTGATCCTCTTTGTGACCTGTCTCTGTGTGAATCAATCTTTAAACGAATGTTTTGAAAACAACGCAAGTCAACACATCTCTGTGTTCAGATAGGGACAACACATTCGTGTTAAGAGTGTAGCAACTACTCGATGGACGTCTTCGAGAAGGGCAATGGGGAGGGGGGACTTAAAAACCAGTTCACCAGTCCACCGGTTCTCTATGTCAATATCATCACCAACCTGTTCTGAACACAATAAATGAAGCCAACAGGTAATTGGAGCAGTAATGCCTGTCAGTTAAACTGAGAAGCATGAAGCCAATGGACTATAAAGAGACTCAGTTTAGAGCTAATTTGGCCTTTTGAGTTTACTTCTAAATATTCAAGCAGAGACACCCCGTTTGGATGCTCCCTGGCAGCAGTTTAAAAGGCATTTCTCCCTTTGGACTTGTTGGACAGAAGACGCTGTAAAATGTGTCATGTCTTACATTTCACATTGGGCCTTCATTTGCTTAGTCTCTTTGATGTTCTTAATGAGGTTTTAGGTAGTTTTCCTGGAGATTTGAAGTGCTCTTGAGTCAACTTGGGTTTATGGTAGATTATTTGCTCTTTCCCGAAGCTAAGTCAAGCTAATATTTTAACTTTGTGAGCCTTTAATTGGATGCATTTAATGCGACATCTCAGCAAATGAATGGGAAATAATTCTGGGTGCAATATTTGTAGAAGTGGGCCCACAGATTCTTACTAATGGAAGACTGCAACTGGCAGGCAGCCAAGTTGAGCATATTATGACATTACAAATAGATTCAGTGAAATCCAGTTTTCAGGTTCAAATCACTCATCCGATTTTCCAAACAATTTCTTAATCAGGATTAATTGTTGTGTAATTTGTAATTATTTAGAGCGAATGAGAGATGCATGTAAGCACAAACCCAAGGTAAGTCAGCATGGTTTCTTTTGACTCATGTGTGCATGTTGCATATCTGAGGGTGTGCACCTCAGTTGTTGGTCAGGAGTCTGACATGGCTGTTCTCCTTTAGGATTCTTCGATTCCAAGAGGAAGAAAATGTGGCTGAAAGAGGGGGACACTAAAAAGAAACGTGCACCCAGACTGGTCCCTCGGATTGGGGCATGGTTTTAAAAGAAATCATGGTCACTTTCCCAACTTTTGGAAAGAAGAGGAGACACACACACACACACACACACACACACACACACACACACACGCACACGCACACACACAGGGCCTCAATATCTCACACTCTACTCTCTATTTACTCCTATTGTTCGTTGTACATCCCACCGAGGTGCAGGAATAGTCTCTCCTTTCTGTTTTTCCATTAGAGAGCCCATTCAGCAGTTTAAGCCTGAATATGTAGTTACCTTCTAAGGCCTCTCCTTATTCTCCCGAGCTCATGTTTTGTTTTCCTGATCCTGTAATGGCTTTCCATAATGAATGTAGCATCGTCACTAATTACCCAAAAGGAGACGTCAGTGGAGAGGGCACACTCTGCGCCTCTGCGCAACCTTTCACCCAGTTGTGTTAATGTGTGTTTGTTTGGATGCTTGTTTTGTGTGTGTGTGTGTGTTTGTTTGTGTGTGTGTGTGTGTGTGTGGTATTTTATATGGACAGACGAGGCACATACAAGGCCAAGGGTGATATCCAATTAATCCATATCGGAAACAATTACGTTTAGACAAACACAAGAACATGACGATGCTTCAAAGAGCACTAGATCCTCACAGTTCTGTTTTCATTCAGTAATTCAGTGTTAAAAACACTAAAGATATAACTTTTGAACCTTTGTTGGCTGATGTAAATAAATAGAATATGTTATTTTCTCTGTTAGCAATATTAGTCTGTGGTCATGGACTAGACAGCATTCTGGCATATGGTGAAGGTTGGTGGGCATCCTAGGTGGCTGTATGACCGGTGGCACGCAGGGTTAAGTGCTAAATGAAAGCAACAGTGACAGGCGACAGATCCTATGAGCACAGCCCTCAGAGAGGAAGTGGCCAATGAGGTCAAATATGAGGGAGAGTAGCAGGCCCTGACTAAAGCAAAGGAAGAGAGAGAACAGGAGAAGGAGAGAGAGGATTGCAGGATAGAGGGAGAGGGTGAGAAAAGGTAGAATGATGTACATTATTTATGCAGGGAAGGGAGAGAACAAGTTGTCACCATGTTCTCCTCAACCCCCTGTGTTAAACACTGTATCAATATTTCAGGCCGAAGGAGGGAAGCAGAAATCAATTCCGGACAATAGAAGCCCCTCTGTTTTAGCCAGCAGGCTTTGAGGAGGCTTTTGGGTGACCTAACTAGAGAGCAGCTTTGCCACTGTTTTAGCCCAGTCACAGAGATGTGTGGCAGTGAAATTGATAAAGGAGATGATATGCTTTGTGAAATAAATGGACTCTCATTAAGGTTGTGGTCATTTACTTAGTGTTTTTTTGTTTTGTTTTTGGTTAATGTATTATTAAATGTAACTGATATTGAATAGATGCCAGGAGCCTTGGGTGAGGAAGAAAGCAAACCCCTTTGACATTGAATGCTATTATATTGCCTAAATTGATGTGGCTCCATCTATCTGTATGGGACTTAAAGTTTGTAATGTAATTTGTCCTGATTCACGTCAGCATTCATCAGGAGTAATGGCCTACTGCGACTAGGAAAAGTATTTTCTGTGCAATACTGAAATGAAACCACTCACCAGCAGAAGGAGTCTGATCAAGTGGAGCTTTGTAGAGAGCATACAGTATGTCCACTGTTATGGTCAAGTGGTCGTTCATGTGAAATAATGAATCAAAGGACTGCATGCATTTCCTCATCGTCACCTCAACTGATGAAGAACCGTGGTCTTTGTTTTGAAAGCTACAGGATGATAGTGTTTCTCCATGAAGAAAATCAAGATGTCATTTTTTGTTTTGCCTTTTGAGCAGGTCATTGTGTTTGTTGTGCTGTATAGTGAATGGCGTATGCATGTAGTGTGGATATGTGAGGAGGTGGACATATTTTTTTGGAAAATACTCTTTTCTATAACGATACAATAAAGCTTTCAAGAAAAAGACAACAGATTGTGTCTGTTCACTAGAGGTGCTACATCACTTGAGTAAATCATTCGTTTTGAAAAATATTGACACTGAAAAGAGATTTGTTTTCTCTAGAATTAGTTAAAAAATGGATAAACACTTTTATTAAAAACGGTTCCATTTGTGATTTGCTTTCAGAATTTTCACTCATGCTTTAATTGGACTTTTTACTTTTTTCCATCCTAAGAAGAAAAAATGAAAAAAAAAAAAATTAAATTGTGGAAAAAGAAGGCACACTTACCCCTACACACCCTTGGATTACTCTGTCAACGGCTCAACCATGAAGGTGGCGACATTTTCCATTTATATCGGAGCGGCCTGGTTGGGGCTATATTGTATTATTCATATTGCGTGAAACATGCACATGACCCAGCGAGTCATTTGGCCCTTGTTCCCTGACGCAACTCTCTCTGGGCTTAATTAAACAGCATGGGAGTGATGGCTCCACTCTAGCCATCGCTTTCAATTTGCAAAGCATTTCAGCACTTATTCATTTCCCCTGCTTCAAACTGCAACAGAGATTGGGAAGTCTGGAGAGAGAAAGAGAGAAAGACTTTCTGAAAAAAAAAAAATCTCTTCACAAATGAGAGGCCTCAATACCACTGTCCTCTGGAATATGACTTTTCTTAAGACCCAGGGATACTTTGTTTATATCTGCGTTTGTGCACTGTGTTGTGGAAAAAGAGGGTCCCCTGGCATCCGTACAATCTCTTGCGAATTTGCTCAGGAGTGTCATGCATGCGGTTAAATGCGATAAAGTCTCCCTTCAAGCGCAGTTAAATAAACAGCATGTAAAGCACTCTGTGCCCTGAGGGATGTGGAGCGTCGAGGCTGAATCATTAGAACCAGCCTCCCTCCTCCCTCTGCTGGGAAGGCAGAGCGGCCGACGCTAGATGGAGGTATTCAGCATGGCAAGGAGAACACAGTAGCGAGGGAAGGGAGAGAGACTATTGGACAGGAGTGTAATGTCTGTCTCTGTGTGTGTGTGTGTGTATGTGTGTGTATGTGCATGTGTGTGTGTGTGTGTGTGTGTGTGTGTGTTTGCGTGTGTGTGTGTGTGTGTGTGTGTGTATGTGCATGTGTGTGTATGTGCATGTGTGTGTGTGTGTGTCTGTGCAGGTATTAAAACCTAGTGCAGGGTATGTTGGGTGAATAGAAATGTTTAATAAATCTCAAGTGCACTCAAAAAAATAACAAAAAAGCAAGAGTACAACACTGAAGTACAATGACTACACGCCAGCTGAAAGGGAATGAGAAAAAACATTGTCTATTAGATTGGGTGTCTCTTCCATTGGGCTCAGTTCTCAGGCTGTGAACACATTGGCTGTCTCACTGCGGGGTTGGTTCTGCAGTCTCGTTAAACCATGCCCTCCTTCTGAACAGAGAGAGGCAGAAATGTGTTGTGCTCTCTACTTGCACCCCACCAACGCTTCGATCTGTCCAAGGTAAACAGTCAGGGAACACAACCTTCCCTTGTAAGCTTTCACGCTCGACCCAGAGATTTCTCACAAGTCTGCCCCATGGAAGAAAACAAGCTCTTGGCGTTTGGAGCCAAAAGACTTCTAAACAACCCCGCAGACGAGTGCTGCAGGCTGTATTACACTGGTGCCCCCTTGACTGGAGAAAGATATCTTGTGCAAAGCCTGGCTGCCACTGAACCGATTTATCTGGCACTTTAACTCAACTCACTCAGATAACTCAGCTAATTTAACACCACAGATTTAATAAACCTCAAATTCAGGTGTGTTTCAGCCCTTACATGCTTGGTTGCTTACGTGCTGGTTAATATGCAGTAGGTATTTTAGGCATTTATATGGCAGATCTATGGGGAGGCAAATGTGGCTATATTATCTACAGTTGGTCTGAAGTGTCTTGTTTCGTGACATATTGACATCATTCTCCCAAATAAATTAGACTCATGTATTGTTGAATTGGTTTGTTCTAAACAGTATTACATGTCACTTTAAGAGAGCATGCCAAAATAGTGTCATACCTTTGCATAAATATGTATCATTCTATCCACCACTATCATTACTAGTGAAATATATATAACCACTCAGTTTGTTCCCCCGATCTGTATTTCTGTCAGTCTGTCCTTCAGGTCAGTCTTCCCCCTCTGTTCTTCTAGTCTCACATCTATTTATTTTTTATTCATATTTTTTCTGTCCTTGACTTGCCTTGGGCAGATATGCCTCCCCCACCTCCCCAACAAACACTCTTTAATCTCGGATACTGCTCAAAATTTCATCCTGTGGTCACAGAGGGGGAGATATTAGACCTTGGTTTTGTTTGATTAGTAATAATGATATATAAATAAATAAAATGGATGGAGTGTTGTTATCCTGACTAACTACACAGCAGGATTTTGCTATGACTGTTGCCACAATACTTACATGTGTGACTAAAGGTGATAAATATGCTTGATCAATTGAGTGGGTATGGACTATAATTAAAAAATAAAAATAGGTGTCACTTATAAAGTGATACAGTGTAACGTGTAGCATTTGTACATGTCTAATGAACAAGCAGAAGAACAAGCTAAAGAATAGCCTCTGTGTTTAATGGAATGTGCACATAATGTGCAAAGAAGATATACAGTCATTCCTTTACATGACCATATGTCATAAGCATTTTAATAAAGATAACACACAAAAGACAGACAGACACACTCTCTCTCACACACACACACACACACAGGATGACCAGGAAGTGACATGATTCATGAAAGGATTTAACTGAGCAATTAGTTTACTGTAGATCCAGCTCCCGAGGGACCCACAAGCCCACAGCCAGGTCCAGTGTGAAGACTCTCACACACACACACACACACACACACACACACACACACACACACACACACACTGATGGCTCTGGAGGCCAGTGGCATGAGGGGGCTCAGACCGACGGCGTTGCCCCTGGTCCGGGTGTCTTTAATTGTGCCTTGTGCTTATCTATCATGCCTCCTGTCCACATGCACTAATAAGTCACAGGGCTAATGAAGGCAGAAGAGTAACACAGCTAATGATGAAAATGAACACACAGACTAACTGATTAATGACCTCCACTTGATGACCTCCTATGCCGTATGTTTCACAGACTATAATTATTGTCCCTTCCACATGAAGCACCAGGTGCCACACATATGTAATGAACTTGTATAACAGAGTAGTTATGGTGAGGATGATGTTGGAGATGTTTGCTGTGTGTTATATGTAATGCAGAGTGTATTATCTTTAACAATCTAGATGCACGGCACATACTGTACACTATCATATCGGTAACACTGTACAAGAATGGTAGCCTAGAAGCCAGCCCGAATTTGCCCCGCTTACAAAATTTGAGGGCAGGAAATTTGGTCTGAAGTCACTCTATTGAGAAGTCTATATGCCCAGTTAAGATTTGTTCAGGCCAATCAAATCATTTGGGCGGGCTTTATATGATGATGGACAGATGAGCAACAGTGAAGCAGTCATCCACATCACCTGAGTGCGCTTGAGTTGACTTTGTTTACCACAAAATCAGAGATTAGATTCCGCTATCACATCTGTTATACAAGACATTGACAGCGCAATAACTTTAAAAGACTAACAGAAAACAGCTATTAAAGCATCTGATATCCTCACATTTTGTGGGCAGGGTAAATTCAGGCTGACTTACAGGCTAGGTTGAAACACGCTCCATAACCAAAACAAAATGGTGTGTAACCAGACTCAGATTCTGATAAGAATGTGTGTCTAGCTACAGCAGTCTACAGTAATGCTGCATATTTACATCTTTTTACAGCTTTTTTGAGGGATGGACAATGTTTACATACCTTTCCCAGCCACTCTTGGCTTGATGGTTCTTCAGCCTCTCCTCCAGATTCTTGTGGCTTTATGCCTTACATTCTTTCTAATGTATTTGAACAAAGCTAGCTCTACGTATATACTTAAGTTTAGGTAACCAGGAGGTCAAAAACCTCTCCACTGAAAACGTTGTGCCACAAGCTTTTTGTGTCAGTAAATACTATTTTCTTTGAAAATATGGTCAGTGGATTATAAACATTTCGAGATGCTGTAATATGTGTATTTCTTGCTCAATGTTTTGTGAACAGGCAAATAATTGTTCAGGCAAATAATTGTTCATCTCTTTAGAAGTTTATTGAGTTAATACTGCCAGCATGTGTTGAAATTTTACTTTTTTGATTACAGACCCCAGGGGTTACAGAGATACAAGGATGCAAAGCCAACTAGCCTTCATATATTTCAGACATGGATGTTTTTCTAACATGCTTTGGTTCTAGCAGTTGTTGGGGAGCAAAGATTTTGCCTGACTGAAAGGTAGCCATTACGAGGTGAAAGAACACGCTACAGTGTCCCGTTTATATGCTGTCGGAGTGTAATAACACTGGCCATTGCCCATATGATGGCTTTTTTATTCTGTCGGTTCTCACCGCCACTTCATCTGTTGTGAGCAATCTCCACACCCCTATAGCACCATATTTCAAGCTGATAGTCTCATGGATGTCCAGTATCAGCTGTCTAGGCTATGGCGATTATGTGAGTATCTGCCACAATTGCACAGTGTATGTCTGTGATTGCCCCTGTGGAGTCCCATGTTCAGACACCTATCCTCCCTCCAAACATACACACACATACAGGCAGACAGACAGACAGACAGACACACAGACACACACACACACACACACACACACACACACTTAGTCTCATGGCAGTCCCAGTGAGGTTGGCCCTCTCAGACCCTTACTCCACAGCTGTCTAGTCGGCTGCAGGAGGAAACACATCTCTCTCTCTCTCTCTCCCATGCCCCTCCTATCCCCTCACAACCACCACTCCACCTCCTGCCAGCCCCTCTCCCCTTACCCCATTGGCCAAATTTGATGAGACACGAAAGTTCCCCATAGGCTGCGGCTGAGGAGAGTTGTTGCTGTTGCTAGGTTCCTGTTGCTAGGACCGTTGCCATCTCCGGGGCGCAGCAGGAAACATGTAATGAATTATGGATGGTTGATTTTTCTCCGAGAGGCCTAATCTGTGATGCAGATGAGCTCCCGGGCCCCCCTCCTCGGCTGGGTTCATTAAAAAAAAAAAAAAAAGAGCGGGGTTTCAGATCGGAGGTTGGCATTTGGCGTAGGCCCGGCTGCCGCGGCGGTGACGGCAGAATACTGATGCCGATTCTTTTGCAAAAGAACCAAGGTCAGAGGTCATTATCTGTTATTTGTTCAGGAGAGGCACGGGCGGGATTTGCCCGATGACCTCACCTAACCTGTGGGATTATTTTTTGATGAGTGACAAAACAGCAGGAGGAAACACAAGAGGCTCAGTGGCTCACCTTTCTGGAGAGACGGAGCACAGAGAAATGACCCCTTCTGTGCAAAATTCTCCTTTTTCACCCTCCCTCTCTTTCTCTCTCTCTGCCCCCTCTGTCTCTGTCTTTCTAATTCTGTGCAATCCAAATTGATAAGATACTTAAAGCTTAAGGAGTGTAATTGGGTCCATGTATCCATATAATCCTTAGGGCTGAGCTACACCAGGCGCGTAACTGAAGCATCCGTTCGCGTAGCGTCTGCTGCAACAATTAGCTTCCATTATAATCAATGGAAGTAGCTACACCAGACGTGACAGTGGGGCATACGTTCGAAAAAAATAGACCATTCATCTAAAATGGATTTTACGCGTCGCGAACGGAACGCTTCAGTTACGCGCCTGGTGTAGCTCATACCTTAAGACAAAAACAGTATCCCTCACAGGCCAGCAGCTCTCTGATGCATCTCCTGTGGCTTTTCTCCTGTAGGGTTTTGCATGGTCTTTTTCAGAGCTGACCAAGAATACTAGTGCTCCTTCAAAGTCACCGCTCTTTGTTGATTCCTCCTATTTATCAATCCTCTGATTACACAGATGTTAATGAAAACAATATCTTAGTGGTAACTGAAAATAATTGTTGGTCACAGAGTATGTTTCTTTTTTTCCAGGCATCTGACAAGGCCTTGATTAGCCAGTGAGGGTGCAGAGAGAAGAACCTGTCCCTCTGCAGACGAAAGAGAGCCCCTTGGGCTTTACACAAAACAAATGTAAATTTGTCGGAAAACCAGATTCAATTGTAGTGCTTATTGTTCCACATGGTGTGTTTTGTGTCTGTTATTTATTTATTTTAAAACACATGAAACGTTCGCTCATTAAAATGCACAAAAGGTCCTCCATCGTGCCAGGAAATGCAGAGGGCGACGCTACAATAGCCAGCAGCATTTTTAATAATGTGTTATTGAATTTTTTCCTTCCACTATAAATACAAACTCCATATTAGGATGTGGCGCTGGCAAACAAGAGATATCTCTCTTCTATTTTCTATGAAACGTTACTTTTCTTTTTTCTGTCGCTGTCCTTTCATTTGTTTGTAATTCCCAAAGAGAATGCAGCTGTTTCCCATAAAAATGGCAAGGCATTTAAACTATTCATATGGAACAGCCCTCCTGCGCATGTGGGAAGACAAGGCTGGGTTTGGTGAAAGGGGTTTAAAAGCAATAATTAACATAAACAGATGACGGTCAATATGGGCCCACTGTCTCTATGTCAGCGGCAGACACAGCAGCTTCTAGAGATAGAGAGATGGATGCAAGAACCTCTTTTTTTCTGTTCTTGTTTGTGTGTGTGTGTGTGTGTGTGTGTGTGTGTGTCTATCATCTGAGACAATACAAAAATCAGAAGGAGCAGCACCATCTGTGGCTACTGCTGGGTATCAAAGCAAACCATGTAAAAGCTGTAGCTACAGCATGGCACCCAGAGGATACAGAAAGGCAGGGCCTGTGGAGTGTTTTTACACAATCCAATCCAGCTATGCTCCCACTGGCTGCTGTAACATCCTTTACTATTCTAGATGTTCACTAAAGGTTTCCAGATGCAAAAAACCCCAGAGGATTTGACAGACATAATTTGTTAGACATTATCATCATCCTGGATCGTGGATTTTTAGGAGAGGTGGTTGTGTAACGTTCTTACCTGTCCCCACCATGCATGCTCACAGGGTGGTGGAGATGGCTAAGGTCAGGGCTCCACCCGGTTCTTTCATCCAGATCTTGACATGCCACATGTGTATTGATCTCACTGTTGTGCTGAATAGCACCAAAAAGAGGTCAAAAAGGGTAGGTCACAAACCTGGAAGCTAGGATAAAATATCAAGTATCAAGCGTTTGTCAAAGAGTGTGAGCATAGTGACTATGCCATTGAAAGGAAAATATTGCTATGGGTCCAAAACCATCATGCTGCACCTTATGTGTGATTTAATCCCAGGTACAGTATATATATGTATCATACATTCAACCCTCAGTGTCTGTAGTTTTTTTTTTATTTTAATTATCAAAATTATCTTGCCAAGGGGATTCTAAAATGACTCAGCAGTCATTGAATAGGCTAGACCAGTTGGTCATCACAAATAGTTGCATTAGCGAGCGTCACTGAGTTCATTATAGAATATAAGTCGATCCACCTTGGTTACACACGCTCGATAAAAGCTCTTGTCTTGAGGTTTTCTCTTTACCATGATGTCGACTGTGTGTAACTACTTCCTCTACCCCACATGATTCTAGCTCCTCCGGTGACCTTTACATTGGGCACGTTGTATTCAGGAAGGAAGCCTTTTCCTGGCATCTGCCAAACTTAGATCCGTCCACTTACCTGGCAGACGGTGAGGCGTGAGTCATCCCTCAGTCTGAAGAGCGCCTCTCCCCAGCTGCTGGGGCCGACACTGATGAGCCCTCAGCCACTCCAGCCGGAGCCCAGGCGTGGTGTTGCACATGGGGGATCTGTCTGTCTGTGTGCACCTGTTCAGCCCCCCTCACCTCTCTCTCCCTTTCTCCCTCTCTCTCTCGATCAGCCACTCATGCTGATGTTCTTCCTTCCTTCTCCCAAAAATCTGAATCCCCAGTGTGTGATGTGATCGAGGACAGACATTTCCAAACAGCCCACTTATTGGGTTTATTTTGGCTGAGCCCTTTCAGTCTTTTTGGTGATTCCACCTTATAATATAATCATAACATTTACACATTGACAGGGGCAGCTCTACCAGGGCCAAGACTGGCACAAACTTCTGCTGGAAAGGTGGCATCCTACGGTGATGCCAGACTACCCCGCAGTTTCTCAGTGTAGCTCATTATGCTCATTATACAGCCAGTGATTGTGTACAGAGGCTGACTGGCTGGCTTTAGACTATTAGCAGTGGATGTAGCTTAAATGCTCAATTTCACTAATTACAAAGTATTAGCATATTTACAAAGAGGTCTTCATATTTGCTCATACTGTGTATGTACTTCAACACATGTAAAATGACGTATTACACATAATGTTATTTGTTATCAAACTGAACATTCACTCTTTCCATGAACTACAACATAGGGGGTTTATAACACTCCGTAGGCTGTCATACAGCCATGATCAGTATACCTTAAAAAAAAATATGTGTGCCTGCATGTGTATGATATCTAAAGATTCTTTGTGCTCGTCGGGCCAACAAAATTGTGTCATGCTCTCGTAAAAGCTGCACTGTTCACAACAACATTTTTCAATACACTTCTGATGCACTGCTGCACCATGGGACACATTTGTAGTCATTTTCAAAAGACGCTTTTCTTTCCCCCCTGAGTCCAAACATGCCACACTCAGCCAACACCCTGGCTCGTTTTACACAGATAACACCAGTCTCTGGCGCACCTAAGCCCTCTCTGGCCCGAGCGAGTGGGTCACGTGACCTCACCTGCAAACCCAACCCCCCAACCCGCCACCCACCCGACGCCCCCAACTCCATTCATCCCTCTCGCTTCCTGCCGCCTGTTCGCCCCCTAAGCCTCTCTAAATCCATATTATTATAAGCGGCTAAAATGTATGTGCGATCCTAATACCCAGCGACACCTTTGTTAGTGCGCCCCTTATCATTAATAATTATGCAAAAGGAGATGCCTCCGTCGGCTGGGCAGAGAGGGGAAGAAGAAAGCAATCTTCCTATGCAAATGGCTGAGGTCCCTGCGGAGAGCGCCGATTAGATGTGTGTTGATAAACTGGCTCATGATGAGTGACAGCGTGCAATATTGGGGTCACGCCGGTCGGCCCCACCGACGACACTGATGTAAGCGGTAAACCAAATGCCAGAAGTGGCCCCTACCCTCGTGCTAGACAAACCCCCTCACCTCACCTCAGCTCCCCCCTTCCCCCATTTACTGTACCCTTACCACCCCCCCCCATCCCACCATCCTCCATAGCAATGATGGAGCGCAGATGAAATGGTGTAAAATGTCACCACTGCACACACCGCCAAGGAGATGCACACACACACACACACACACACACACACACACACACACACACACACACACACACACACACACACACACACACACACACACACTTCTCTCTCTCTCTCTCTCACACACACACATTCAAAATTCAAAAACTCGTACACACACACACATACAGTACATAGACACAAACCGACACACTTCCCTACAAGTGCTTCTACTAGTCTTTTATCTGCATGTCAATGCCCACACTAGAGAGAGTGGATTTGTTCACCTAGGCTTTGTGGGTTTGTTCACTTCAACCACAGATCTCTTGCCGCCACCTTCTTGAGATGCAAGGCTGCTTTTCAAACCGTAATTAAAAAAACTCAATAATTTCTTTCAAGACAGATTAGGGTAGATGTCAGCACTTCCATTACAACAGCAGAGTGCTTTCTTCTGCATGAGTGGCTAAAAACCTTTATGGAACAATCATATTACTTTAAACATACTGGTGAAACTCTGGCCTTGTCTGCACCACGAATCAAAGTTTTACGCAGAAGACTTCTTAAAGACTCTTGCTGTTTTCTTACCAAACACAAATTGGTAAATAGGCACAAAGACAGATACATCGATAGATCAGAATTAAGAGGGAGATGAAAGACAGAGGGACCGAAAGGCAGTGTCTGGGCTTTGTTCTCTGTTGAACTGGGACTGCTGGTTAGTGGGGTGGAATGGGCCAATACTGTGCACCCCTCTGGCCAGAGCTCAAAGCTGGTTAAGGGGATGGAAAGTAGCCATAAGAACTTGTTCAATGTATTCAGCGTCAGCATGACAGACTGAAGCAAGGAGGCAAAGACTGGGGATGGGAGTCATTGCCCTGTAGCGTGGCGTTTAAAAGCATGTTTGTATTTTCCCCCTCTTTCTCCCTATAAAGAACATCAAAGGTATCAAAGGCCTTGGACAGACATGAGAGAGCGTGCATCAGCAATCTGCTTCTCCCTTTCATTACAGCCTGCATAAAGAGACGAGAGAGAGAGACAGAGAGAGAGAGAGCATGTGAGTGCTCTGTTCTCATTGGGAGTCCTGGAAGGCTTCCCAGATACCCCTGCATTATGCTCCCTTGAGGGTCCCTTCCTCAGAAATTCCCAGTCCTTCCCAAGGACAAGTGCTGGCCTTTATCTTGCCATGCAGCTACCTTTATTAGCCACCTGTTAGAGATGCTGTCTCATAGAATGTTGTTTTCTGAATACGCTACCGAAGCAAGGAGAGCAATTTTTATACATCACAGGGCCATTGATGGCTTTCTTGGCAGCTCCACTCCTTCCCTGATTTGGTGGGAATTTTTTGCCCCGTCTACCCCATCATTCATTGGGCCCTGGTTTAATTTACAAAATCAATTACTTTTGTAGACTCCTTAATGGTATCTTTAGGGGGGCTTTCTATACCCTGGAGCCCCCTAGCCTAAATTATTAATGGAATTTCCCACCAATTCATAACACTTACTCAACCGATCTCTGGACTACTAATGAAGTCAAGAGTTACAGGAAGGCCTGGGTATTCGCTGTGGACATGTTCATTGGTGAGCCTTGATTCGTTTACTGATGAACCAAAAAAGTCTTGCCTTAATCTGGAAGAGTCAGACAGCATCGATTCTTACTTGTAAGGGTTCAGGCTGTGAGAATGTTTCTAGTGGTTTTTGCACAGGGAAGACTGCCTTTTCTCTCTCTCTCTCTCTCTCAGTTTTTCTGTGTCCTATATGGACTCTCTTTGGTTTTGGGGCAGAGTTTAGGAGAGGCGATGTCCTTATGGGGGGAGATTGTGTGACGGTGTTTTAAGTGCCATTAAAGAGCTCTTAGGCTGAGAAGGTCCTTTCTGAGTGCAGAGAAGCGGGGGCTGAAATTGTCAGAGGGACTTAGGCATATTATCTGAGAATAATTGGGTTTTTATGGGAGGGATTTTTTCTTCTTCTTGGTGCCCAGGCTGATGATTGAATCACCCTCTCGAGGACTCTAATCTCAACTTCTAGCCCGAAATGCATGAGAAGCTCCGCACCGGACTGGGGGACTCTTCCCACTCTCAGCCCCTTTCATTCCCACAGATGAAATCATTTCAGTGACTGTAGCATCGCTGGCCGCATCCACACTAAAAGTGGAATGGCCACTTGATCTGTGGAACCGAAGCTTTAGTGGCCACCTCTGTTATTCATAGACATGCCAACGTATATATCTCCTAGCAGGGATGGGATGCTTCCAAATTGCTACTATTACTTCTGGCGGTTTCAGAACTTCATCAAATTCACACTTTAGGGGACATTATTGATATTTTGGTTCTGCTCTTAAAAGCCTGTTTCACTCGAGTGTCATCAACTGCTGTTTCATCACTTGCCATTAATCTGGCATGCCCATTAAGTCTTAATGAAAAAGGTTAATGCAGAAAATAAAGTGTGTAGATTTCATCTCAGATTTCTCCCACAGGGGGGGAATAGATCTGTTCATGCACTGTCGATACTCATTTAGATTCCTGCAATTAACATATTTGGGGGGAGGGGATGTGGGTTTTACAATCCGAATCCAATGTTGCCAACATTCAGACTGGACACACGACTCACCCGTCAACCGGCTGCCCATGACTCTGATGGGGCCGATGCGTAATGCAAAGTCACCTACGAGATGACGGGCGGCTCCCAAGGACATCTTTAATGATGGGGTGGAAATAATGAAAACAAGAACCAAAATGGTAATCCTGAACTTCCTTAATTAAAACTCAGCTCCAGTTAGACCAATCACAGTGAAAAGCAATAATTAATTGTGTTAGCTATTCTGAGCAGATATCATGGTTATATTAATTCTGGGGAATGGGAGGTGACAGGACAGCGAACACCGCAGCGCACACTAGGTACCGCAGGAAGTAATTACCATCGATAATTTTATCCCTAATAAACTTGTATCGCTCAGATGATAACCAATTAAACAAGCGTAATCATGGTTTCCATACAGTTATTCATCAGCTCATTAGCATGCGGGCCTTATATGCAAGAGGGGGCTGCATAATGAGCAGGACGAGGTTTGTGCTCGATGTTAGCTTTAGGATTGTGTGTGTGGCTAGTCTTCTGCAAATCTCGAGCAAATTATCAATTAAGTCTCCCATTAGGACTGTCAATAATGCCCTTGCCGTGAGGAAATGGCAACGTTTGGTGTTTGTGCCTACGAGGGACTGCGAGAGAGCAGTAGAGAAAGACTCAGCTTGTGTGGAAAGATGTTTTAGAAATAATCTTGTACCAAAACTATTTCTCTCTTTGTAAGCTTAGACAGAACTTAAGTCCATTTTATTGATCCTTACACAATTACTGTCAAGTTTATACTGACTGTTAAGTATTGCTATAATAAGGAGAGCTTTCAGATTGTGGTTATGTATACTTTGGAGTTAATTTATTTTGTCATTTATTTTCAAAGACAGTTCATGGCCTTACACATGTTAATAATATTGTCATTACCAAATGTTCACTGTGCCAAGACAAATGTTCTCTTTAGAAATCAACAGTCCTCATTTAGCATTTTCAACGAGTCCCCAATTTTTCACATATGATAAGCAAGCCGTTATAAAGTAATTATTTTGTAATCATTTTGCCTTTTCATCTGTCGTGACTGTGAGGCAAAGCAACCCAGTCATTGGTAGAAATACGTATAAAGCACACAGTGCAGGAACAGAAGAGAACTGCTGTCTCTAGAGAAGTGTTTCTTAACTGATGGGTCGGGACCCAAAAGTGGGTCGCGGAACCTTTCTGGGTAGGTCGCAGAGCTTGTGGTTAAAAAAAGAAAGCCATTTAAAATGCTACCTTATCAGATCTAATATTGGACCTTTATTTTGATGTTCATAAGTCACTGCCATGGACATAGACAATGTTAATGTAACAGGTCATGTTAGACACGAGTCTAGCAGTAAACATAAGTATTGAAAAAATATCTGAAGTAGGATATGGATTCACTTAAATTGAGGACAAAATGGGACCAAAACCTCAGTATGTGGAGTGCACTGAATTGCTGGCACATGAAAGCATGAAACCATCAAAACTAAATTGCCACATGGAAACAAAGCACCCCTGTCGAAGACAAACCTGTTGAGTACTTTTGAAAGGTGACAACAGGAGTTGAAGACTTCACAAATGTAATGCCAAACATCAGCATGTTCCAAACAAGTAGACCTACAGGCACTTTGGATGTCCTACTACCGTATGTCTGTTGGTTTGAACGCTAAAAAAATGATATGGGTCGCAACTTAATGAACATGGCCAATTGTGGGTCCCAAAACCAGACCAGTTAAGAAGCACTGCTCTAGAGCACAGCAGCAATGTCACTGGAGCAATGATCTCTATGTTCTGTGGCTTTAGCTGTGTGGATAAAAGATGCTCCAGGACTGACTGACCTTCTTCTGAATAAAGCCACAGATACAACTCATGAGCTTCCTTCACTGACTATGTGTTTGACTCTTGGACAGAGAGAGAGAGAGAGAGGGAGAGAGAACTAGTACTGCAAGTAATGACTATTTTCATAATCGATTAATCTGTTGTTTATTTTTTGATTAATCAATTAGTTGTTTGGTCTATAAAATGTCAGAATTGCTGGAATCACAACATTGTAACATCTCCTCCCCAGAAAATGACCAATTAATCAATGACAATGATGTATTTGCAGATTAATTCAATAGTTGACAACTAATTGCAGTCTGAAGAATTTACCAGAGCTTTCCATGTAACCTCTACCAAATGTAGCAGCCTACAAAACATGGCCCAATATATTACACAGTATAGTATCTATATCACTATCCTACCACACCACACCAAGCTACCCAGTCAGAGAGACAGCCAATGCAGCCAGTTTGAATAGAGCTTTATTACTAATATGATAGGCCTATCATTTACACACAAAAATATATTTTACAATTTAGAGAACATTTCAGATGTCAATACATTATTTCATATTCATGGCATACACTGTAGTTATCAGTCGAAATTACACAATCACAAGATTTGTGTGGACACAAACCAATATGCCACAATTAAACTTTTGACCGTCTGGTAATCTCCATAGGTAATTTATTTCATATTGCTTGTCACCATTCATATATCCAGATTTGTCACATTGATATTCACATTGAGGCAGTGGTTGCTATATTGATCCATTGCACAGAAAACCAATGAGATTAGTAAACACTGATATGGGTTTTATGAGTTGTGTCATATAGACACAATGCTGCATTAAGTCATGAGATTTCTACTGGCATCAACCCCAAGTCTAGGAACCTCAATTAGAGGAGAGCAAGACACATAGAGTAAGAGAAAGAGTATCAGACTTTCCTTACGACAGTCACACGTCTAAATAATTTCTCTGTTGGTTATAGTGTACAGTATCATTTTTAACTCGAGTTGCAGGAGAGAAAGAAAATAGGGGAGGGAGGATATAAATCTTTTATAGATATATTTTTCATTGCTACCACCACAGGAAGGTTTTGTTCTAAAAACATTTTCCGTTAGAATACAACACATTTATGAATATGCTCACAGAGTCACACATTTACAAAAAGTGTAGAAGAGGAGGAGGAGAAGAATTGTGAAAAGAGAGAAGGAAAGTGGGTGATGCATTTTGTTTATACAAAGAGAGATGTAAAGGGTAGAGGGTGGATAAGGAAGTGGAGAAAGACTGAGGAGGTGAGGTAAGGACTTTGTATTTACACAGGCAATGGAAAAAGGTGTGTGTGTGGGGGGGGGGCAGGTGCATCCATCTTCAAAAGGAGTGAGAGAGAGGAAGAAGGGAGGCTAGAGTCCTCTTGAGGAAGAGTGCGGGCAAGGAGACAGGGGAAAGAGGGAGTGAGAGCCTTAGAGAGAGAGAGAAAGAGAAAGAGAGAGGGGGGGGCATCAGAGGTGCAGAGAGAGGACAGCTGCCAGTCTGAAGAGTGACTGCTCACGACCCTCACTGTGGAAGAGCTTTGAGGATGGCGTTCACCTCTTCAGCCACTGCTGTCAGAGCAAACTCAAACTGCTCCTGAAAGAGAAAGAGCGGGAGAAAGAGACAGAGAGAAAAAGAAGAAAATAATGATTTCAATTGTCACTTGCTTTGCAATAGAAAGCAAAAATGCACCTCATGCTCTAATCTATATTCTCTGGGGGGCTGAGATGCTTCTAGCAGGTGAAAGACCTTCAAGTGTGTGTGTGTGTTTGCAGGTGTGTGGGTGTATGAACATCTGATTTTTTGTACTTCAATGTGTGTGCCTCGGGGAAGCAATTCAGGAACATTTTTCATTGCATTCATGTCTTCTGTGTGTGAGTGCCTGCGTGTGTGTGTGTGTATGTATGCATCTGTGCTCTTTGCAACGCTTGAGATCTGCCAGTCTTTAAATAAGCATCTAACTCAGACTGGAGTCTGAGAGTGACTCACTTTATTTCCCTGCAGGGTTCTGGCCTGTATCGATCGCTTGTCTGAAGACTGACCCCAAAACTAATGTTTGAAATTCCACCCCTCTGCTGGTCATAGACTACTCACAGTGGTGGGTGTTTCAGAGGCTTCAGACGTGGGTGAAAAAAAAACTCACAAATACCCTCCAGAAGTAAGTTTATCTTGATTGTTCTTGATTCACAATACAGTTATAAAAGGTCAGAGTGCTGTCGTCATTTTCCCTCCACTAAACAACCCCCAGCCCACAATAAAAAAAAGAGGCAAAAATGCATGTTAACAGAGTTTGCCAAAATAATGAAGTCAGATGTTATTTTTATAAGGCTGCTCTCAAGGCGAGACACAACATTATTAGGCTCCTACCACTAGAGGGAGGCAAACATCAGAAAGAGTTCAAATGAGGTAATTATCAACAACTTATCAAAAAACATTAGCTTATCATTTCAACACTTGCTTCAAATATTCAGTCACATTAAATGTTACATCAAAGGTAAAACCCAACATTTTATGAAATTGTCACATAACATTCCTCCCTGGATTTTTATTTACAATTGCAGCATTCTCTGGCTATAAAATCATTACTCTACTTTTATTCTATTTGGACTTAAAAGCTATGGCAGGTAGTAGTCTTATGTTGGTTCAGAACTGAAATTTCTCTTGTAAAAACACTAAATGTATGCAACTGGATGTTTGATTAGAGAGATGTGGTTAAAATCAGTGCTTTAATAAAAACTATGAGTGATGCTGTGGTAGCTTGGACAAACATGAATGGCATGGAAACCCTGGCAGACTCGGACAAGGATGTGCTGTAATTGACATTTCCACGCTCACTCTTTACGCAGAGCCTTAAATGACTCTGAAAGCTTCAGTGCTCGTCATTGGTATGCAGCGAGACGCACCCGCGGTTTGTTTAAACCCATCAAAACAAATTCTCCAGAGAGCACCCCGTCGCCTCGTAATCAGATATTTGAAATTTGTCACGCGTCTGGATAAATGAATTAGATAGGCTACTTTGAGAGAAAAAGAGTGAGGAAAGCACCGTAAATTTATAAATAAATAAACAGCACCCTGTGGTGATGTACATCTTCACAGACCTTCTACAAAAACAAACTCTCACTGGAAACCAAAGAAGAGAAAAGGCAGGGGCTGACTAACAAGTCTATCAGTAGGTTCAGATTGGCTTTGTCACATTGTTTTTATGTCCAATAAATGTGTGATAGCCAGATGATCCGTTAATCTAATGAAGCCATGGTGACAAATCCTTGTTGTCCATCTCGAAAGCCTCTCAACTGAGTGAAGCTCCTAGTAGGAGGATTTAAAACGAATCTCCAAGGTAACTACAATCAATGTTGCCTTTCATTTTCGCATGGCAATATATTGACTATGTCAGTGTTTCTCAAACTTTTTCAGACCAAGGACCACTTAACCAATAAAAAAAAAACTCACGGACCACCTAGCTAAAACAAAAAAGTAGACCTACTTAAACTGTATATTACACAATAGGCCTAATCACTGAACCACCTTGCTAAATGTCTTTGCACCTTGCTTATTGTGTCAGAGGATTCATATGTTTTCAACCGGAGTAGCTTACATTGGTTCAAGTTGGTTCAATATTGCAAACAACTCATCTATATTATATTTTACCACGTCTGCTCACGGACCACTTGGCATAGCTTGCGGACCACCAGTGGTCCCCGGACCACACTTTGAGAAACACTGGACTATGTGACTGTTGAGATAGCAAATTGATTTCATATCCTAAATAATTATGCTAACGCTAGTGGGCTATCCCTGCATGGGTCCGGAAGTGGTGCAGAGAAGTGATTACACCTGAAGCTCCACGCTGGGTTTAATGAACTTGGTGGTGTTTAATACACTCCGGTGGTGTACAGGTTGGGGATACACTTTAGGTTAGATCAGCTAACTAAAACAATGAGCGTACTATAACAGGCATTGGGGAGTGCTTCCCTCAGTATGAGCTAAACCAGTTGATGTGGCCTTCTAACAGTGTATTTGGGCTGTATGTGTGGGTGGGTGAGTGGGTGGGGTTGATAATGTAGGTTGGTAATGTGCTCCTTCTCTGCTTTGCCATCCAATGGTCTGTTTAGAGGCCTTTCTCTATTCCCTCTCGTAGAACCCAAATAAAACAACCAACGCAGGCAATTTGCCCCTTACTCTCCCTCCTCTCTGAGAGATATGAACAACAATGGAAGGCCCCAGAACAACCTCCTCCCTCTGTCTGATAACTCTCAGTCTTGTCTCGCCACTACCCTCACCATTTCTTAAGAATTAAAGACAAATCCCTCTATGGGTGAGATGACGCACACACCTCCTCCACCTTCCCTCCCTCCCTCCCTCCCTCCCGCTCTTTGTGCTCAGAGCCCCAGGCAAACTGAAGGGCCTTACCTTTGTCTGCACCATGCTGGGCCTCTGGTCTCTCAAGTGCTCCAGGGTAGCAGCAATATCAATCTCTTTAGCACCTGCAACAGACCGCAAATTGGACTGAGTTCAAAGAAACCCTGTAATCCTGCATGCATCTGTCAATCTCTCTCACCCTTCACTCTCTCTCTCTCACTCTCACACACACACACACACACACACACACACACACACACACACACACACACACACACACACTCTGGGTATCACAAGGCTAAAAGAAGCATGCAGTGATTGAAAATTATTGCACTCATCCCCTTCAGAAGGTCTGGCAAAGAAGCTCGTTGTCTGTTTGAAATGGAACGCCACACTCTTACAGGTACGTGATGGTGGTGGGGACCTGGGTGCCTAGTGCTGGAGGCAGACAGTGTGGTTTCATGGTTTCATGGGAACGACACTCGCATGTGGGGTTTTTATTGTCTGTGTGGGAGTTGTATTGAGTGAACCTTAGCCATGCTCATTTCTTCCCTTCCGAGCTTGTCCAGTAGCTCCGTTGTTCACCCAGCCGCTGTGATGGTCGTGACAAAGAGACCCAAAATCAGACAAAAGTGATATAAACTCCCGATTAGAAAAAGGACCTCCATTCACCTTTAGCTTGAATGACTTTAACAACTGGAGTATTGTTGGGCTCACTCATAAACGAGAAACTACTGGGGGGGGCAAAGCTCACAAGGGCTCATTTTAGATTCACTCGTTCCCTGAAAGAAAGGAGACCCCCTTCTCCTCAGAGAGAAGGGATGGAGTGAGAGGGTGAAGGAGAGAGAGAAAGAGAAAGCTAGAATCCTTACAGACCTTTTTTCCCTCCCTTTTTTCTTTTTTTTTTCCCCCCTGAAAAGAAGCAGAGTGCAGCTGGGTTCCCAACTCAAAAAGTGCTCCAACACTTTCAAGTCTTAAGAAGTGTTGGATTCCTCAGTTTAGGAGGGAGAAGCCTCTCTTCCACAAGAAAAGACTTAGGGAATAAAACAGCATTCTTGAGTAATTTACAATTCATTCTGAGAAATCGGGGGTGGGGTGGGGTTTGGGGGGGTGGCAAGAAAAAAACGTCAGAAAAAGAAAACGAAGAGGAGGAGGAAGGAGGAGGAGGAGGAGGAGGAGAAGGAGGAGGAGGAGGAGGAGGAGGAGGAGGAAGGAGAGTGGCAGCGTAGCCGTTCCCATCAGCCTTTGCTGCTTTGATCATACAAGTGCACACTGCAAGCAGCAACCTGGGCCCCCTTCTCAGGCCGGACAAAAGGAGAACCAGGGGAGAACCGGCCGAGACCCCAGCGCCGAGGCCCCTGACAGCCTGGGAAAGGGCCCTCCCAGTGGGCACAGCCCTGCCCTGTCTCTGGCCTTTGATCTCTCATTATGGAGGGAGGTGGCCGGCATGGTCAGGAGGCCCGAGGTCCCACTGACTCCGACAGGCACCGGGGAATGGCCGGGGTCACGGCAGATGCACAGATGACCTGTTCTGCCCAGGGAAGAGGATGGAAGGAGGGGGGGAGGAGGTGGAGGAGGCAGGGGCCAAAGGAGGAGGTTTCAGAGGGTGGGAGCAGAGGGCGCGGAGGCCACCCCATTGTCTTCCCGGCCAGTTTCACATGAGCTGGTTTAATTTTATGCAACCCTGCTGGAGGTTGGAGTTTGGGAAGGGGAGAGCACAATTTGTCCGCTGCTAAGTCAGGCTAGACCATGGTGTGAGATCCAAAGACCAGATCTGACCGCATTTCACTGGACCTCTGGAATTACTGTGGTCCTTTTGAAAGATACATGGAGAAATTCTTTATTTTTTTCACTGACTAGAGAGTAAATACTTTCAACACAAAGAAGAAAACAAATCTAAAACCTAAACCGTCAACACCTCCTGAGAGAATTTTCTTCTCCTCGTTTTGTTGGGAATTTTTGTAATTTACTTCAGTTCTCAATCCCTTTTCCTTTTTCTCCCTCCATCCCTCCCTCCCTCCCTTCATCCTCCACCCTCTCTTGTTCTCCTCAGATTCTTGAGTATTCAAGCAGGACCCTCAGTCATCCTCTAATGCATTGCGAGACCTTCTGCTGAAAATTGAGGCTTTAGTGTTGCCACGGCAACGCCTCCACACACGCAGAAAGAAGAAGGATGTGTGTGTGTGTGTGTGTGTGTGTGTGTGTGTGTGTGGGTGGGTGGGGGGGGGGGGGGGTTTCCGACTCCCACCTTTAGCCATCTTATTGAGGACCATGTCAATCAGGATGTATGTTCCGCTTCTCCCAGCGCCATCACTGCAAACAATGAGAGAGAGATAGAGAGCAAGGAGAAGAGGGAGAGAGAAAGGGAGAGTGAGAAAGAGGGAGGGAGAGGGTGTGTGAAAGAGACAGAGTCTCATTAGTACCACTGGAAAAGAGAAAAAAAGCAGAAACCTGTTTGGCTTCAACATTACAAGAGGGCTTGCCTCTCTCAAACATAAACAAATTGCTCATTTCTTTCCTCTTATTTCAGTGTCCTTGTTTGCTGTTGCATCATTACCGAGCATTTGAACAATAGTTCTGTGGTAAATAACAACAAAAAAGAGTCTAATCCTCCTGGTAGTCTGTTTACTTTGTGAATATCACTGTTTATGAGAGCGAGCCAAGTAAAACCCAGATATGTTTGAGAACTGATGTGACATGACAAACTGTAATTATTCCAATACAAAACAATACAATTATCCGAGTGTGAGCGCCTTAAATAAAATGGCTATTGATCCGTGCTTTAATGAGGAAAGTCAACTGGCAGTGAGACAGCTGAAATAAGAACTGTTTAGGGATGAACGGCTGCTGCCCAGAAATAACTGGGAATCTTATTTCAATACTTTCTTCCTCAGAAAGCATTTCAATGAGTGTGTGTGTGTGTGTGTGTGTGTGTGCTGTGGCTGCTGTTGTACACCTTTCTATCACATTTGGATAGAAAGAATTTAAATGTGTTTGAGAGACTGACAGAAAGAGAAACTGAACAGAACAGAAAGAGAGTTGTACATGCATGTGTGGACAAATGAAAAAGATTGTTTTTTGTCCTATGTCCTTGTGAGTGTATTCTGTGTATCAAGCAAACATTTCCAGCTGCCTACAGTCAGTATAATACCAGCGGACAACAAGGCACTTTTACAGGCCTCTAAGCCAACCCCATGCCTCCATATCACACTGCTGTCATACAGACTTGGACACAGCCCTCTCTTCCATTGGCTGCGAGTGCACATCATAACGAGGTGCACATATGTGTCTGCCTTTTAATTGCAGGCTGCAACGCGTGTTAACTGGTGCGCAGAGCTAGCATCCCGCTAATAAAGTCCCTGGCAATCAAACCTCCCAGGCTGCACCGGGCTCAGAAAGCGGATGGTTCATTAATCCTCGGTTACCTATTCCACAGCACACAATCTGGCCTGTGTGTGCTGCCCAGGATGGCTACACTAACCTGCAGTACAGCTGTGCCTATAAACACAGGGCCTGTGTTCAGAACACCCCCTCATTCACTACATAGTCAAGTACATAGTGTACATTTTTAGAATGGTAATTCACTACATAGGGCACTACATAGTGTATACTTTTAGAGTGGTAATTCACTACAGTACATAGTGCAGTACATAGTGTATACTTTTAGAGTGGTAATTCACTACAGTACATAGTGCAGTACATAGTGTATACTTTTAGAGTGGTAATTCACTACATAGTGCACTGTGTAGTGAATAAGTGTAGTGAATGTTCTGAACGTAGGCAGTGACTTGTAATGAGTGTTATACATCTCCAAGCAGACACAACACCAGGGGCAGGCTGTGCATTCAAATGCATGCGGCATGCTATGCAAATCCTTGTAGATGAGAGTCAGGGAAGATGGAGGTTCTGGGTTTGATGAGAAGGGGTGACCCCCCTATTCTGACCTCCGTGACCCCTCAGGAGCGGAGAAGGTCATGCTGCATTATTTAGAGCCGCCCGCTCGGCTAAGACGGGCTCTTTTTTCGAGCGGGAGAGTGCGCAGGGAAAAGGGCATCAATCACAGGCATCAGTCACGACTGCGCGGAGAGGCAGACTCTGCGGACGCCATCTGCTCTCTGGGGATGAATTCACCCACACAGAGCCCTGCCCAGCTCCCTGCCTATTGTCTGAGGGTTTCAACACACACACACACACACACACACACACGCACACACACACGCACACACACACACACACTGTTTTCTGTGAGAATGGCAAATGACTCGTCTCACACACACTGTGAGTCAACTGATGGAATTCAACAGATCCAAATGAAAAGCGCTCTGGACTGAGATTGTGCCACTGCCAATGGCTACAGCCAGATGTGACTGAAGGGGTTCTCAAGTGCTCCAAATCTATCACAGAGCCCAATGGAAAACAATTCAAAATTCTCCCTTTGCATCAGTCGCTGTGTGTGTGCGTGCGTGTGTGTGTGTGCTAAGAGGTAGATATACTTGCCTGCAGTGGATTATGACTGGACAAGAGCGACCCCGGTAGCACTTGTTAACCTTTCTGTTGTGAGAGAGAAAAAGAGAGAGGAAAGGATGCCATAAATGACACGAATGAATGACAAGAATAGGACAACTCACTCCAGCCCCTGCTTCTCTGGTCATGCTATACAGCTCTATCTGGGCTTGGGTTAGGAGTTGAAGGTATTATAAGAAAACTGAAATCAGAGTTTCTTCAAAGTAACCAGAATACATTCCCTGAAGTTGGATCGTCCCAGAAAATTACTTTTTATTGTGAGGTTCATGGCCTACTCATACAAGAGTTTTGTTGACTCCCACACAGTTTTAAATATGCTGAATGGAATTAGACTTTCAGTCTTTTAAAGTATTTAGACTGATCTTCCTCTGCTTGAATGCACACAGAAACAACATCCTATTTGCATACACTTTCAACTGTGATGGAAAACTGTGACCGTTCTTTCCCCTCAATTAAAGTGGCTTGTCAATCAAAATCATCCGGAGACAAAACGAGTGAGCGTTAAGCAATTCAAAGGAATTTGGTCCTTTTAAAACTCCATATTGTGACATGCTGTTAGAGTGGTGATGGATGCTGTGGAGAGGTGGTGCAATCCATTGCACATTAACCCCGCACAATTACCAATGTTACACGCCTGTAAAAGGAATGGTGAGGGTCCACACTTTTAGAACACGCACACACACACACACACACACACACACACACACACACACACTCACACACACACACTCACACACAGACACACACACACACACACTTACACACACACACTTACACACACACACACTTACACACACACAAGCAATTACAAAATAATGACTACATGGGTTTTGTTTTAATGAAAGCCAATTTCTTTTCTGGTAATTCCAAAAAAATTTACTAATAAGCTGAAAACCACAATGGATATTTTCAATTGGGCAGCTAACCGACAAAATATATAACTCACTTCTAAGGACACGTTTTATTTAATCTATAAATAATCAACACAGTAGTCTAAATCAATATTGTCAGACAACTGACTGGTTTACATTCTGACTGTTTTTAGCACATAAAACACATGTAAGGGTAATATTTTAACAGATTAAATGTAAAATTGAACAGCAAACCAACATCCAACCGAAATATAAGAGCGGTTTTTAGCAGAAGGCTGGTTCAATCGTACAACCCATGTGGATTTGTAGGAGCAGTGGTTGGGCGCACCTTCATGCGAGTTTGGGGCAGGTGGGACCGGAGGAGTTAGTGGGGAGGCACGAGAAGGAGCGAGAGAAGTGGGCAGTGGGCAGGAAAACCAAATGAAAAAAAGAGAGGGATACAAAGAGAGAGCGAGAGGAGAGGAGGCAGGGAAACAGCAAGGGCCTGGCTGAAGAGACACAGTCTCCAATGATCACTTTTGTGACTATGCAACTGGACTCATATTACTAGCTGCAACATCACAAAAATGACACTGGCAACCGCTAATTAGCTGGCCAAAAAATAAAAAAAGAAAGAAAAAGAAAAGGGGAAAAAAAAATCAAACCAGAAACAAAAATGTTGTGTTTGTCTCCTAGTCTTTCAGGAGAGTACGTGAGAAGCCAGAAAGCAGTGCATAGAAACAAGCAAAAGGAATAAGTGCTTTTGTATATAATCCTGGAGGAACCTTAAACTGTAACTGTTGTGAAGTACAAGTGAGAGTTGGATGGAGAAAACTTCATTTCGAATCTCATTTTGACTTTTGCCTTTGCTCCCTTTATTGAAATAGGTCTGTAAACACAATACAGTGTTTTTGTATGGGTGGATGCAAGATTATCTCCTCTTGAAATCTTCGAGCTGGTTGCTTAATAGCTGCAGTAAGTGAATGGGCATCTATTCAAGTCAACCAAAATCCAATATCCCATCCACCACATTTTGAGAGCGAAAAAGCAAACAGAATTATGAAGAGGTTTTACAATCTCTCTCTTGGACTCAGTTTAATTTCCTCTTCTTTCATTTCAGAGACAGCAGTGAGAAAGAAAGCTTTTTTTTTTGCTCACAAAAAAGTGCAAAACAGACAAAACAAACCGTGTGTCCAAACAACCACACACTTCCTTCAAATGTGTGTCTCTGGTCAAACAGTGGAGGTGGTGGCGGCGGATCGAAGCCTGGCCCTCTCCGCTGAGGTATATATTCTCATTTAAAGGGATTTTCGGACTGCTCGCGGTCTGACCCAGGGGAGGCATTACAGGCCATCAGAGCTCGCTCACACACCAACCCGAGCAAACACACTTCATCGGCTTCCCCCCTCTCTCTTGCCCTGCTTTTACGGCTGGACATTTCACATTTAATTGCCTGTTTAAATTAAGGATTGCCATGCAACATGGACAGTTAATTTGCTGCCAAGAGTGTGTGAGTGTGTGAGTGTGTGTGAGAAAGATAGTGTATGTATGTGTGTGTGTGTGTGTGTGTGAGTGTGTGAGAAAGATAGTGTGTGTGTGTGTCTGTGTGTGTGTGTGAGAGAAAGATAGTGTGTGTGTGTGTGTGTGAGAAAGATAGTGTATGTATGTGTGTGTGTGTGTGTGTGGGTGTGTGTATGTGTGTGTGTGTGTGTGTGCAGACTGAGGCCTGAAATGGACGGTGCACTGGAAGAGACACCTGCTCTTAGTCAGACAACAACATGAGTAGAGGGAGGAGAGGAGTAGAGGGAGGAGGCAGACTTAACGAACAGAGGGCAGTGGGCAGCAATCACGGAGGGGGGCGTGGGGGAGTGGTCAGAGTCAGCACACTCCAGCTCGCTCCGGTTAGGGCTCTCATCTGCTCTAGAAATGGCCACCTCACCTGCGGAAGTCCAGCAGGGTCCTGGCCGACTCAGGGACACTCTGGTCCATCCAGGACAGGAAGTGGAACTGCGAGACAGTGCGCGTCTCGTTGGTCTGCACGTTCTTCAGGTAGAAGCTGCGCACCAGGAAGTCCTCGCACCAGATGTGCTCTGACACCAGGTTCACCTGCAGAGGCAGAGCAGTATTGGAGTACTGGTATCACAGCATCATGTGAAGGACACAATTACACTGTAGTGTTTTAGACCGGGGCGCTTATTTCAAATATCGTCTGAAAGTCTTTGCTCTTCAGATATTCTCTTCTTATCACATTCTCAACACATCATTTTGTATAGTGTGTGTGTATTAATCTGTGTGTGTGTGTGTGTGTGTGTGTGTGTGTGTGTGTGTGTATTAATGTTAGAAGTTTAAGTTGAAAGAATTTGGCAGACACTTTTGACCAAAGACATTCACTGAATACATAATATCATTCAGAAATATTCATATTTATAACTTTTTAGATTTATAACTTCCTACTCTCCTCCCCCTCTCTGCCTAACACCCTGCTTGACCCATGCGTGCTGTCTGTGACGTACCTCGTAGATGTGGTAGAGGCTGGAGCCCTCATCGGGCCAGTACTGCTGGCACTGCTTGTTGCCGTTCTCCGACAGGGGGGTGAGCATGACGACCACCACACAGCCACTCTCCCACACCATCTAGACACACAAAGACACACACATAGAGACACACACCCACACACACACACACACACACACACACACAAAGTAAAACAAAGGTTAATTCCTGAACATTGAAACAAACATTCCTTATTTTGGCCAGCTGAGATGGTGTGGTCATGGCACACAGATAAATGGGAGTGTGTGTGTGTCTGTGTGTGTGTGTGTGTGTGGGGGGGGGGGGTGTCTGGTGGATGTATTGATCAATACGTTGATGCATTGCATTCCATAAGGAAGTCCTACATACTCTCTAAGTGGTTGCAAAATGCTCTTTTCATTACATGATTGCTGATCAAGAAGCAGTCTGAGAG
This sequence comes from Alosa pseudoharengus, assembly GCF_046254945.1. NCBI lineage: Eukaryota > Metazoa > Chordata > Actinopteri > Clupeiformes > Clupeidae > Alosa > Alosa pseudoharengus. The sequence goes on along the minus strand of NW_027468650.1, from coordinate 9,582,604 downwards.
GGTCTGCAAACTCATTGCGTTCGCCTGGCATAACACTCATGCACAATGCGCTCCTAATTCCAGCCATTAGTGTAATAGCACTCAATGCTGGTGAGACCCAGTTACAAATGCAGCCTCTCCGACGGTGGCCAAATCATCCATTGTTGTTTGTCAGTTACACTGCCTATCCCTCTACAGCCTGGTGAGCAGATACTGCTCCATCACAATCTTCCAATCAAGGACTGATTACAGCCGTGCAGACAAGGTGAGAAAGACTCTTCAGCTCATTAATTACAACAATCAGGCAATTAATGGCGAAGCGGCAAATTATAACACAAGCCCAGAGCCCTGGCAGAGTTGTCTAACATTGTCAATCAAAGTGTTTGTCACGAGCGTCCGAGTAAACAGGTCCGACATTACATTCTGTCGCACTTCCTGATAAGATTGACCATCATCAGTGTGTTTACACGTCAGGGAGGGGGGGGCGCGTTCACTGTAGCAATTTTGCCGCCAAAATTGAACATGACATTTAGCGGCTAAAGGGACGGGCTGAGTGGAAACCTCTGTGTGAGTGAGTGAGTGCCATCTGTCTGTCGCCAGAGCGAGGCTGGTGTGATCAGAGGCGTCTGCGCCTGGCTTGCTCGCCTGCTCCCATAGCTCACGGCTGACAGCGGCGAGCTGGAGTAACTGGTAGCGCTAAAGCTAGCAGCCTTCGCGCTCCGCTCCATTTCCCCTTATCACACTTTAATGTGTCCTTGGAAGATCTAGGGCCCCACGGAGGCCATTAGCAAAATGAGGAAAAAACACTGACTTTTATGAGCACCATAAAAATACAATGGTCCTGACCGTAAACTAATCACACACGCACGTGTGATGTATCCCCACGGAGACATTAGCAGAGATGTGCCAAGATGACATGCCACACAATAAAAGTGCCAATCCCCACAACCAACCAAAAAAAAAAGCTACGCTATTTTAAACATATACCTACCTACATATGACACACCAAAATAATTTCATCTAATCTAATAAGGTGGGAAAACAATACCTCTCATTTCTCTTTATACTTTTTATGTTACATTCTTTTTGGCCTTTTATCCTCATAGAAAATCTTTGGAAAAAATCTTCACACTGATATCTTTCCCATTCTGCCTTTCAGTGTTTCAGAATCCAATGTCAAGGCAGAGAACCATGCAAACAGGTTAGCACACTTGGCTGTGTTTCTGGCTCAGCCTGTCATGGCCCCGTCTTTTCTGTCTCTGTGTACGCTGGGCAAAAAATGGTGGGTCCTTTCATGTCTCTTCCGCTAGTTCAGAGGACGATGAGTCACATACCATTACAAGGCTTTCATAAGCCTACAGAAATGTTTGTGTCTTTTAAGACTTACCCACCTAAATTAACTCTAACTAAATACCTTTTCAGAGAGAGAATTTAATTTGGTGGATATAGCTATAAGGGTTTGCCTAAATGAATATGTTTAGATATTCTGAGCATTTGGAGTATCTGGATGCAGAAAAACCAATTTGTGTAGGAGAAGAAACTGCTGAACGCCCAACGTAGTCGATATAATCCGGCTAAAATGTCAATAGTGCGCTGGAGATGGATAAGGCTTACTCAGGTGCAATGAAGGAATTGTTCAAACAGGGAGACAGACAGATGCTGAGAGAGAAAGAGAGAGAGAGAGAGAGAGAGAGAAAGAGAGGGTGGGAGGGGGAGAAGAAGAGAGAGAGAGAGAGAGGGGGGAAGAGCACAGGAGAGTGGATTGAGGGAATGGGGGAGGAAAGAAGGAGGACAGGAGTGGTGGATTAGGCAGAGATTTGGGGTTCGGGGGAGGGGGGGTGGCTGAGTGAGTGTGTGTGTGTGCGCGTGTGTGTGTGTGTGTGTGTGTGGGGGGGTGTTCTGGGCCCCTGTGGGGATTAGACAGAAGCCCAACCTAAAGAGAGGTCTCCTTCACCTCCCTCCATTAGCCTGTCTTGCCCAGCCTCCATTTGGGCCTCTTTCTCCGATGCGGGGGAGAAGGGGAGCACCATTTCAAATAATGAGCACTATTAACATAACTCTCAGGCCGGATAACAAAAAAAAGAAAGAAATAGAAAGAGAGCCTCATTATGAATAGTTGTAGAGAAGGTTGCATTAAAAAGTTTAATCATTACCACTTTTATTTTATTGAAATGCGTGTGCAGGGAGGATTCAACTGTGCCTAATTTGCAGGTAAAGAGTTAATTCAATTTAGATAATGGATATTTACTTGTTAATTGACAAAATGGCAGCGATGAAAAAAACAAACAAACAATGATGATAAACTTTTTTGTTGTTGATGTTTGCACAAACAGGCAATTAATTGGAATAAAAAAATGACAAAATCAACACATTAAATAGACAGCCAACCAGTTCAATCAAAGTGCACTTTTCAAACAAAGGGCTAACACAATGGAGAGATCAAATCATAATTGAAGTGTTAACATGGAGACCTGAATTTCAGCAGCACAATCTCATCCATTAGCGAACAACACAACACTGGTGCAGCCGCTCTCCGAATGAGCCACATTTGTGGGCACAAGGACTACAAGGTCAGAACACAAGCCAGTCTCCCTCTCTCTCTCTCTCTCTCTCTCTCTCTATACACACACACCTGAACAAACACACACACAAGTGCAGACACACAGATACGCACACACACCTTTTTAAAACGACCATTCCTCCACTGCCTGCCCACCCACGAGACCAGCCTCTATAGCAGACCAGGGGACCATCTGGTGTCGTGGTCTCTTCAACCTGTGCCTCTGTTTCTGCAGTGGGCAGCAATGGCTCCTCCACAGCAGATGAGCGGCCTGCACTGACTGGACCTAATTAGCCTAATATGTTTCCATAAGACCTGCGCTGGCTAAGGCTGGATAACGGCAGCGCTCCAATCCTCTCTCCACAGTATCAGTTTCAGCCGGGGCTTATGACGTCCGACAGTGCGCTCCATAATAACCGAATGGACGGACAGGCCAATATCGGGAAGTGGGCATTAGTCACATCCTGTTGGAGGCTTGTGCCCTGAGTTGTAATCGATGAGTGTAGGGGTCCGTGAAAAACAATGGGAGATTTATTTAACCAAAGCCAGGTGTTTGTGTAAATGGAATGGATGATTTCATCGCTGTAGCATTTGATTAAAACCGAAAGTGATATTGATCGATCAAAGTCTCATTTGCTGTCGTATGCGCATTATAATGAACAATGGCACTAGGGATGATTGATTGCATAAAGATAATTACTAAGCTATTAAACGTAGGCCTACTCTGTTCTTGGATGAACATTACTCCATCAACAGACATATTTCACATATAGCACATGAAAGCTGTGTCCAGTTTTATCATATGTAAAGTATGTAAAGGGAAACTCTATGTAATCCATCAGTAGCCAGGTTCAGTGACTGACATAAATGCAAGAGCCTTCAGAGAATGTTGTATTTTTTGTATTTATGCATGCACTGTATGAAGGACTTGTTTCAAGGTGAGGCTTACCTGCCAAAAATCAGCCACAGTAGAAGGCAGTGGACCTTGGGCAGAGATGTAGGCAGGGTTACGAGGATCATGATCCATCTGAGAAAAGAAAGAGAGAGAAAGAGAGAGAGAGAGAGAGTTAAAGAGAGATTAACACCCTTTCATTAGAATCCAGTTATTGTGGATGACTGATCAGTAATCAATAATCTCACACGCTCTCACGCACTACAATGGTCAGCTTTTCACAAAGGTTGATTCTCTCACATGACATGCCACACACACATTGCATGGTCTGGTCCCAAATATATACCTGTAGATTGTTTCTAATTATCCAAGACAAAGTGTACCCTCACTAGATTTACTTAAAGAGGCACATGTTTGTATGGCATGTTTTCAGAACTTAAAATAAAAAACAAATATGAAGTGAAATATGGGATATATTTATCTTTGGCTCTAACCACCTGTCAAATCAACACATCCTTCATCCCTCGTTTCCCCAGAGGCATTTACGGTCTCTTTATTTTTCTGTCCAATTAGAAACATCTAGAAAGAGGATTCCTGACCACCATAATGGCTTTTGGCACTTCAAACCAATCACAACCTCTCTGCAACACTTTTCTGTCATTTTGGGCATTTCTTAAAAAAAAAAATAAATAAATAAAAAAAAAGCCTTGTCTCATGTGATAACATACCAGTTGTCAAATCAACAAGTCATCAATGTCAATGATGAAACTGGGTGCAACAAATAAGCATCCAAGAACGTGCGTGTAATCACAGATCACAGATGGATCATCAGAGCCAAATCACAGAGAAATAATTAGATAAGACCTCAGAGAAATCAGCCGAATAGCCACTAATGAGCAGAGCACCTATACTAGCATACTTTTCCCCCCTTTCACTTCCTTCATCCTTTCATCCCTCCATCCATATTTCTTCCCTATCTTTCCTCTCCCTCTCTCTCTCTGACTCTTTCTTTCTCTCAGCATGTTTATTCTTTCATACATCTGATTACAACTTACCAAAGATACAGTGTGACATTAGTACACACAAATATTGATCAAACTCTCAGCAAGGATATACACTGCTGAAAAAAGGGACACTTACAGTTTTCCACAATTGTTAAAACACATTTTTTGAAACCTTCCACCCTTTTCTCCATTCTCAAACTACATTCACAGAATGTCTGACAGTTCTTGCAAAATAAAATCAGAGTACCGATCCAGTGTATGATTGAAGTGTTCCCTTAAGATATGATTGAAGGGTTCCCTTTTTTGAGCAGTATATATGTGTGTGTGTGTGTGTGTGTGTGTGTGTGTGTGTGTGTGTGTGTGTGTGTGTGTGTGTATGTATGTGTGTGTGTGTGTGTGTGTGTGTGTGTGTGTGTGTATGTATGTGTGTGTGTGTGTGTGTGTGTGTGTGTGTGTATATGTGTTTGTGTACGTATGTGTGTGTGTGTATATGTGTGTATTTGTTTGTGTACGTGAGTGTGTGTGTGTGTGTGTGTGTGTGTGTGTGTGTGTGTATGTATGTGTGTGTGTGTGTGTGTGTGTGTGTGTGTGTGTGTGTATGTATGTGTGTGTGTGTGTGTGTGTGTGTGTGTGTGTGTATATGTGTTTGTGTACGTATGTGTGTGTGTGTGTATATGTGTGTATGTGTTTGTGTACGTGAGTGTGTGTGTGTGTGTGTGTGTGTGTGTGTGTGTGTGTGTGTGTGTGTGTGTGTGTGTGTGTATGCCTGTGCTTACATGTGTGTGTCATCAGTATGCAGACAGCGAGCTGTTAGCTGCATCCTCCCTGTCTCTCCTGCTCTCCAGCGTACAGCGTTCTCCTTAAGCCCTTCAGCCTGAACGCAGAGCCAGTAGAAAGCCCATTATGCCGGCACTAGCGTAACGGCACTATCGTAACGGCGGCAGACACCAGCGCTTCAGTCAGCCTCCCTGACTGCCTGTCACATGGTGCAGAAGATGGCTCGCGCTGACGCGTCCCCACCCTAGGGTGCCCATGCTAACCTGTCTGCACAGCAGTGTGAGGAGACATCGATGAGTTTAGACTGGAGAGTCTTCTCTGCACCTCACTTGGTGTTCTCTTTTAGGATTCCCCTATGTGTATTTGTGAATAGTAGACACTGACTTTGTCTTTTCTGTGTGTGTGTGTGTGTGTGTGTGTGTGTGTGTGTGTGTGTGTGTGTGTGTGTGTGTGTATGTATGTGCTGGGTGTTGTCTAAATGGTGTTGGTGTGTATTTCTGCGATTTCAATATCTCTTCTCATCTCTGACAACAGATGGAGGTGACTGACACACCAGTTGAGAGACTGACTCTGAGGGGAGTGAATATTTACTGACTAAAGCGGCACAGCCTTCTCTGCCCACTCTCCAACCTTTAGATGAAGCAGCATTTAGTGCAAAAAGTCAGCCGCGCTAAAAAGTAGCGCTTGTGTCCATTAAGAGCATCGAGCCCAATTACGGAGACCGAGAGGAGATTTGCCCTCTTCTGCCATTTGATTGAAACATTTTACGTGCGTGTGTGTGTGAGTGCTGTGTGAGTGTGTGTGTGTGTGTGTGTGTGTGTGTGTGTGTGTGTGTGTGTGTGTGTGTGTGTGTGTGTGTGTGAGAGCTGTGTGTGTGTGTGTGTGTGTGTGTGTGTGAGAGCTGTGTCTGTGTGTGTGTGTGTGTGTGTGTGTGTGTGTGTGAGAGAGCTGTGTGTGTGTGTGTGTGTGTGTGTGTGTGTGTGTGTGTGTGTGTGTGTGTGTGTATGTGAGAGCTGGACTACACACACCAGTCTCACTGTGCTTTGTCTCCATGCTCCCCCTCTCTGAGCGCAAGGCTTTTAAACGCTGCTGTGTGTTGGATGGCCAGGGCCCACAGTGTGCCCCTCCCCTCCCCTCCCCGTGTTCTAAACGCCTGGACGACTCTGAGCACGCTGGAGAGCGTCCTTCACAGCCCACACCAGCAGGAAAAACACTACAACTCCATTCATCAAATATATATATAAATACATCTCTCTATCTCTACACACACACACATATACACATATATATAGACCTATCGGCACCATCGTTCAAGAAATGACTTATGCCAGCAGGATGGTGATAGAGAACACTTTAATCATGACTAGGTGGAAGGCAGGAGTTAGGGAAAGCTCATGACACAGATCCACTTATTACTCAAAAGGAAATTCGTCATTGCTTCAGAATCCAGCTATTTTGTTGGAACACAAAGGCCAGAGCACTTAGTGTGCAGGGGGGAGTGGATGTGCTGCACTGCAGCGCTCAGGGTTGCCTCCATTGTCTTCTGATCGGTGAGAGAGCAGAGCCGGGGCTAGCCTTGATCACACACTCTTATTCTCATGCTCAGTGTGTGTGTGTGTGTGTGTGTGTAATTGGTGTATACGAGTGTACTAGTGTGTGAAGTGTGAGATTTTTCTAACCAGGCACTCAGGCCGGCAATATTCCACCGCTTCTCCCTGCATGGTGTACAGCAACGGGGGAAAAAAGCAGCGAGATGTTGAGAGAGAGAGAGCCAAATGAGCAGGAGGAGAAAACAATAGAGACGGAGAGAGAGATGGAGAGAGAGACGGAGAGAGAGATGGAGAGAGGGAGAGAGAGATGGAGAGAGAGACGGAGAGAGAGATGGAGAGAGAGACGGAGAGAGAGACGGAGAGATGGAGAGAGAGATGGAGAGAGAGACGGAGAGAGAGATGGAGAGAGATGGAGAGAGAGACGGAGAGAGAGATGGAGAGAGGGAGAGAGAGATGGAGAGAGAGACGGAGAGAGAGACGGAGAGAGAGATGGAGAGAGAGACGGAGAGATGGAGAGAGAGATGGAGAGAGAGAGACGGAGAGAGAGAGATGGAGAGAGAGAGAGGGAGAGAGAAAGGCACGGCAGGAGAAATCAACTTGGAGTGTAAAAAAGCACTAAAGGTGAACGAGAGGACGTTTCGCACAGCTCTCTGGTGGCCATCGAAAAACAAAAGCATCGGAGTCCCCTCGCGACTCACCCCGCCCAGGACCACCGCCATCACGACTCCCTCGGCGAGCACGAGGTTCGCACGGCTGCCGTCACTCCCACCTATCCACTCCATAGTTTTCGCCAAAGAATGGGAACTCTAACTGAACAAAAGGCGACCGAAAAGGGGACCGCGAGAAATAAACCATCTAATTTGGCATCCGCAATTACGGTGAATGACAACCCCCATCATTACTCCATACTGTAAATGGATACAATTGTTCGCCACAACCTTAATTGTTGGAAGGGAGCAATTTGAATATAAGAGCAATTATAGCTGTGAACAATGATGACAGGAAGCATGTTCGAGGCGGTCTCTGATGGCCTGTTCGGCGGTTTATGAGCGGGCCTATTAAACCGGTGGCATTAGCAGAGAGACTCGGAGATCATGTCTGTAACTAAAATCTAATGACTTTAAGTAGAGGAGGGTGCTATTTTGAGAGTCAATCAAACAAAAGCACCACAGTCCTCTGACTCCAGGTTGGGTCTAACCAGCATCCATAGAAGAAGACAATAGTGTGTTAAAGTGTAACTTTCAAACTCTAATGGGGAGACTGGTGTGTTATGTGCTCTCCTAGGTGATTTAGAATTCTGCTGTGATTTTTTTAAATTTATTTATTTATTTATTAAATAAAGAGTATCGGCACTGTGAAAGGGGCAGATTGCATCTGCCTGCTGTCTGCTAGACCTGTGAAGTGCCCGCAGCAGGACCTCACCTCGCCGTGGACGAGAGTGGCTTCCTGGGCAGAGTGGTGAAAGGTCAAACTGCTACATCTCCAATCTCACTTGTTACCACGACAACATCAAGATGGGATTCTTTTGAGAGGCACTCTTTCAGGTTGCTCTAAGTGAGTTTGTAAGTGTGTGTGTGTGGGTGTATCTGTGTATGTGTGCAAGAGAGAGAGGCCTTTGTGCTTGTGGGGATGTGTGTGTGTGTGTGTGTGTGTGTGTGTGTGTGTGTGTGTGTGTGTGTGTGTGTGTGTATGTATGTTTGTGTGTGTGTGTGAAGAACAGATGAAAGTGCAAAGAGTCCAAAAGGTCACAGTGTCATCCATTCCTCCTCAGACCTCACACAATTCTTTTACATTTCAAGAAGGTTCACACACGCACACATACTCACACACAGACCCACACACTCACAGAGCCTTACAGAGAGACATACAAACATACAGCCATAGAATGGACAGAGGACACAAAAGCTCATGATTCAGTCTTGGGCCACTCCACCCCCCCCCAACCCGAAAACCTAATGAGGAGGAAGCTGTAATGCTGACACACGTAATTACCCCCCCGTCATTCCAACTACCCTGCTAAACCCCCCCCCCCCCCCCCACACACACACACACACTAGCCCTCTCCTGTTGTTGTGCTGTGTGTAATTACCCCCCTCAATATCCCCCCACCCCACTTGCCTCTCTAAATCAGCCATCGCTACAGCAGCTCTGCGTCTGATTAGCGACGCGGGGGAGCTGGGCGCTAACTCCCTCTCTTCCTCTCACCTCTTTTGTCTTCCTCTCAATGAAGCCACCTCCCCAACAGCAAGCTCACCACACCCCTCCACCCACTCCCTCAACACACCTCTCACACCAAAAAAAGACCACAAAAAAGAGAGAAGGCGTGTGTGTGTGTGTTTGCGTGTGCGTGTATGTGTGTGTGTGGAGGATGGGGGTGTTGGGGTTAAAACCAATGCAGAACAATTCTTGCTCAAGCTCCCAAGTTCCACCTCGATCCTCTGTCCTTCAGCGCAATTACCCAGAGGCTTATTGATTATTGATGACTTTGCGATTAGTTTCTCGAGGAGGGCATGGAAGAGAGGAGAGGAGAGGAGAGGAGAGGAGAGGAAAGGAGCTTGGTTAGAATGGATACACAGATGGATGGATGGATGGACAAGTGGATGGATGAGTGGCCTTGGATTGCCTGGTTCTTTAATAAGCACTTGTTTGTGCAGCCTGCCATCAAATCCCCCTCCTGGCCGCTGTAGGGCCCGAGCCTGTGCAGATTTGAAATGCATAGCTTCCTGTTCTTTTAATGGAATCTCTCCCACTCTCCCCTTCTGCTCCTGACCTCCTCCAGCCAAATCATAAATAGCATATATATATATATATATATATATATATATATATATAAATACATAATATGTATGTATTTCTACCCCAGTTTTGCTACAGCTTTGAAAAAGAAATACTTAAGCACTCAAAGCCCTAAATGGAATTTGGTCTGTGCAATAGCAAGGTCTCTCTTTTGTCACTGCTTTCTCTCCCTCCTGTCTTGGCTCTGTTTCTGTCTGTTGTAAAGAAGGGGTGGCCCTGAGAGCGTGCTCGGTGTGCGGCCAACATGTGCACGTCTCGCCGTGAAATCGGGTCTGGCAGCTTTCCACCCCTTTTTCGCTGTTTAAAGGTAAGGCTCATCTCACGAGACGAGGCGCCGATCCGCCCCTGAGCTGGGGCAGCGGAGGAACAAAGGCGGCGAGATCAATGCCCTGATGAATAAAATATCACACCCCAAAAAAAATAAAAAATAAATAAAATACCAAAAATCCCTTTCATTGCAATTCCATCTCAGCTGATACGGCAGAGATCATCCTTCAGGCTTATAGTGGCGTAGTCATTTCACATAAGTTTGGCAGAACATACGTATGAAACTAATAACGATGGCTGAGTTATCTGAATATCACTGATTGCCAAAATGCATCTTAAGAAAGCAATGGGCAAAAAGAAAGGAAGGATGAAAAACAAAAAAAGGTAAAAGATGAAGGGAAGAGAGTAAAAGCCGAGGGAGGGCGCAGTTGCTGGCAGTCTTTCAGACACATGCTGCTACTCACAATGGGACTGGCGTTGATGTAATCTGAGTTGCTGTGGTTGTTCTCAGGCTTCAAGGTGACTCGGGAGTGATCGTCTGAAATGGAAACACATAATTTTAGTACTTCTTTCTCACTCTCTCTCTCTCTCTCTCTCTCTCTCTCTCTCTCTAGGATTCCTGTGTTTCACGCCCTCGCACTGCATTTGGTGGCAACACTTCATTTAGGAGGAAGCAAGAGCACCGTCTCCTTTTCCGAGCTCATATCGGTGAATATCTCCACTTGAGCTTGAAGGGAGCATGCAGAAAGGCACTGCTGCATCATCAATGCTTCTCCAATCCCAGCGAGCTCCCAACTCCCACCTCATCCCCCAAATCTTCCTCACCACTAGATTTCACACTCAAAATGGCCTCTATAAAGATTTTTTTTTTTCTTTTTTCCTCAGCGCAGCTCAGCGTAAGAACTCGGTGGGTGTACGATGACTACATCTTTATTATGTCTTCTGGACCCCAAAGACTCCATGTTCTGGACCCCAAAGAGCCCAAGCCTACAATTTACAGCAGGGTATTTTTCACACCCACAGTCGGGCTTTGAGCACATTTTTTGTTAACCCAGGGCAGCTCAGTTTATAGAGGTCAGTGGGTTGCTAGTGCCCTCAATGGCAGCTCAGCTCAAAGATCCCCAGCAGAAGCTCAGGACTCAGCAGGTTGTGTCTTTTTGAAAAAAAGGCGGTTTAGGGGGGGGGGGGGGGGGGGTGGTTTGGGGGCTGGAGGAGATGAAGAGGGGTGAGAGGAGGGGCTACTTACAGACGAGGACCCCGTTGGGTCGGTTCCGCTGGGCGTTCTGCGTCTCCTGGCCCACGACGGAGGCGCCCGGCTCAGCCTGATAGCTGCAGAGAGCCTCCCACTCCTTCTCCAGACGGTTCTTGTTCTTCAAGTGGTCCTCCATGTAGGACTGGAGAGAGACAGATGCAGAGAGAGAGGGAGGGAGGGAGGGAGAGAGAGGGAGGGTGAAAGAGAATGAGGTTAGAATGTCACAAGAACAAACTTACACTGGCAAACACTTTCTAAAGTACAGAGCATAAAAACCGTCTGTGCCACAAAGATTAGACACTGGGAGACACACTTACATCTAAGCAAAGAAATAATTTATTTTGATTATATGATTTGACGCAACAATACACTTATATAGCTGAAAGCTATTTCAGTTGTCCATTGTGAGGACCACATTAACACAGCTAGGTTGTCTGGAATCAAGAATTGTATTGAAATGTGTGTGTGTGTGTGTATTTGTCTGAGTCTGTTTTTTGTGAATATAAGCGTCTCCTGCCATGAGTAGACGCATTGTGAGGCTCCTGGTCCGACCTCACCATTCCCACCGGCCCCAGCGGCCTGCCTCGCCGTACACGGCCACAGAGCCTCTGGACGCACGTCAGCCCACTGATCCCCCCACTTACACCACCCTAGGCAGCAGCCGCAGACAGCTAATCCCGCACCTCTGCGCTATGCATGAGCACGACACCACCGGTGAGAGAACGACAGAGGGAGAGAGAGAGAGAGAAAGAGAGAGGAAGAAAGAGAGAGAGAAAGAAGAGACACAGACAGGGGTAGAAAGAAACAGGTGGAGGGGAGTAGAGGTAGAGAGAAAGAGAGTGAGGAAAACAGATAGAGAGAGAGAAAGAGAGAGAGGAGGAGGGGGGTAGACGGCCTGACAATCGCAATTAAGACTCCTGAAAGGTCCGTCTGCATCCACGCGTACTTCAGGGGTGCTTCAATCACCCCTTTCACTGCTTGCAAAAACGCTGATAAGATTGTCTGCGTCTAAGCCGTCTCCCCGAGAAGACCAAATTGAATTGAATTCACCAGAGACAAAGAAGGGAGGGAGGAGGGAGAGAGAGAGAGAAAGAGAGCAAGGGAGAGGGAGATTGTGGCAGAGAGGGAGGAGAGGGAGAGAGGAAAAAGGGAGAGAGGGAATAGGAGAAGAAGAGAGAAGGAGGCTTGTCTGACAGAGCTGTGGGTGTGGCGTGTGCACGTATGTGTGTGTGTGTGTGTGTTGTGAATGTATACTGGTTGCTGGCTTGATGTTCAGACTCCCTGTCCTCCCCTAAGGGCACTGCACACATACAGTTCTGTAGCAGTGCTAGACTGGGTTAGTGGATTGCACACTCATCACCTGATGTTGGGAGGGACCCTCTGTGCTTGCCTTGGAAAGCTATCCTCAAATGCAAAAAGGGAGCCATCAAACAAAACCCTCACCCTCACACAAAACCTCAAGAGCAGCACCTTCACAGATGGATCCACAACAACATACACAATATCCCCACCACACCCAAAAAAACACAACCCACTCACACACACAACTTGATTCATAGTTGATTAGTCGTTCTGTCCAAGACTCAACAAAGCCTTCTGTCACCATAATAGTTAGGAGCGACAGCACTCAATCAGCCTAATAGTGCTATAAACCCTGATGTAAACACGCTCAAAGGCAGCAAAATAAGCTCTTAGAAATGCATTGAACTTTAGGACAGGAACCACATAAGACATGTGATGTTTACGTCCTCCATTCAATGGGCAGTATATTCTGTCACTATTTCTTTCCCTCTCTATCTCTCTCTCTTTTTCATTTCCTAGATAAGTCATATCTTAGAAGATTATGCTTCATATGACAAGCAACTTAATAGAAGGCTATTACTGCCCATGTTGAATTCATAATTTAGTAAGGGGAAATGACTTTGATTAAAAAGCCTTGGTAGCGAAATAATGAGATTAACCTCCTCTGGATGAAAGAAAAAAAAATACATTCTTATAATTCGCCCACTGTCCCTGTTTCTGTTGAAGCCACCACCGCTACGCTAGCCAGTGGCCTAATCACCTGTGTTCTCATTAGCTATTTTTACTCACCTAAGCCGAAGGTTCAGCTCGAGCCTGCTAGAGATGACCTCATGTGGAATTTGGAGAAAGGTCCCTATTTGAGAGTGTTATATATCAACACCATGTGTTTTCATTGTAATTCGGCACAAAAGTCCTGCACACATTTACATTCAATGACAAAATGTTTTTATTCTTACTAGTGGCAAAGTTTACTTTACTAGTCATTACTTTACTAGTCTTTTTTTCTTTCATCCAGAGGAGGTTAATCTCATTATTTTAAGACTGAGAGGGTGCCTATTATTGCCCCTATGTCCATCTGTCATCTACTGGTTAACACACCTGCTTTGTAAGCTACAAATTTGCTGCAGAAATACTAAGTGCGTACAGACCAAGCTAATACATCTGATCTGACCATTTGTAGTTTTGTGTTGAATGGGGAGGGATGGGATTTTGCTGGAATGCACACACACAGCATGGTAATCCTCCACTCAACAGAGCAGGTGCCTCCTTCAAAACGCTTTCAACCTCAGCGGAAAAAAAAGCCCCTCAAGATTACCTTTAACATCAGCTTGATCTGAGCTCATATAACGCGAAGCAAAATGACCCTTCACTCCATTGCCTTGAATCTCTGGATTCTTCGATAATATCAAAGATGCCCCCCCACCCCAAACAAAACAAAATGGTAGCCTGCTTTATTTCTCTAGGGAAGGATACCCCCCCACCACCACCTCAACAAAGCCTGGTGGTGTACAGAGGATTGGCGCGGGATAGGCGCTTACCTGCTGTCCTTTGTTGGCGCTAGAGTAATAAGGTTTAGGGGGAGAAAGTGTAACAGAATTACTGCCAGCCAATCAGTAGGCCTAGATGACGGGGTGTCGGAGCCAACTCCCCCTAATCCCCTTAAACAAGCTTCACAGAGGAGGGGAGGGGAGGGGGTTTGGGACAGGGGGGTTTGGTGGAGCACAGACCTGGGAATAGAGAGTGCTTGGGGCGGGAAGACACAGCAGCTGAGGTAATGGCGGAGGCGGAGGCGGGGGTGGTGGTGGTTGTGGAGGGTCTGGAAGGAACAGCCTCGAGAATAAGTGATTGGTGCTGCTGCTGTGTCCACAGAGAAATAAACACTGTGTGTGCATTAGTGTGTGTGTGTGTGTGAGCATGCATTAGTGTGTGTGTGTGTGTGTGTGTGTGTGTGTGTAAAACTGCGTGAGTGAATTCATCAATGTGTGCTACTGGGGGAAAGAGAGGGTGCATTATTATCCCTATTTATGAGCTGAGACAATCAAGGAAAACCAGACCACAGCATTCTTCGCAATTAGCCATCGACTAAGTCATCAGCCAGGTAGGGTTCAATTTTGTTTTGGCAGAGGGTCTTTATTATTCATTTTCTCACCTTTATTGTCTTTAAATATATATTTCATGTCATGTTTCCCCCTCTGCTCAGCTCAGGAAATACATGAAAAAAAGCTAAATAATAGATAAAAGCATGTGCTACCCGTGGGTCCTTATTGATTTTCTGTGGAAACAAATCAGCACACAGAGTTCACAACAATGTCTGGATATCAAAGACAACCACATCAGAGCTCAGCCACATTTCTGTGGGGCCAGGGGAAGAGGAGCAGGAGAAAAGCTTGCTTAGAAGATTGCTTTTTTTATTTTAAAAAACGTGTTATAAAAAAACGCTGCAGAGTGCGAGAGAACTGGGAAAAATAAACCGCCTTGCTTCCCAAAATGAGCTACTTGGAAGACACTGGCATAAAGCAGTGATAGGTCTCCGTTAATCTCTGTTAAAACCTGCTTACACTTAATGAATTCTACGATCTAATAAAACACGCTTTAATTGCTCCTGCTAGGTGCTGGGCACAGCACTGCACTTCATGGAGCTTTGCTTTCACAGCCATGAGCCAGGGGTGCTCTCCATGGTCCTGAAAAACTCACAGACTCACGTTCACTACAGGCTCACCAACACAGGAGACTTGACAGCAAGTCTGTAGCTGCTGCAGAATGTCCTGCACTACAGCAGTCAGGTTTACACACCAGACTGACCTGGGAACAGCTACCACACATACTCACAAAGCCACACACACACACACACACACACACACACACACACTGCCAATCAAGACCCATGTTCAGGCAGACAGACTCAGATGGTGGGCCTTTATTCAGGCATGCTGAGCAGAAGAAAAGCCCTAGCAGGTCTATTCATAACCTCCATCTTAAGATCCCGACATAAAAGGGGGGCAGGGGGCTGATCAGAGGTCTCATTTTTCATATGGAGGATGTAGGGAGCCGCCAAGATAGGGCGGAGATGAATGACCCGCGACAGAGCGGGCCCCCCGATAACAGGCAGTATCTGAGAACAGCAGTCAGGTGACGCCCCGACTCCCTTGTGAAAAGAGCGGGAGGAAAAATCCACTCTGCTGGGATCAGACGCTGACCGGACGCGTCAAAAGACCCCGATCACATAAAGTGTGAGAACGATGGAGAATGAGCTCTATAAAAGCCTATTTGGAGTTTTCATGGGGACTTCTGTAAAGAGAGCGCTCTCAGTCTGTGAGAGTATGTCCCAGCGCCTTGCGGTGGTTTTAAACTTAGTTACACAACCTCACAAGAGAGAGGTGACACCTGCCTGAGGAAGAATATTCAGTGTGAGGGGAGATAAAGTGAGGAAGAGGAGCAGAAAAAACAACAACAACATCCTGTCCCTGAGACAAGTGTGACAAAGAATAGGATCTTCCTTTGTGCAATGAGTGGGTGGGTGTGTTAGGGCTTTAGAGACATGAGAGTGCCTGTATGTGTGTGTGTGTGTGTGTGTGTGTGAAACAGAGTGAGGTGTTCTATTTAGAAATAGATATTCATCATCTACTTTAGCACAGCAGGTGGCCCAGGGAAATCATTTGAGTGAGAGTTTGAAAGTGAGTGTGTGTGAGAGTTTAAAAGCTGGGGGAGGAAGGGTGAGAGTCATGTGTAATTCTGTCTCGCACCTTGTCCAGAGTGTAGAGACAGACAGTGATCCCCCTCCTCAGTTAAAGCATTACAGTTAAAAAAAAAAAACATACTGTCTGCTAGACACTCCATGGAACCTGTGCAGGGCCTAAACCTGAGGTACGGTAAGCCTTTTTCTCTGACATTAACAAACACAGTCAGAGCTGGGAGAGAGAGAGAGAGAGAGAGAGAGAGAGAGAGAGAGAGAGAGAAGGAACGAGTGTAAGTAGCCAGGAAACAATATTTACCATTAGAAACGCCCACACACTCCCTTCTCCCAGGAAAAAGGGCTTAACAAACAAACAAAACACGGTGCTAAAATGCATTGAGTAAACAAAAAGTGTGCGTGTTTAAGTGTGTGTTTGTGTGTTTCTGGTGGAGGATGGCAAAAAAGTGTATATAGTTTTAATAGCTTTTGTGATAGCCTTCAACAATCACAATCAGAGCCATCCATTACCTCCAAACACAAAAGCGCTAAATGAATTAAATCAATTGCATTCTCCTGTTCCACCGTTGGACGTATGATGAATTTCCCTGCTGATAATGAATACTGCACTGCCAGGCATCTATCAGTCTTCTCTCACCGGCTTGTCTCAAATGAATAAAACAAAAGTTTGCACCAAATTAAAACAATCCATTGTGTGTGAAAGAGAGAGAGAGAGAGAGAGAGAGAAAGAGGGTGGGAGGGAAAAAGGGATTTGGCCCACAAGGCATTCAAACTCCATTCAGGAGGAAAACAACAACTCCACAAGCACCAAAATGTCCGATTGGCTATTAGCGATTAGCGGTGAAATTTTCCTCCTGAGCTTTTGTGGCCTCTCAGAGTCATACGTCTGAGAGGGATGAGAGGAGACAGTAAGCATCAGACTCCGTCAGGATGAGAGAGAGACGGGGGGGAAAGAGAGAGAGAGAAAGAGAGAGAGAGAGAGAGATTGTGACAGACAGAAAGAAACAGCAGAGGGATGGATTAAGAGATAATGAGAGAAAGAGTGCAAGAAAGAGAGACAGAGAAAGAGAGAGAGAATGCCAGGTTGAATGGAACAGACTCTATAAAAGGAGCGAGATAAAGAGAGATGGAGAGATAAAAGAGAACAATGGAATGCTAGCGAGCCGGAGACAGACAGAGGGAGGAAGGGAGCCGATAACGGAAGAGGGGAAGAAAGGATGGGGGAAGAAAGGATGAAGAGGGAAGAAAGGATGAAGGGGGAAGAAAGGATGGTGGCGGCCAGGGACGAGCTCACAGGACTATCAGACAGGTAGCAGAGGAGCGGGGCTTTGGTGGGGCTGACGAGGAACCGTGTCAATCAATAGACTTTTGTTATATCTCACGTCCCACCAGCATGATACTGGGATATAGGGATGTCTGTGACTGTGTGTGTGTGTGTGTGTGTGTGTGTGTGTGTGTGTATATGTGTGTGTATATGTGTGCGTGTGTGTGTGTGTGTGTGTGTGTGTGCGTGTGTGTGCGTGTGTGTGTATGTATATGTGTGTGTGTGCGTGTGTGTGTGTGTGTGTGTGTGTGGGAGAGAGAGAGGGGGGGAGAGAGAGTGTGTCATATATTTAATCAGTTTCACATACACTATATTAAGTGCTAAAAAAGCTTTCTTGTTTTTTATTTAATATTGTTCAGCCTAATGGTGTGTGCACACATTTAACCTGCACACAGCTTATCAGAAGCGTGTCTGAGCAGTAAGTGAATAGGTGTTAAGAGGTGGGAATGGGAACAGCTGTTTCATGAGCATGACTGTCTATGCATGTGAGTGGCGAAGTGTGTGAGAGCCATGCATATTCTAGTAACACCTTTCCAGTGGACATCTCCATTTGGAGTATCCGAGTGGTGGTGTGAATATTCACCAGCATGATGGGTCCAGTTGTGCATGTGCATGTGATTGTACTTTGGTCTAAGTGTGAATAAGTTCGTTTTAGTGTAGGTGTGTGTGTGTGTTAGTGTGTGTGTGTGTGTGTGTAAAGGGAGTACATGTATATTATTCTGTATCATGTGTGTGGTGTCTATTTTGGGGTACGTGTGAATCTTTATTGGTCTCATGTCCATCATGTCAATGTTGGTGTGTGTGTGTGTGTGTGTGTTTATATTTACCAGTATCATGTGTCTGGTGGAACGCTGGAATGTGTGTCTGTGCGTGTGTGTGTGTGTGTGTGTTGGTACTCACCAGTATCATGTGTCCGGTGGAGATGTCCATGTTGGAGTGGGCGGGCTCCTCGCTCCAGGACGAGGTGCTGCTGCGGGCCGATGGACTCGGCATGGGCCCATCGCTGAACTGCGACGACACGCTGTTGATGCGCGACGTGTGCGACGTGTGCGCCAACGGCTCTGGACGCTCCCCGCGATCCGCCCGCTCAGACGTCTGCACTGCCATTCGCTGCCGACACAAGTCCTGCCCAGGGAGGAAGAGGAGGAATGACGAAGATTGGTCACTTGAACAACAGTCATTCCAGCTATACCACTGATACACATAGTAGATTGTGTATCACCTTTCCCTTCTATCATCAATCATCTCAAGAAATTGCTTTTGAAATCAGGCATCAAGACATCACCACAAATCTGTTCTATCATTTATATCTTGGATGTATGGGTGTAATGTCTGGGGGACTGATGAAGATCTGCAATAACATTACTAATCAGATTCATGCCTGATCGCACAACAATATTTAATCAAAACAACCCGGGGGGACAAAGATCATATGCATACAGTCGTATGGCTAATGCATACAATAGATCATACTTACTGGAACATGCCATTCCAAACTAGAATAGATATCGCCGTTTGGCTAACCACGGAAGACAGTTTTACCCATTTGTAATTTAGGTCTGTATTGATCAACAGCACTGCAGAATGCTTAGTGCACCATCGGAGTAGACAGATGAGTAATAGGGTTCTATGGGCAGTTTCATAACGTTATTCCAGCACTAATCTTCAGCCATCGACTACAAGTCACCTCCGACGTGGAAGAACAAACCGAGTCGTGTCCAATCCCGCCACGGCGGCCACTGAGACGCAGGTTGCAGTCACGGGCGAGTTAGCGCGCTATAATTTTCTAAAGATCCGCTCTCAAAAAAGAGGACTAGAGCAGGACGATTAGGACAAGAGGAGCGGGCTGGGAAGGGCTAAGAAACCCTGACAGCCTCTCAAAAGCTTCTGGCCTGCAGGCCAGGCAGTTGAAGTCGACTCGGCCTCTGACAGGTATGGAGTTAGCCGCAACTAATGGCAGAGAAACCAGGAGCTCCACCACAGAGAGAAACCCCCGAGTCCACTGGGCTCATTACGGTACAAGACAGCACGTCTCTACACAGCCTACTATATATATATATATAAATCTAATGTGCTTGAGCCTATGATTTGATGAAGAGCAGAGGAGATGTGGGTTTATTCCTGATGCTAGGATATCACCTTTTTATTAACTGCAGCTGCGAATACCTCTGAATCTCTTTTTTATGAAACACCAGTACACTCCTTTCCTGCTCCCCATAATGGTTCTCTCTGGGTGCGTTCAAACACAAGAGTGTGTGTGTGTATGTGAACATGTGTTTGTGTGTGTGTGTTTGTTTGTGTATGTGGGGGCGAGGGGGGTGCAGCAGTGTAGTCACAACGGCCAGCATCGCTGAGAACGATGGACTGCGGTTGCCACGGTGATGGCAGCCAGCCAACGGGCTGAGACCGTTCGCTGTGACAGCCTCCGGTGGGCCAGACAGATGCGGCACCCGAACGGCACACTCATTCCGGACTCGCAGCTGGACCAATCAGTGCACACGTCCATCAGACACCGTAGGGGGACGCAGGAAGTGGAGCCCCTGAGGCGAGAGTCACAGGGCCATAAGCAATGCCCCCTCTGTCCACCCCCCTACACACACACACACACACACACACCGACTGACGGGAAGACAGAGACCACTGCTGGCCCGTGGGCAATTACAGATGAAACATTGCTCTCCAAAGGCCACTGGAGGTCTTTCAAGGGTTTAGGAGGAGGGGGGAATAGGCTTGGGAAAACGTGATTAACTGAGGGGGTTGCAGTAAACGAATGGGTAGAATTTTAAATACATTTTTGGAGAGCATAATTCAGATCCTCTAGGGCATTGGCTGCAGTAGCACAAGGCCACCCTCAATTCTTCTCTTTTTTGTCAGGCATCCTGATGTGCACATATTTAAAGCTATGCTCAAACCCCTTGTTTTCATATCCCCCACTGACAGTTTGCTGTTCAGGTGAGAGGAATACAAACATTTTTCTGTGAATATTCCTGCATAATGGTACTTACTGTTGCAACAGCACAGACATAGGTTATGTTATATTATACAGGTATGAATTGAAATAAAAGAGACCATTTACAATATTTATTCCTTAAAGTATAATCTCTAATTGAAAAATCAATAAAATACATTTATATTCCTGCATAAACTGGCTATACATCAATAATATGAAACTGCTTAGGAACATATTTTTATGGCAAATAAATTCAGGAATAATCTTCTAAGAGATGAAAGATTAAAGGGATTCTTCGTAGTGTAAATAAAAGAATATATATTCTGCTTTAAAGAGGGCAAAGATTTATAGCCAGCTAAAAGAACACATCTCAACGGTGACAAAGACAGCTAGTGTGTTCATTATGTGTGCAAAAATGTCCTTTGCACAGAACATGTGTACCTCCATAATGTCTAATTTTGGGTAAAAAAAATCACGATAAAATCATCTCAATCATTAAAGACGGGAAAATGGGCCAACAAAACGAAGCTGGGGACCATATTATCCGGGCTAATTTCTGTGTCTTTATTAAAAAAAAAAAATTAAAAAAAACATTTGCTGGGTGTGAAAAGAGCTCTGTCTTTGCCTCAGCCTTCCCCTTTCCCTAAAATGACTCGATTCTGTTCCCATCATGCTGCCTCACAGCGCCATTACAGATTCTTAGCCCAGGCTCTGTCTGTCTACCCTGCCAGTTATTTACTTCAAATGGACAGTTTAAAAAAGCGAGAAAAGAAAATGGGGACCAAAGGAGAACGAAAAGAGAGAGAGAGTAAACGCCAGAGAGACAGAGAGCAAGATAGCGAGAGAGAGAGAGAGAGAGAGAGAGAGAGAAATAAAGGCAGCTCTCATTGTCTGAAGACAGCGATCATATCTTTGAAACCCCCTTGATAGTGTCTGCTTTATCGGAGCTGGAGATTTGGCCATTATATTGGAGGGGTGGGGGGGGGGGGGGGATCAGCGTGTGATGCGGCCTGACGTGGAGGGTGATTTCGATACGTGATTAAGAGACGGGATCCAGGAGAAAACGGGCCACGGTGTGCCTGAGATCTCACCGCAGACTCCCAACGCAGACTCCCAGATCGCTCTGATCACGATGAGGAGAGGAGAAAGGATGCTGGGCGACTGACAAGCAAGAGCGTGACAGGAAAGCACGTTTAAATATCTGCCAAAGCGATCTTCATATTGCATCATGTATTTGTTCAAAAAAAATATATAGATAATATATATATATATATATATAGCTTGAAAAAATATCACATTCAGTAAAAACAGATCAATCACATTAAAAATGATGCAGTTGATTTACATATGAGACATGTATGGCCACATAGTCAATAGTAAACATGTCATTATCATTCACTGAAAATGAACAGATGCAAATAAAATCTCTAACACACACACACACATGCAGTCACAGAAACACACACACACACACACACACACACACACACACACACACACACAATGATTCCTTCATAACATGGCCTTGCCGTGACTCTCTCTTCTCATACTCTACTCATATGAGTTTTAAAAAGCAATAAGGCACCCTTGTAGTACAACCCCTGTCCAGAAGGAAATGTACTGCAGCAGTAAAAGCATTTGGAACAGAAAGGGGGCGCACCATAGGGCACCATAGGGCTGACAGGTGGGGGTCAGAGAGGCGCGGGGTGGGGGAGGGCCAGGGGTGGGAGAGCTGGTGTGACTCGCTAATGCTACACCCACCCCGCTAACCCTCCCACCCCCCTCCAACCTCAGCACACACCATGAGAGGGGAGGGAGGTGGGGGGTGGCAGCCCAGGCGGAGAGCGCCGAGCACAGGCAAACTCTCCTGGCCTCCTCCCCTCACATTAATATTCGCCTGCTAATGGGGAGGATGACAGCTCGCTGTGCAGGTTGGGCAGCCATGTTTATATGCACAGCAGCACGAACACACACACACACACACACATACACACACACACAGCACACATGCACACACACACACAGACACACACACACACACATATACACACACACAGCACACATGCACACACACACATACACTCACACACATACACACACACACATACACACACACACACACACACACACATACACACACAGAAGGTACAGATACACAAGCTCAAACATGCTCACTTCCTCCATCACAAATAAAACACTCTCACAGCCTTTTCCATTACCCCCCCCCCCCCCTTGGTGTGTGTGGTCATCTGTTCTGAATGCAGGAGGGCAAAAGCTGTGGGCTAATTGCATGTAGCCATGTGGAGCCTCCCAGCCTCTACTCACCACTTGCACAGACCCAGCAGCTTAGGGGAAATCCCAGGCAACCAGTGGGACGTGGCAAACCACCGCGCGCTTTCGGCCTGGCGCTCTTTTCACCGACACGGCTTCGTGCAGGTGCCTGTCTCTCCCGACGCTTGCCACAGTGCCAACAGTTGCCAAAGCCTGAGCTCTGAAAATCCCATCCGTTTTTCTTTTAAAAACAAATCAATGTCTCATAATTGCAAACTGGAAATTAATATATGACAATGAGGCCACCGGCCCCTGTCAAGACCCCCCTCTACGCACGTACACACAAACACACACGCCTCCATCATATCGATACAACTCGACTCTTTTCTTTTCGCGTGCAATAACTCTGCCGATATTCATGGGCAGGGCCGCGGCACAGCCGGAGACGTGATTAAATATTGAAAATGGGAAAGTGACGTGCGGATTTGAACCCCTGCGCTCCGCTTATATTGAGCACAGCTGAGCCCAACAAAATAAAATCAATACGGCTTCACCACCCCCCCACCACCACCACCACCACCACCACCACCACCCCACTGCCCTCCTCAACCACCTACACCACCACCGGCAGCTGCAGCGGCAGCACTGGCGCCGCGGAAAAAGGTCAGACAACAAACTCATTTCCCTGCTAAAAAGGCCCTCCTTTTCAGCCCGCATTCATATTCAGTGCTGCTGGCACACAGGGACATCTGGCCTCGACTGTCCGTCTGTCCGGTGGGGGGGGGGGGGGGGGTGTGTGTGTGTGTGTGGAGGGGACGACAATGGGGACGCGAGTGAGTGGCGTCAGCGCCCGCCAATGCCCAGAGAGGACTGGGGAGTGGCCTGAGAGTGCTTTTAAATTGGCCCTGGATTTGTGTAGCTGCAAGCAGGTGAAGACTAAAGGATGAGAGGCTGCACTACGCTTAATGGCCTTCACCTTGAGTGCGAGCACTACGCCGTGAGGCTGCCTTTTCAAACAAGACTTCAAAAAAACAACACCCTCCACCCACCCCGTCGTATTCTTCTCTGCGCAGGACTTAATATATCAACGGCAAATAAAAGACAAAATACGTCAACCACGAACAATCCCAGCAAATCCCGACAGCACGAGCGCGTACCATCGCATCGGTGGGAGGTCTGGAATCTGTGAGTCTGTGACATGATTGGTGAAGGGAGAGTGATAGCTCTTACCTGATAGGCTGCCGTGGCATCGGCGCTGGTGTCAGTCCCCAGGCTGGCGAGCTTCTCCTTCAGCTTGAGGTGGGAGTGGTGACGCAGGCAGTACAGCGCCCCCGACACCCCCAGCACCATGACAATAAACACCATGGACACCACGGTCAAAACCAGAAAGTTGCTGGACTCCACATGGCTGTGTTTCACGATAGGGATCTGGTTCAGCTTGCTCCTCTGTGAAAAGAAGAGAGAGGAAATATAGTTTAATCATGGAGCCTGCATTTAAAACAGCAACTCACGGGCCAAAAATAAAAACGAAATATCTTGACAGATATCAAGTCTTCGTGACAATGAAAGGCAAATCTCCATGACAATGAATGCAAATGTAGACAGATAATGCATTATTGCGACTTATCAAGTTTTTATGGCAATATTTCTTCTAGAGCATCAGTGCATCTTTTAAGGCCTGGGGTAGTAATCCAAAGGGATTGCTATGAATACACTTTACACTGTTAATCGAGATTTCTGCCTGGATATAACACCCAATTCTTTTCACTTCAAGCACTACAAGCACTGCCACCATTTTCCAAAGAAATGTTCAAAAGCAACAGCAAATAGAGAAGAGGTCACATAGACTGGGATAGAAAGTGACTAAGTATGCAAGTACTGTAAGAGTGTAAGAGAGAAAAGCACAAATGTTCTGGAGTATAAAACAAAGGTGCAATGTGACTGCATTTCCCCCATGATGATGACCCTAAAGGCTAGAACCCCCTCATCTCTCACCAGTAGCTCAGGCAGCCAAGTCATCTTGTTCTCATGCTAAATTTATGTGGGTGTATTCACCCTAGCCAGGTTCCACTTTCCTGGTCTTGTTGTCCAGTGGAGTGCAGACACCCACCCACACACACCACACAGTCACACACACACACACACACATGCACTCGCACAGTGTGGCTGAGCCTGTGAAGTTGAGGCTCGTTCTTGTCTTGGCAGGTTTAAGCATGCCACAATCGGGCAATTAGGGTCGGTCTTCACTGTAAAAGCTTGTCGCTAATTAGCCTCCTAGCCCTGGGTTTGGGCAGAACTCCATCCATGGCTCGGACCTCTCGGTTAATGGCGCTAGTGGGGGGGGAGGGGGAGGGTAGGCGGATAGGGCTTTGGTGCATTGAAGGGTGTGTATGGACATGGAGGGGTGGGAGGGGGAGTTGAGGGGGAGTTGAGGGGGCTTTCTGATGGGCCCAGCCCAGAAACATCCCACAGAACTGGGGTTGTCAGGCTTGTTAACCCCCCGGGAGGTGGGGTGACAGCCAGGGCTAAGCTGGATGAGAATTGGAAAGGCATTGTTTCCACACGCCTGTGAGGCTGAATAGCCAGGGCCTTCGGAGTGTGGGTCAGACCTGAAGGCCCCCCCCCCCCCCCCAGAAAAAAAAAAAACAGCTTCTGCTATTATTCTACACTATTAAAACTCCCTGAAAGACTGGAGGGGGGACTCTATGGGCTCAGCAAGGGACCGGCTATACATCTCACTGCAGTGGAAGCTCCACTTCAGCAAAGCAAAAAAGAAAGAAGAAAAAAAAAACACCTTCTGTGGGTGCTGGGATTTTTTAAAGTTAAATAAAAAACGAAGAAATTTGTGGGAGGAAAAAAAGAGAAAAACGCATGAGAACAGGAATGCATAATGCAGAGAGCATCAAATAGTCATCAAAGCTGTTTGAGGCTCAAGGACAACCATCAAGCCATGTGGGAAAAAAGGGCCTGACTATATCTCTTCGGGTTAGAAGACCTTCCCATTCTTAACTTCCAATTAGCATTTTATCCTCTACATGTCAAAGTATAAGGGAATATGTATTATTCCTTATATATGATAAACCTAGCTACATAATTCCTAAAGGTTGCCATGCTATTATTACACATTATTATACAATGTATTGCTACTTACAAGGAGCTTTCTTAATCAAAAATAAAGAAAATTATATTTTAATTCTATCGACTCTCAAACGTTATTTTCTATATATGCTGCTGCTGAACTCTTCCTGTCATATTTTCCCCCTTCAGAGAAAAAAAAAAAATATCTTTCATATGACTTGCTCAATTGTATTTCGGTTTCCATGGAGTAAGGCCCTTTTTCTCTCTTTGCCATTTCTGTGCTTTTGTGTGGCAGGAACGTTTTTTTTTTGTGCACATCAAACGCAGAGAGAAGCAGAGGGAGCAGACTGGAGGGTGTCCTCAGTGTGGCTATAGGCTTAGGGATAACCCCCACCCCCCCCCCCACACACACCACCCTCTCTCCCTCCTTCCTTGCCTGCCTCCACAAGCTTAGTGCTCTCAATCGAATTACATGAAAAGATCTCCGACATGAAAAGATGGCCATGAAAAGAAAATTGTGCTGGGCTAAATAATGTCCACAATTAATTATGACTAAATAGAATAAATGCATTGGGCTCGTTAATAAGGTTTGGGGAGAGAGGCACAGCTACAGAGAGGAAAGAAATAAAGGCAGTGAGTGATAAAAAATAATAATGAAATACCAAAAAAAAAAAAAAAATCATCAAACACCCCTATTTTTTTTATGTGAACATGGAAGACGGCACAAGCTGCTCCAACACAAATACACAGGAAAAATAGAGGAGCGCAGTAGTTACAAAGGTCAGTGAATGTCCATGTAAATTATGGCCTGTTATTAAACTCCTCTAACTACATTACTGGCTGGACTAAAGAAAGAGTGGAAGGAAGGGAAACAGGAACAAGTGTAGTAAAAAAGTCAAAACGATAAAAGAGAATACGCAGCATAGTCCTCATTCCCCAGGACATAACTGATATAATTTAGACATGTGGGCTAAACTGTGCGGCTACACTTAATAGCATTAATGCTTAGGTTAGGTAAGAAATATAGGACTATGTGAGAGTTGTTTGTTACGGCTGTGGCAGGCCATTAAATGCAATCATGAATTCATAAATTACACACCAAATAATTTATTGTAATATTACTATTGATGGTACAGTTAGTTTCATTTAGCCCCGTGAAGGCATGGGTCATTCACAGAGCAATAAATTATTTATTTGAAACAGCTGGACAACGGCTCAGAGTTTCTTGGTGTGCCTGCATATAGGATCTTTTGTGGGAAACTGTAGATCTTTGTGGAAGATCTGTGATCATATATAAACTCCGTACACATCTCACAATATGACGTGTCCTTTTCAACTGTCTCATGAAAAGATGGGGGAGAAACTCACAGCCAATAAGCTTTGTCTACTGGAACTACGTGTGTGAGTGTACCTCTGGTTTTGTGTGTGTGTGTATGTGTGTGTGTGTGTGTGTATGTGTATGAGGGAGATAGAGAGAAAGAGAGAAAGAGAGAGTCTCCATTATGCCAGGAGTTTTTTTGTTCATCTGTCGGGAATAAAATTGGACTTGCAAATTTTCCAATTCATGTGAGCAAACGTAGCCAGAGACAGGCAGCATGAATACACGGCTCATATTAAAAGCTCCAAGGCGCTGTCTCAGATTAATCTACACAGCAAAATGAGAAAACCAAAATAAACAAATATTATTGCAAAGATGCTGGTAATCTAATATCCAGTTAGATATCAAATTAGAGCACCTGGCTTAACTAACAGGCTAATTGGTACATTCTTATATAATGTAGATTTAAAAATGCAGGTGCTAATTTCACATTTAACATGGTGTTTTAGCTGTAAAAACATATTTAAAAAAATATATAAAATTATATTGATTAGCTTGAAATACCTTAAAACAGCAACACAAAAAATACAAAAAATGAAGTACAAAAAAACTAGCTCTGCTCTAACTTTAGGTCAAGCAGTGTGCTGCGTTCACAGCACAAAGGCACATTGAGACAGGTCTGATGTGTATATACATTTAAGGATACTTCTTTCAAAAATAATGTTTGATTACAAAAATACACAAACTGACTTATCCAATACATTTGATTTCTTCAAATTGGACAGCATGTTATACTGCACACACAGACAACATAATGAGCTTTTTTTTTTAAGCCAGCAAGAGCTCATTTCTTCAAAGCAGCTGTCTGGTTCTAGATGATCACTTCACTTTAACTAAGGTCAGGACTCCTTGATACTGGGCATTGTCTCTAGCAAGTAATATGCTGAGAGGTATGGACGAGGACGAGGACGAGGACGAGGAGAAGTTTTCTACCTCTATTCTTTCCGTCTATCTTTCCCTATTCTCTCCTTCTCTCTTTCCCTCCTTCTCACTCCCTTTTTTCCACCACCCCGTGAAAGGGAGTGAGGGATTAGGAATCGAGCAGGAGACAAAGGGCAGATGGATTTCGGAGGCTCTGGCTTATTCAAATGATGGAGGAAAGGTCAGGCTAAGAGGGCGAGAGGGGAGAGAGGGAGAGCGATGGTCGCCCTTTCGCTCGCTCACTCTCTCTCTCACCCTCTCTCCACACACAATGATCTCTGTCCAAAGCCCTAAGCATCACAATGCCTTCCACGGACAGCCCACACCCACTCCATTCAAACTCTTTCAGGAGATTTTTTTTTTTTTTTTAAGTAAATAAATAACCTTATGAAAACACACAAACACATTACTTAATCATACACTAATGCCTATAGGCTACTTCCAAAATCAAGAAAATGTCATACTACATTAAAAAGATGATGCCCTGGTCACTAAGACAATATTCGATTTTGTTGTCCAGATGACCTCTGATTCAAACATGGTTGATAGTTTATGGAGTTGGCCTGGCTGGATCTTACATGAATCACAGCTGTAAAACCATAAGGATAAGTTAATGAATGAAATTTGCTTTGCAATAACATATTTTAGCTGTCAATTTCCTTTTCAAATTAAAATGACAAAAACAGATAAAATACAGAAGAGAACCCCTGATGTTTTCACGCATGTTTAAGTTGAATGCGGTCTTGGCCATAATTATGTTTAAAAGTATTATGGATGGTACTACTGTTATTTGTAGATTCAGTGGTATTTTACATGTTGCATATGAATGATGGTCTCAAGCAACTTCCTTTAATATGACTGGATGGAAATAAAATCTAACAATCTGCTTCGCAGTGGTCTGAAAATTGCTTGAGGTAAACTGAAATGGCAACCGCCAAACACTTTCTGAATACACCTACACATTATATAAAATAACATTGGTTTGTTATTGGTGTTGTGTATGTAAGATATTAAAAATTGGGCTACACTGTATTGATTAGATATGAATACATGACTGTTGGCTTACCAATACGGACTAGAATACAGAAAAAAGGCGCATAGACATTTTGGTGACATTTTAAAAATGTGCGCATTTTAGTCGTTTGTGTTTAAACATAGCCTAAGCATGTTATAATCACCTTGTTCGGTGGTGTTTAGTTTAGCATTAAACCGTTCAAATAATAATATGCGGGTTTAAATAAATATATCTTGCTGCTAACCTAGCTGATCCATGGTAGCCTTCGGGGTAAAGTAACGGCAATCGATCGGTAAACTTCTATTATCCGGAGGACAGACCGGAGCATCAGTCCTCTGAATCGCGTGGAGTGAGTGCGACGGATAATTTGAGTCGCAATATGACGTACAGCATGAGGCATCATGAGTTCTCTTTAACCATTACGAATGTTCAAAGATACCCGTGCAAAATCGTGATCCTATAAATATTACGCATTTGTTAAATAGACGACGCTAAATGTTCGCCGGCATCCATCAATAGTCTAGGTAAGATTCTGCTGCGGTTAAAGTGTAGCCCTACAATACGTTGTAGTGCCGCACCGTAACACAATACGTGATCTGTATGCTGTAAACAGGATATGTATGCATATCGTCTACATACATGTAAAACTAAATGCGTTCATGTTTGCAGATTCTCTTCAAAATGCATTCAATTAGGATAACTGCTCCAGACAACGCTCCATAGAGAGCTGTAGAGTACTATCACATCTTTACATTTACAGGGATGCTCGCTTGAGTTTGGCTGCACCACAAATCATGCTCTGAAACCGTAAAGCAAACTGATATTCAGAGTTTCTCATTGCGCTTCTGAAAATATGTTCGTAAGAAGTGCATAGGGATAGTTACCTAAATCCATATTGAGGAACCAAAGCGCGGAGATCGTCGTGGAGATAGTAGGTTCCTATTCCAGAGCTGCGCGTTTGGTTACTGTAACCACCCGTTAGCAGCAGTGCGCCCGGCAGCAACTCGCTTTGGACTACAGTCTCCTCTTGGTCCCGCTGCTTAAAAGTTAACAACCTCCAATCCGCCTCCCACGTAACGAAAGACCGCAGTTGCCTTGCCATACTTTCGCAGTGGAGGGAAAACGGCAAATGAGAACGAGGCAGAGAGTATGAGCGCTAAAGGGAATAAACAAAGCTGAGAGAGAGAGAGAGAGAGGGGAAAAAAAATCGAATGGAATGCCCGCCAGATTTTCCAAACCTTGTAAGAAGCTGCAGAGGGCTACCGAGTCCTTTGAGCGTTCATGTGCCAATGAATGAAAAGACAGAGAGCAGTGTGGTTTTTTTGAAAGCACAAAGTAGCGGAGCAGAGCCCCTCTTTATATTCAGGCGCGCTAGAGTCCCTGTCTTCAGCACATGTCACATCCACTGGTTGCTATAGCGATACCTCCACATGTTGCCGACAGCGACGGCTCAGGGAGAGATGGCTGCTAATAAGCGTGTGGGGTAGAGGACCTGTATGAATGGACATCGGGTTTGTCACTCATTTGTAACGCTACTTGGGGGTTTATGTGTTCCCGGTGAATTGCTTTTGCTCTCTCTCTCGCTCTCAATATTTTTGAGGAAGGGGTTTAGGGATTGGGGCTACTAAGTTTCAGATTCAGGAGTTGAGGTGATAATTGAAATACTCATAATATAATCACAATCTTAAAATTCAAGAGAGGCACCTAATTTAAAATATTTCTTTAATTAAAAAAAAAAATCTCAAGGTCTTAACTATGGATGATCTTACTCCAAACATTTATACTGGACATTAGATGAGGTGTGATTAATTTTAATGCTCATGTGTCATGAGATTTCAGTAAAATACTGTTGTCTAGCTGTTTGGGTAACCACGGTTTAGTGAAAACTGTTCCGCATCATAAACGGTTCTCCTGCCATGTAAAAGACTGCTTCTACATGCACGCTGTGACGCTGAGAAACAGACTGAGGGGAGTTTTTTTTTGACGAAAAATCTTTATTAACCCAACGACTTCTGATTGTGTGGAGTGGAACAGCTGCAGCGAACGGGAAGGATTAGCAGCAGAAAAGACAGAAAGGGGGGGGGGGGGGGGTCGTCAGATTCAAGTGTGTGTGGATTTTCTACTTGGTGCATGTGTGTTATAATATCTGTGTGTGTAGACAGAATAACTAAGTATTTGTGCCTGTGTGTCTCTCTGTGTGTGTTATAATGTGTGTGTGTGTGTGTGTGTGTGTGTGTGTTATAATGTGTGTGTGTGTGTGTAGACAGAATAACTATGCATTTGTGCCTGTGTGTCTCTCTGTGTGTGTTTTGTACAGATTTTTGTATTTGTATGTGTCAGTGTTTGTCTGGATGCTTGCATAGTTTGTGCATCCACCTGTATTTGTACACTTGCATGCATGAGTGTGTATGCATGTGCATCCATATGCGCGTATGCATGTGTGTGTGTGTGTGTGTGTGTGTGTGTGTGTGTGTGTGTGTGTGTGTGTGTGTGTGTGTGTTTGCGTAAGTGTGTATTCAGGAGGCATTGATGTTGGAGGGGTGTCCTGTCAGATGCAGATGACGAGTCTGGGGAGGGGTCTTCAGTTTATCTCTCCTTTCAGGCTCCCTCTCCTGACCCCCCACCCCCCACCCCAACCACCCCCACCCCATTGTCCTTGTGCGAGACAGCTGGAACTGGCAGCTCTTTGCAGAGCACAAAACCTGCATCAAGTACCCAGCACTGAGGGGATCACACACACACACACACACACACACACACACACACACACACGCACACACACACACACTCACACACACTCACTCACTCACTCATTTACTCACACACACACACTCACACTCACACACACACACACACACACACACACAAATGCATGCGCACACTCACACCTGCAGCAGCTGCACCCAACAGTCAAGACCTCACTGTACATTTGGCGCATTTCGAGCATTTCAGGAAATTATCTTTAAACAGCCTACATCATATCACTACAGATTTAGAATAAATCCTATTTTTTTAATAGAGGGAAATTCATATAAAGAGACGAAACCTTGAGGGAGCATATTGAGTTTTACTGCTTTAGGTCTTGTGAGGCTAATATTATTACATAAATATCTTATGCAGTATTATGTATTCACAAAACATTATATTTACTTGAGGATGTTATTCTGTCTGTCTGAGTAACATTTTCCTTTGGACGATAATCTGTAAAGCCTGCGTAAATCCTTTTTGTGAAATGTCAGCGGAGAATTCTATTAAAAAATACAGATAGGAATGGGAAAGGGAGGAAAATTCACCAGGGGGCTCAGTTAGGTGAGTGTGATCTGGAGTCTATGATTTCAATGACAGATCCCTAAAAACACAAGGAGAGCACCCCCCCTTCCCTCTGTGTTTGTGTGTGTGTGTGTGTGTGTGTGTGTGTGTGTGTGTGTGTGTGTGTGTGTGTGTTTACATGAGCGTGTATATTGGAGGGGGGGGCATCAGAAAAGAGAGGTCTCTTCTCCTGTCCTCATGTGGTTCATGGAATTCAGTCCAAAGGACACATCACACACTGGACACGACATTTCACCTCTCCTGTCACCCTACACACACATAAGTACCCTACACATCCCTCACCTGTCACCCTACACACACATAAGTACCCTACACATCCCTCACCAGACAGCCACAGAACCTTGGACTGACTCCTGCACACTTTGTGAAACATGAAAAATTAGAAAGGGGGAGAGGGGTGAACTTTGTAGGTTGCTTAAGTACATTCCTGTGTCACTATTTTAGATTGCTATTCTGAGCAGTCTGCCACAAGGCCTTGCCTGGAATAATCTTGCAGGAAAGCATTGACTTATCTCACTGAAGGATGCTCGCACTGACCACCAAAGTATGGCAGAGTGATAACATGCCAGAACACTCTTTCACACTGTTCCTGTTGGATTCGATGTCGGGTGTCAATTTGTGTATGTGTGTGTGTGTGTGTGTGTGTGTGTGCAGGTGGTGTTTATGTAAGAGGTCTAAAGGAAAAGAGAGAGCAAAACTGGGCAGAATACTGATACTGAATACTGAATAAATATGAGAAACCTGACTATGGATATAATTGGTTGTGCCATATTCTATCTGTTGAAAAATAACCAAATGTTTCATTATTGCCATGTGCATTTGAGCAAGAGTGTATTTCTTAGATTTACCGTTCATACTATGCATATCCACAATAAATGAATAATTGTGATTGTGTGATTGTTTCTTGAATGACTAATGTTTATAGGTTTCTGTTTGAGTCTCTCTCTCCCTCTGTGTGTGTGTGTGTGTGTGTGTGTGTGTGTAATAAGTTTCTACAATGTACATAAAATGAGTTGCACACAGACTTGTGAGATGAATGACATTTGTGTGCTTTTCTGGGCGTATATGTCAGAGCATTGATTGCATGATAAATAACTAATAACTATAATGTTCTCAGCCATAAGTGTATGTGTATTTGCATGTTGGTTTGCGGGCAGTGCAAGTGTGCTTGTTTGATGAATGACTGTGTGTGTATGTGTGTTGAAACCAGTGTGTATTTGTTGAGTATATCTTTTGTGATGAATGAATGTGTGTGCATATTGGCAACGAGTGCCACTATAAGTGAGAGAAAGTGAGAGGGGAGCCAAGTTCACATAAGGCAAAAGATGTGTGTGTGTGTGTGTGTCTGCATGTGAGTCTGTGTGTGCGTGTGTGTAAGTGTCTGAGTGAGAATGAGAGAGAACGATAGAGGGAGAGAGGGAGTCTGCATGGGGCCAAACCTCCAGCTCTTGTAATATATTTGAGCAAACAGCAGATAAGGCGGAGGAGCATAAGGCAGGGTGATGGAGGCTGCTGTTTCTGCCCGGCCAAAGTCAGGTCCCCATAAAAACACAGCATAATGAGATCAGATTACCCTAATGCCCGGCACACGGCTCACCCCCACCCCCCCCCCCTTACTCCTCTACTCCCTTCATCTCTCTTTACCCCTCCTCCTGTCTTTCCTTCTCTCCCCATTCCATCTCTCTCTCTCTACCCCTCCCTCCCTCCTCCCTTCCTTCCTCTCCCCCCTCCCTCTCCTCCTCACACGTCACATTGACAAATTATGGCTATAGATAAACAGATAAATGAATGTGTATACATGTGTGCAGTGACGAACCTCAGCAACCGCAACCCCCCCCCCCCTCCCATGAAATCAACCCAATATATTATTAATGAATCCCCAACACCCCCCCCCACACACACACACACACACACACACACACACACACATTCACACACACAAACCGCTGTGAGAGATGTGGTTAATGTGGCTTCATTTGTAAAGGAGGTAGAGTGTCGGGAAAAGGGGTAAAAAGCAGGGAGGCAAGTTTGTGTGATGCTGACAAATGTGGGCCAGCAGCAGAAAGGCAGGAGGCAGCAGACGAGCCCGACGAGTATTGGGCTACCCGACATCACGCAGGGAGAGAATTATGATCAAACTCTGACTGTGCATTTTTCTTCCTTCACTCTCTTTTACTTTGCTTCATTTTTCTTTTTCTTTTTTTTTTTTTGGGGGGGGGGGGGGGGTACAAGAAGGAAAGCAAGGGGAGAAGAAAAAAAACGAAGGAAACATTTACTCCGATTAGAGCCCCTGATGTTTCCCCAAGGCTGGTGGGTTAATTTCACAGTTTCTGGAGTATTGCTTACAGAAATTCTTTCCATCCACTGATATATTACTTGGCATTCTTTTTTCTGATGAATGCAATGTAAATTGATGGTGGCTATTTTTTCTCCTTGGATGAGAAGATTGGAGAAAGGGAGGGAAAAAAAATGTCCTAAAAATTGATAATCCAAGAGAAAGAGAATAGAGGGATGTTAATTGGTTAAAGCTAACATTTGGGCTGTGGTGTTGTCTCATACTCTTGCGGGGCTTAAAAACAGGATAATTTGGGAGAAATGTGTGTCGACCATGTCGCCATAGTCTTTTCTCCGGATTAGCTTGTTAAAATAAGCCTCCCTTTTTATGTGCGGATGTGAGGCCTGTGCCAGCCAATCAAAGCCTAGAACATGTCACTGATCAAGGTAAATGCTATGCCTGTCACCTCGCTTCTTTATGCCAGGAAGCATCCCCCACACACGCACACACACACGCACGCACGCACACACACGCACACACACACACATACACGCACGCACGCACGCACGCACACACACACGCACACACACACACACAGAAACACTTAATGCACTGCTATGTTTGTCTCTATCAAAACAACTGGCACACACACACACGCACGCACGCACACACACACACACACACACACACACACACACACACACACACACACACACACACACACACTTAATGCACTGCTATGTTTGTCTCTATCAAAACAACTGGCACACACACACACACGCACACACACACGCACACTTAATGCACTGCTATGTTTGTCTCTATCAAAACAACTGGCACACACACACACGCACACACACACACTTAATGCACTGCTATGTTTGTCTCTATCAAAACAACTGGCACACACACACACACACACACACGCACACACACACGCACACTTAATGCACTGCTATGTTTGTCTCTATCAAAACAACTGGCACACACACACACACACAGACTTAATGCACTGCTATGTTTGTCTCTATCAAAACAACTGGCACATACACACATACAGAAACACACAAATGGGCTTGCCAATGACACAGTTTGCTCAGAATAAAAAATGAAAGTATTCTGAAATCTTAAATGACAGAGAGAGAGGGAGAGAAACAGGATTGAAGCATTGGGGAAACACTCATTTGTAATCAAAATGCACACTTGGACTCAGGCTGCAGTGAAACCTGCAGTATTGCATCAGCTAGCACACATGGTTGGATTCGTTTTTTGATGCTCAGACTGAAATTCCAGTATATTCAAATAGAGGGGGCATACTATGAAGAGCAAATGTGCATATACATCTCTTATTTTCATATTATACAGTTGCTTCAAAGTGTGATACTGTATCTTTAACATCTACCTTCAAGGAGTTTTTTTTTTTTTCCAGCGAGGACATTCTTTAATGTGTGGTTATGATAAGAGTTCAATGTTTGACAACAGCTTGGCTGACTTGTGTAAGGGCTGCCTTGCACTTCCAAACACAGAGGTCAAGAGAAATGAGTCATCAGGCAATTACTGTACATGCAAGCTCATCTTTGTCTTTATCTTGTGAGGAAAGAGCTGACGGTGGGTTATCGCCCAGGTTGGGATGTTCCTGAACTTTCTTTCTCACTCTTATATTTTCCCCTCCTTTTCTCTCCTTCTCTCTTTCTCTCTCTCTCTCACACACACACACACACACACACACACACACACACACAATTAATGATCTCCCTAGGAGGCAATATCAATACTTTTGATAGACTGCCTTCATATTTGAAGAGCAATGGATTTCATTATAGTTATTAAACTCAGGGGAGACATCTCCCACAAGTTAACTTTCCTTTGACTCAGTCCATACTGCTTTCTCTCTCTCTCTCCTCCCTTTGTTTTGCCGGAACTCTCCGAGGGGATTAAAAGGAACATACTCTGACATTTATATTTAATGCGGGGCTAGGCGCGAATAAAGTAAAACAAAAATGAAATAGCTTACAAAGGCCTGTTTAAGAATGAGGGGGGGATTACGACAGGCAACTGGGACTGTGCGTAGACCCAAGTACAGTTTGACACATTTGATCCTGTTTTTCAGATGACGAGAGAGAGAGAGAGCCACATGACTTTTAAAAATGTAAATGTCCAAATTTGCATGAAATAAATGTGAATCCAAGGCCAAAAACAGACAAGTAATGAAGGAACAGGTAGACAGACAGACTCGAGCGAGAGAGTGAGTGAGAGAGACAGAGAGAGAGAGATTGAGAGAGACAGAGAGACTGGGAGAGAGAGAGAGAGAGAGAGAGAGAGAGACAAAACCTCTTTGAAGAAGCTTTACCAGATGGTTACAATAAATTATGTATCGTCAGAGTTCAAAGATTTTTTGGGGTGGTGGTGGTGGTGAGGGGGTGTTCTAACAGTGTCTGTGTTGAGACGCAGTCCTCTGACAGTGCTGAGGGGATAGACAGACAGTCACACAAAAAAATGAAACGAAAGCATGGAATGTTCTCTGAGTAGCACTCAGAACAGAACACCATATCGGGTGCAACACACACACACACACACACACACACACCTGGCTCCATTCTCTTTGAGCACATGTTTTAGCTTTGGACTGTTATTTACATGTACTGATTTCATGGCAACCCTCCTACCCCTTGACTCCCACCTACACACACATCCCACACAGCCACCCACTCTCTGCCACAGCCATTACTTTCTACACAGAAAACCACAGCATTTTGATTTCTATTGTTTTCTACACAGCACTACCAGGGCAGGCAGGCCATAGTGGGAGATTTAATTAGCAAGGAAAGAGTTGGGGCTCTAAGTGCCTGAGATGGGAAACATGTGATACAGCTCTCTATGGCAGCACACCATGATAAAAAAGCTACTAGAAAAGTGTTGTCTGTGTTTATATTCTTCAGAAATACATGACTAAGAGAGCCATTTACTTTGATAAGACCTTGACATTATATATTACTATATTACTACATTGGAACTTTGTTGGCTTTTCTAAACTGGATATTATAAAAACCTGAACAAACACTAATATGTTTCCTCAGTTTCGCCCGCCAACTCTCTCTCTCTCTCTCTTTCTCTCTCTCCTCTTTCTGTCGTCTTTTTCAAATGGCAACCGTATTTCTGGCTTGCGGTTCAAAAACTTCACAGATCTGCTCGAAGTGATTACTCAAAGTAGCACTTGAAAACGGGCAATTAGAGTTGAGTCAATAGTGATCAGCGGATGTGTTTGCATTGTTATAGCATGTCAGTCGGAGTCAAGGCGCTCCAGCATTCAGAAATGAATAGACTTACATTACAGGCCTGATGACAATTTCCCTCAGAGACGGGGATGAACAGTGTAATTTTAATTGTAATATTATAACAGTTTGAGATCAAATTGAAACGTAAATTTGATGGAAATACAATTTCGCCGCAAATCCCTCTTAATAAATGACAGGGAGGAAGAGAGAAGACAAAGAGAGAGGGAACATGACAGGGAAAAAAGGAGGACAAATGATCAGAGTGTGCTATTCTAAACTTTTTATGTGCTTTGCATTAGAGCTCAGTGCCAATACTGAATCTTCCATTAAAAGGCTGGCCGTCAAGAACAAAACCATTACCAAAAACTCCATACAAACAAGACAAATGAACAGTGCCAACCCTGTTTCCACACAGACTGGCACTAGCACTGCCTGCAGACTTCTGTATGTTTGCTGTGCTTCGGTATATAGACATGAAATT
>NW_027468650.1:9535641-9544037 GCF_046254945.1 Alosa pseudoharengus | reverse complement strand
CCTTGTGTGTGTGTGTGTGTGTGTGTGTGTGTGTGTGTGTGTGTGTGTGTGTGTGTGTGTGTGTGTGTGTGTGTGTGTGTGTGTGTGTGTGTGTGAGAGAGAGAGAGTTGTTAAATGTAGATGTGGAAAGAAAGCAAAAAGCTGTTCAAAGACAGTTCACCCATTCTCTCATGCTGCTTCTCAGAATGCACCTCACTGAGCTCTACAGCATCTTAGATAAGCACAGTTACAGACATGGATAGATTACTTCTGCAAACAAACAAACAAAAAAAAACTACTGTATGAAAAAAACCCTTCAGGACTTCACACAGTATTTTAGGTTTCTAAATAAATATATATAAATACAATTATATGATGTAAGAACAGTTCATGGGAAATGTAATTAGGTGTAAGTAATGCATGAACATACAGATGAGTTATAAACACTATAAACCTTGGGGCCTTGGGGGAACATTGTTACCTTGCACAAATCAGCCGTGACCTGAACTGCACTCGACTTGTAAGCCGAGATGTATCAGGGGACACAAAGAAATGAATGGGGTTAAAGTAGCAACGACAACAATAACAACAACAGCGGAGATGACAACAAGTACAGGGACAACAACAGCACCCTTGGTGGCAGAACAGCGACAACAAGAGCTAGAGTTCCACAAGGCTGGCAGCTGCAGGGCAAGAGCCACCCCCTCTGCTTCTCTAAATGTTTTCCTCATTTGTCAACTGCAACTGCTGCCAGTTTTATTGTTCCGTCATTAAGCGGGAAGGGTTACGTGTGCCGCTAAAGGGGGGGGGGGGGGGGGTTAAAGTGGGGAAGAGAGGGAGAGAAATAGAGAGAGGGAGGGAGGGAGGGAGGGAGGGAGGGAGGGAGAGAAAATAAATAACAGAGACGGAGAAGGCCACATAAATTCTCATTAGCGTCTTCATTAAATGCAACCAGTGGGAGAGGACGCTTCCCCTCGGCCCCGCCGTTGCCATGGCAACGTCTGTGAAACAACGCCTGACGAGTGTCCAGGAAAAAAAAAAAAGAGGAGAGGGGGAGGGGGAGAGCATTCACTCTCTCTCTTCCTGATGTTGGATCCCTCATTCTCCATATTTTTCTCATTCCGTCTCTGCTCTCTCCCTCCATCCCTGTATGTTTTACCCAGCTTACTCTCTCTCTCTCTCTCCCTCTCTCTCTCTCATGGTGTGAGGGGTCATAAAGTGGGCCAGGATCCAGATCTGTTCATGTACCACCCCTCACACACACACACACACACACACACACACACGCACACACGCACACACGCACGCACGCACACACACACACACACACACACACACACACACACACACACACACACACACTCCCCCTCTGAGATTTCACTTGACAGCCCGATATGGTGTCCTGACTTACAGGCGATCGCTCTGATTCCACCGCTTAATTACGGCTAATCTGCCCGCGCGACGGCCCATGCTAATGAATCCGCTGACACTGCGGCGTGTAGGGATGCTCGCTAGCGGTCCGTCTGTGTCCATGCTGTGCCGCCAGAGCAAGATGCCGCTGCTTCTGTATCTGATGTCTGCTATCTGTGTCTGACACCACTGCCTGCCTGGGATCGCGCTGCCCCTCAGGCGGAAAAGATAGCTCCAGCGAATGCTTAATGAACCCTGTGGTGTGTTTGTGCATGAATGTGTTGGTGTTTGTGTGTGTCTGTGTGTGTGTGTGTGAGCTTAATTTTTGTGTTGATGAGTGTTTGTATGTCTCTCTCTCTCTCTCTCTCTCCCTCTGTGTATGTGTATGTGTATGTGTGTGTGTGTGTGTGTGTGTGTGTCCGTGTGCGTGTGTGCGTGTGTGCGTGTGTGTGTGTGTGCATGCATGTGTGCTTGCATATCTTGGCAAAAGTGTGCACAGGGTTGTCTGCATGGTCCATGCATATGTGTGAGGGTAGGTAGGTGTATTTCTGTGTAGGTGTGAGCAAGGCTGTGTGTCTGTGTGAATGTTTACTTCTCTCTGTGATAGAGAATCCTTTGTGTTTCTGCCTTCATAAATGTCTGCCAATCAGACAGGTCAGTGGCCAGTCTTTGTAATGATTTATGTATCAGCCCTGCACCGATGTTGTCTCAGATACAGTACAAACGACTTGTTACTGAGGCGAAAACAATCTATCTTGTCTGAATTTGTAATGCAGACGTAACTAGATCTATCCAGTAATGCTGTAAACAACTGCATAATGTATATGCTGTAAGCTATTACACATAATTGCATAAGTGGCTAAAAACATGTTACAGAGAATCGCTTAACAGCAGTTGAGAATGGCTAAGTGAGCAGGATTTTGTGCAGCAATTCATATGCCGAGCTTTAGGTTTTGAAAATACAAAAAGGCACCAGGATATTGGATATGTTCATGTGTGATAGCATCTGTATGACAGTGTGTGTGTGGGTGCATGACTGTGTATGTAATGTATGTGTGGTTGCATGCCTCTGTGTGTGTGTGTGTGTGTGTAAGAGGGAGAGAGAGAAAGAGTGTGTGTGTGTGTGTTTGTGCGTGTGTGTGTGTGAGAGAGTGAGCGTAAGTGAAGCCTGTCCATCCTGTTCTGTGCTATACTGTATGTTCCCTTGATGGCCTTCGTATTAACTGCCAGTCAACTGTCCCTCAGCGGCAGCATGACACTTGGCTGGCTGCTTGACACTTATCACTTTCCCCATACTGTCTGCTGACCTCCCATACTGCCACACAACACAGCACAGAGTCAAAATCACTTCACCGCCCCTTCCTCCCAACTCTGCCACTTCCTCCCAACTCTGCCCCTTTACCAGGCACTCACACTGGACACCCCGAACACTCAAACTGCTCTCTGCACTAACCACTGAAGAAGCCCAAGAAGTAGCC
The DNA here is from genome assembly GCF_046254945.1 of Alosa pseudoharengus. Taxonomy (NCBI): domain Eukaryota; kingdom Metazoa; phylum Chordata; class Actinopteri; order Clupeiformes; family Clupeidae; genus Alosa; species Alosa pseudoharengus. The sequence goes on along the minus strand of NW_027468650.1, from coordinate 9,541,170 downwards.
CAAGATGGGGCTAGCTACAGTATGCAAACATCTATGTCAGCTTACATTTCCATGGATTTATGAACAACTGTGTAATATGTGACCATCAAACCCCACTCTGCGCCACAGGGCATTGTATTTCACATGGACGTCAAGGTGTTAGGAGTGAAAGCGTCCGCTGGAGGACATTATGCATTCTAGTGGGGAAGCCGTGGTCTACTGGTTAGCGCTTCGGACTTGTAACCGGAGGGTTGCCGGTTCGAACCCCGACCAGAAGGCATGGCTGAAGTGCCCTTGAGCAAGGCACCTAACCCCTCACTGCTCCCCGAGCGCTGCTGTTGTTGCAGGCAGCTCACCGTGCCGGGATTAGTGTGTGCTTCATCTCACTGTGTGTTCACTGTGTGCTGAGTGTGTTTCACTAATTCACGGATTGGGATAAATGCAGAGACCAAATTTCCCTCACGGGATCAAAAGAGTATATACTTATACTTATATACTATTCTTGGGGGGGGCACCCTCCTATGGGGACCACTCATTTTTGTCTGGCATTAGACACTGAGTGGTGTCCCACGGCAGTGGTGCATCTTGGGAGCAGACGGCGAGGCGGTGCTTAAAAGGGTGACTGCAGTGCGGGGTTGAAGAGTTGAGCGTTTCGGGACTGCGACTGCGACGCAGAGCCTCGCCTCGCGGGGTAATTGCGCGTGGTATTTCGGCGGAAAATGGCGTGTCAAAGACACAGTGCCTCGAAGCCATTGCTCCTTGTGTACATGTCGCGCTCGCGCGCGGGGCTCGAGGTTACCGAGCAGCGTGCGTCAAGCGAATGAATATGCAGTGAGGTGGAGAAAGAGAAGAGAGAAAGAGAGTCTTTTGTTTCATCACTAATACCATTATCCTCAGTCAAAACGGGAAAAAAAGCTCTTAAGGCTGAAGTTCATTTCATTAAAAGACACAAAAACAGTACGTACTTTCCACACATCAAGCGACTGAAAACATCTAAACTTTGCCGGCACATACTGTACAGTAACTATCTAACAATTGGCCGTAAATACTGTGAATGAGAATTAGGCTTGTAAAGATGTTGGCCTTAACACCTCATGGTCCCTCGATCCTCCGGTAATGACACGGCGTGATAGCACGGAGCGTGGGAGAGAGGCATTAAGACTAACACGACGGCCCCGCTCCCCTATCACGGGGGCAGGAGGCATCTGCAATTATGTCCATGTTCGCAATTAAAGTCAATAAAAGTCAAGCAGACAAATGAATATATTTAATTTACTGGGTGAAGTAGTGGTTGGAGGGAGCTGTCGGAACAGAGCATAAATTCATTTACTTTCCTATTACAGTCACATCTTTGAAATGCATTAATGTTGTGAGAGAAACTCACACACACACACACACACACACAATGATGGAAGTCATTATTGTGCTTTCCTTTTACATTTTTTTCCCCCTTACTAACATAACATGGCCAGTCCTGTGTACAATTAACTCTAAGGTGATGCATAATATATACCATATTGATTTACATTAAAAAAACATGTGTACATGTCTGATATGACATTTTCACCCCTGTTTTAATTGTTTCACTATGCACGTGGTTTTCTACCTCCACATTGTATAGCGGATGGATCAATCCTATGAATGCTGTTCAGGTTTAAAACGCCTAATGGCAGTAATTAAATTCGGTGTGCGCTATCAGTTCCAAGCCAATGAGTTATTAACCTTGAAACAAAAACAAACTCACAGGGGGGAAAAGAAACAAAATAAAAACAACAGCGCCAAAACAAAGCCAGGTACAAGTTGGTGGCATGACTTTATCTTCCAATTCCACCCACCCTTCCAAACACACACACACACACACACACACACACACGTGCACACACACACACACACACACACACAGACACACACACACACACACACACACACACACACACACACACACACACAAAATGGGTGTGGAATGCTTGCTGAATGTTAACTACACAGATGTGCTCTAAAATACTCTTAGCCAGGGACAGGCTCTGCTAAGTGCAGACCTGAGTCTCATCTGTTAGAGGAGGACATGGAGAGGAGGCAACAGCCAAGTCCAGCAGCCTCCCTCTTCCCCTCTCCTTGACCTCACGGTGAGTTTTTCAGTGTGTCCTTCTCTTTTTTTTCCCTTTTCTGTTTTTCCTTTCAATACCCTCTCAACCATTCTCTCCTCTCACCCTCTCGGTCACTCCTTGTCACCCCCCCCCCCCCTCTCTCTCTCTCTCTCTCGTGGGCAGTGCGGGGAGATGCCAGATGCACTAAGTGATCCGGGGGATGACAAATGGCAGAGGCTGCTCGGCTGGCCTGCCCCGGTGCCACGGGAGCGCTGTGCGGTTGCCGTGGCGATGCCAGTTCCTTAGCGTGTGCCATGTCACTGGAAATGGCACAGGGAGACCCCACCAGGCTGACATTTAAACCCCGGCATCTTCCCCAGCTGTGAACTCGCACAACTCCCACCCGCCCGCCCGCCCACACACACACACACACACACACACACACACACACACACACACACACACACACACACACACACACACACACACACACACACACACACGCATTAACCACACAGAGTTAGTCATAAGCAGAGCACACTTTCTCTCCTCTCTCTCTCTCTCTTTCTCTCTCTCTCTCTCTCTCTATCTCTGAGACTTAGCTGCCTCTCCTTAAAGATGTGATCGAAAACTCAGTGCGGCAAGGAAACAGATTGACAGGCCTCTTCAAAATGGAAGGTGACCTCTCGTTCTCAACCCATTAGTTGCCTATTCAAATGTCACCATGCATTTCAGAGTGAGCCAGGGCTTTGAAGGGGGCAAGTGATTAACACATGCTACACACTATGCCCCGTAAAGCCAATCTCCCGGCATCATTTCAACCCACTCAGCTGTGCATCTAAATAGAGCCTCAATATCCTCAATGTATATTTCTATGAGATGGCTTTTCAAGCTGTAGTAATGGCACAATTTCAACTAGCTGGTTGAACAAGAAAATACAAAAGAAAATGCAAGCATTAAAAATGGCCGACCAGACAATCTTAGGTGTATATTAGATGTCCCCATATCATACATTCCATAAAAAATTAAAAACAAATAATACATTGACATCAAGGAAAAGACAAGGTCAATAACCTTGTCACAACAACTCTAAGAATATCTTTGAAAAGATTTTCAAGAATATTGGGGTAATGCTCAAGCACAGAAAAAATTAAGATACGTGCGCCATTTTGGAACTAATACAAAATGATACTAAATCCAGTATAGTTCAGAAGTATGCAAGAGTAAATAACAAGAAAAATAATTCAGTCAACTTCATTTATTTACAGCAATGTTATTTTCCTATGAAAATGTTAGTGTCCACATTCACAGTGTCCACAAGGACCAACTGTTCCATTTGGTGGTTCACTAGGATTTCATAGTCTGGGAGAACAAGCAGCATCACTTACAGCAAAAGCAGTAAAAATATGCAAAAATTAATTAGTTAAAAAAAAAAAAAAATTCACAAACATTCCTCCAGAGAAATTCAAACAGCTTCACAAAATGTTTAAAATGCCAGTGCTCCACCTTCTAAGATAAGAAACCAAAAGTTGCTTTTAAGAAAGAGTAACACCACCCCCTCCACTTACCCAAACAAAACATTTCACACGTCACACACACACTATACAGGCTTCTCATAAATAAATAAACACACCGTCTACATTTATATAAGCAGGGAGGGAGGGGTGTGTGTCCAGATGAAGTGGGAGACAAAATACCAAGCTGCACGGAGCACCATCAAAGTGCCCGCCCAACCCCTCGGGGGGCAAAGGTCGCGCGCCGGTAAAAAGGGTTGGCCAGCCACAGATCCGCTACTCGCCGCTTTCATCAGCGGCCTGCGCCGCGGCCCGCCGGGCTGAAGTAAGCTGGCCGCTCGGCGGGGCTGCGCCGATATGACATTTCACACAGGGCCTCTGGCATTTAAGCCCCGCTTCTAAAGATGGCCGCCGCCTCACTTTCCCCCGTGCCTCCGTCGCCTCCGCTGCCTCCGTCGCCTCCGCTGCCTCCGCTATCATTTGTGAATTTTTTTTATTACGCAGTCCGGTCCACTATTCTTTTTGAAAAGGCAGGCGGGCGAGCGGCTGCTGCCCACAGGTGGACGGCTTGCTGACCCGCCAGGCTGGCTCGTTTCCCTCTCTCGCTTCGGCTGTGGACAGAGAGGGGAGCGCCGTGAAGGCCGTCGGTCGCGGCGCTGTTTTTTTCCCTCTCCTTCTTTAAGGACAGTTAACCATGGGAGTTTAGATGTGATCTATTATTGATCAACTACCTTCCCTCGACCCAGTTAGCTCATTTAGCTTTGGCATTCACACACACACACACACACACACACACACACACACACACACACACACACGCACACGCACGCACGCACACACACATGCACGCACAACGCACACACCCTGCCAAAACATGAATAGCTTAGATGCACAGAAAGCACACAGTGAAGTTTGCTAACCTTAAAACTCGGCACAGCTGGGCTTTTATCTAGTTCGGGAGACTGACACAGACATGGAGTGTTTGCTACACCTGCTCTCCCCTTCAGTGTGGACTACACCCTCTCCCACTCTCCTCGTGTGTCACGAGTTACAGCCTCTTCCCTGTCAGTGCTCCGTGTCAGTGCTCCGTGTCAGTGTTCCGTGTCAGTGTTCCGTGTCAGTGCTCCGTGTAGCTCCAGCCATGGAAACAGCCCCCTGCATTTACAGCAAAATAACACACGCGAACAGGAGAGCTAGCTTTCATCTACAGATCCTTAAAAGCACCGACTTCAAAAAAAAAAAAAAAACAAAGAAGAAAAAGGGGGTTAAGCTTCGCAACACTGTGTACTGCTGCCGGGTTTCACGATCAGTTTATTATCTCTGGTTTGTATTTCCCGTTTGCTCTTTTTTTTTCTGTCTTCACACTATTTCAGCTATCGCCCTCTCCACACCCTGCCTGCACCAAGGCCCCTTTGATGTTTTGCATAAAATGACTGGTCTGTGAATGTGTGTGTGTGTGTGTGTGTGTGTGTGTGTGTGTGTGTGTGTGTGTGTGTGTGTGTGTGGTGGTGGGGTGTTGGAAAAAAAGTGTGTCTCTTTATGAAACGTGTCGCAGCATTGATAATCCTGGGAGCCTTTAGAGGGCCTGACGGAGGCTCTCCACTTCAGCGGCGACGCCACAGCCAGCCGACTTGCGGGCAGCAAGAAAGGACGCGCCAGATGCCGCTGACAACCTACAGTTAGCATCTGAGAATGTGCCAGCGCACCACGGCCCGAGCCCAATTGTGCGCCTTTGGACTCTTATCAATTGACAGGATTAATAAGACGGCAGCGGCGGGCGTGTGTGAATGGATTTAAGCGGCTTTAATCAAATTGTTGGGCTCAACACTCAAGTCTGTGAGGTGGTTGTTCATTTAAGATATTGACAGCGCTGGTGCCAGATGCTTGTTGGGAGTGTGAAAAATAAAAAAAATATATATAACGTTACTAATATTACAAATCTCCATGAT
>NW_027468650.1:9523141-9530641 GCF_046254945.1 Alosa pseudoharengus | reverse complement strand
AGGGATGAGGAGGGGTGATCGGTCACGCCTCTCCGTTTGCCGTTTAGCAATGCTCTCTCTTCTATCTCTCCCCATCTCTCTCTCTCTTCTCCCTCTCTCTCTATCCCTCTCTTCTTCCTATCTGTCCAGTGGAGTATCTACAACACACCTAATTGTTTTGCCGTCACATTTTTCACCTCTGTCTTTCTCTCCCTCTTACTCTTTGGGCCCTTTTTCTGTCTCTTTTTTTGTGTGGTGCAAATGGCAGTGTCTAGTCCTCAAAGGGCCATGCAGTGATTTCACAGGATGGCAAATGAGATGATTAAAATATTAATCAACGCATTAATCAACTCCCCTCCTAAACCTTCCTCTCCCCCTCCGTAGCCAGAACAGACTCTGCCCATCTCTAATCTACATCTCTCTCTCTCTCTCTGTCTCTCTCTCTGTCCTTCTCTCTCTCTCTCTCTACGTCTTCCATTGGGGTTCATGCTTTCACATGTAAGTGCATTAGTGTGGAATGGCACCTCGTCCCCTTCACTGGGGTTGGCTCAGGCAAGGCTAGCGAGGAGCCTTGGGAGGAAGCCTACACATGTGCCAGACAGGCTCATTCTCTCCAACTCATCAGGAATATACCACACAGGGAAAACAGAAATGTGCTGGACAGGAAGGGAGATGCTGATATACAACATTATGAGGGAATACACTGATATGCAATATTAGGCACATACACACTTAGCTTCTGCATGTCAAATAAAAAGGACGTTTTAAGACCAGCTTGACTTCACATTAACAATAGTGGGAGAGGGACCAAAAAAACTATGATCATTATCATATCATTATTTATAAAGAGTTAGTCTCTGTTGGTGCAGGCTCTAAATCATTCATTACTACACAGCATGTCCACGTCCATAGGTAAACAGGGAATGCAGCTCATCTACAAACTATCCTTTACTTAATTATTAAAACACTGCCTTCATGGATCCCACACGCACCACCAGGGTGCAGTCTAAAATATTCATACAAGCAAAAACACATAATGTGATGCAGCGCTGCATTGTGCAAATGTGTATGTGTGTGCATCTTTGTGTGTGTGTGTGTGTGTGTGCGTCTTTGTGTGTTTGTGTGTGTGTGTGTGTGTGTGTGTGCGTGTGTGTGTGTGTGTAGATAGCTAGACAGAGCTTGGCTCTATCGATCAGTTTTCTCTCTCCAGCTGACATTTGCTTATCTTAGTCAACATCGAGGTGCCTGTTGTTGATGGCGGTGCAGTGGTATCAGGACATCGCTCTAAGCTGTTTTGTCATTAGTCCTCATTTGAGACGCCGTGTGAAGGGAGAAATGGGGGGGTGAAGAGGAGTGGAGGAGACGGAGGAGAAGTGAGAAATGGCAAGAGAGTTTACAAGAGACATCAAGAGGAAAGGAGACAGAGAGGCTGATAAAGAAAGTGAGAGGGAGGGGGAGAGGGAGAGAGGGAGGAGAAAAAGAAAGATGCTAACAGTCAGAGGTAAGGAGAGAAGAGCAGAGAGAGGAAAAGAAGGAAAGAGAGAAAGAGAGAGATAGAGAGAGATAGAGAGAGGAAGTATACAGAGGGATATTAAGAGAAAGACAGTGACGGAGAAAGGTGGAAAAGGAGAGAGAGTGAGGAGAGGGAGAGAGAGAGTGAGAGCGTGAACAGGGGAAGGAGAGGACGGATGCAGCCAGGCGTGCGAGGAGTGTTGAGGAATCCTCATCTTGATTGGCTCCCCTGGGTGGGGCTGGGTAGGGTGGGATGCTGGGGATCTGCAGCTCCTCACTGGATCAGCGTGTCTCGCCACTCTGCCTCTCCTGTTATTCATCTGTCATTCTGTCTCTGTCTCTGTCCGTCCGTTTGTCTGTCTGTCCGTCGCTACCTCCTGCCTCTCCCACTTGCTATCCACCTGTGTGTGTCCTGTAATAGTCCCTCTCCTCCTCCTCTCTCTCTCTCTCTCTCTCTCTCTCTCTCTTTCTGTTGCTATCTGTCACATTTCGCCGGCTCTGAGTATGTGTGAATGCTCACATCTCTGCAGTGGTCTACCCATCTATGCATGTATCCTTCCATAGGTATATTCACAAGGGTCCAACTGTCAGCCTTGTGGCCCTCATCTCTCTCTCTCTCTCTCTCTCTCTCTCTCTCTCATGTCTATGCCCACTGGCCCACAATTCAACTTTCTCTCATCCATATTTACTTCACAGTAACAGCACAGGTTTCTGCATTGAAGTGGACTTATGACAGGTTTGTTTCCATCCTAATTTCCTCTCCGCAGCAGATGAAAACAAGTAACAAGTAGCCCGACAACAGGTTGATTAAAGGTGGGCAGACAGGGCGCACACACACACACACACACACACACACACACACAGACGCACACGCACACACACACACACGCACACAGACACACAGACACACACACACACACATGCGAAGACTCCTATCTATCCTTCCGTCTCAGCACGTAATCATAAGACTGTTTAAAATGGATATATGCGCGTGAGTCATATTGAGTTGATTGCGCTGCGAGCGGGTGGCGTCTGCATGAGTGCGGGGGCACAATGTGGCCAGGGCTCCAGAGACGGAGAGAGAGAGAGAGGGATGGAGGGGGAGTGAGAGAAAGAGAGAGAGAGAGAGGGGAGAGAGAGGGAGTATAGGAGAGAGAGATAGGGAGAGAAAGAGAGAGAGAGGGGGGGGGGGGAGAGAGGGAGTGTGAGCTTTCGAAGGCTGAGCTCGCTTCAGCACGTCCCATTTCTCCAGCTGTGGAGTCCCCTCTCCCCGTCTGTTTCCAGCAGAGAAGCTATGATTGCAGCTAATTACCTACAGAAAAGGGCCGACATGACAAACTATGGCACCGAGCAACTGTTGGGTTACCGTGCCGAAAATTACCAGGGAGGCTGAGTGTGTGTGTGTGTGTGTGTGTGTGTGTGTGTGTGTATGTTTGTGCTTGCATGTGTGTGCGTGTGTGTGTGTGTGTGTGTGCTTGCATGTGTGTGCGTGTGTGTGTGTGTGTGTGTGTGTGTATGTGTGTGTGCGTGTGTGTGTATGTGTGTGCGCGTGTGTGTAGAGGGGGCACTGAGACATGGACAGATGGAGTGAGGGAGCAAGGGAGAAAGGCGGAGGGTGAGAGTGCAGGGAGAAGTGAGAGAGAGAGAGAGAGAGAGAGAGAGAGAGTGAGGGAGAGAGAGAGGGAGGAGACGGAAAGAGCAAGAAGGCAGGGGGTAACAAGAGCAAGAGAGCAGAGCGATAGAGAGAATGAAAAAAAGAGACAGAAGGAGAGAGAGATAGAGAGGAACATGATGGAGTGATTGAGAGAGGAGGGAGTGGGGGAAGTAAACATGGGTTAGAGGCAGATGCTGAATCACTGAGGAGAGAGAGAGAGAGGGGGAGAGAAGAGAGAGGAGGAAAGAGGAAGAGAGGGATGAAGGAGCCTTACAGGCGAAGCCACAGACGACTGTAGCATCGCAATGCGTATGACCTCTCAGAGCAGCTGATCCTGAAATATGACCATGTCCAGTTTCAGCTTCTATCAGCGCTGCCTGATAAGAACAATCACCACCTAGCAGTATCTCAGTCACACTTAAAAAAACAGTACAAAATAAATCTTTATTTATATAGCGTTTTTATAATGTGCTTCACAATGGCAGGTGCAAGTAAGAATAAATACAGTAAAATTCATAATACGCAGTAGTTAAATGACAGAAGGAAAGGCATTTTGAGAAAAAGTAGGTCTTCAGCTGCTTTTTCAAAAAATCCACAGAATCAGCAAGGTAATCCACAGTCTAAGTAACCTGACTCCGCCAGATGGATTTGCTCCGCATATCCATCTGGGAACTTTTCATTGAAGAACTTTTGGGAAGGGGCGGACATACTGGTTAGCTGATTGGATAAACCATCTGTCTATCACCACCTTTGTTGGTTATCGACGGGCCAAATCAACCAATTAGATGAACAAAGTATTCTTCTAATGCCGTTTAACATACAATTAAGTTAGGTAACGTGACAAACGTTAAGATGTTTTAACTTACCATTTATGAACCTAATCAACGACAATTCCCATCAAGTTTTCACGGTAGGCCCTACACTTCTGAAGATAGTAGGCCTAGGCCTATATTCCTCCATTATGAACTGGAATCAGCCGTGGAGGATGTCTGTGTCGTTCATTCCTCCCAGCTGCATGGCTGAGACTCACAGCTTCACAGTTTACTTACTTTCTAATTTGAATAAAACTTGCTCTGTGGATGCCGTCATGTTGTTCGTTGCGTCACACTTCAACCCGCCTCAAAGCCAACGCTGATTGGACGTTCGTTTGGTGAACTGCTCCAAATTTTCTTTAACGGAAAGTATCCAGACTGATCTGCGAGTGAAACCCTGAAGCTCGCAAGATCAGGATGGTCTCACGACGCTACAGTCTAAGGGGAACAGCCTCAAAAACCCAGGTCATTAGAAAGGTGTGCGGGACCAAGTCAAACACCCAGGTCTTTAGAAAGGTGTGCGGGACCAAGTCAAAAACCCAGGTCATTAGAATGGTGTGCGGTACCAAGTCAAAACCCAGGTCTTTAGAAAGGTGTGCGGGACCAGGTCTTTAGAAAGGTGTGCAGGACCAGGTCTTGGTTGCTGTACCTTAGGGAGTGTGTAGGTGAGTGAAGGTGAACTAAATTTGCCACATACTGTATGCAGGGGCCTGACCTAGCCTGGAAAATCCAGACCCTGGTAATCTAGAAAGATTAAGGGTCTGGCCACGAATCAACTCGAGGGGCGGCACCAAGCATGCATTTGAAAATCTCACTGCACGCAATTGGATAATACCACGACCAATGTTTCCTGACATGATTCCGGACTTCGACGCAATTGGATAACACTACGACCAATGTTTACTGATTGATTCGTTGCAGCGCTGTCGACATCTGTTTAGCTCGCCTCATGGCCCGTCTATATCAGATACACCGATGTGATTGGTTCCTCGCGATGCAAGGGGTAAATGTAACGTGCATCATTACTCATTGCCAGAGTGTCTCGCAGAGACAATTCAAATTGTGCTTTCGCAAGAACTCTGGATTTCTAGGGTAGGCCTGACCATGGAGCGCTCTGTAATAGTGAGCACTTTGAACTGAATCCTATAACACACAGGGAGCCAGTGAAGGGAACTGAGCAGAGGGCTGATGTGAGCGTCTGCTGAGTAGTCTTGCAGTATCATTCTGAATAGACTGTAGGTGAGTGTTATTAAAGGAGGAGAAAAGTGCATTATAGTAGTCAATGCCGGATATAATGAAAATAGTTAAAAGCATCTTCAGTTCCTATAAGAAACCACGGACCTCAATTTACTTATATCAAGCAGATGGGGGAAAAAAACACGATTTAGCCAGCTGCTTGACATGAGGGACTAAACTAATATCACCTCTAAATTCCGCAGGTTTGAATAAACGGCAGATGAAAGAGGCAACATGTCTGGAGCAATAACTAAGACCTCTGTAAGAAATGTCCTGCCATCCAGCCTTTGATGGCATCTAGGTAATCTAAGAGCCTAAAAAGCCTACAAGCCTCATTGGGTTTGCATGTGAAGTGAAGTTGTACATCGTCTGCATAAAAGTGGTATGTTATACTAAAATAGTTTATAATCTGTCCCAGTTGCAACAAATATAGGGAGAAAGGCCCCAAAAACTGAACCCTGTGGAACACCACAACATAGTGGTGAGGAAGCAACCAACTGACTGACCAGGTCACCAACGGAGACAGCAAAGCTTCTGCCAGGTCGCCAACGGAGACAGCACAGCTTCTGCCAGTGAGACAACGGAGACAGCAAACCTCTCCCGAATCCCGCCCCAGAGAAAGGGCTGAGGCTCCGCCCAACCACAAACGCTAGACGCTCTCCAACACCTGACTTGGCTTACTCTTAGCACTTTCCCTGCTGGTAGCATGTCTTCAACCTCTGAGAAGCCCATCACTCTCTTCTTTTCCTCTCCTTCCTCACCCCAACCGCCCTGTTTGGAACTCTTCCCCAGCCCCGATGCCAGGCCCTCTCGCACTGAACTGTCTCCGATGATGCATTTGCAAAGGTTTGTGGGTTTTGCGGCTTCGTTTTTTCTCAGCGTCTCATTTCCATAGAACGCTGCTTGGGAGGTGGCTGTCGGAGGCTTTGAGTGCATCAATGGGCCCTTGATTAGATTCCCACCTCAGTGAAGCCCCGTATGAATATTTATTAGCCACAAAATGCACACTCCCCCCCTCCTCTCTCTCTCGTTTTATTTTTTCATTCGTGCTGCATCCTTCCTGATGTTCGCTTTCCCCCTCTCCTCTTAATTTCTTTATGAATATTTAGGGGTGAATTATGCCGCTCCCCGTAAACTGACAGCACTTCTGCTAATCCTGTTATTGTTCTGCCGAGGAGGTGGCTGCACCTCGCACTTAAAAGTGTCGAGAAAGAATGGCGGCCTCCCTTTTCTATGTGTTCTTCGCATCGCAGTTTTACCCCCACCCACACCACCCCCGTTTGATATGCTGTTGCTGTGTTTGTCCCTCCTTTGTCACGGTGTGGAGCCCGACGAGGAGCAGAGGATGAATCCGAGAGCCCCATATCAAAGCGAGCCTCTTAAATGAGGAGTATAGGCGCCTCTAATTTTCACTGAAGCGATCAATGGCTTTTCACATAATAGATACACCATTAAGTAGGGCCTGAAAGAAACATCACAAAATACTGTGTGGAGATAAGATGGCTCTCTACTCTCTCTCTCTCTCTCTCTCTCTCTCTCTCTCTCTCCTCTCTCTCTATCTCTCTTCTCATCTTTAGTTCAGCAACTTTCTCCCTGACCAATCATACTCAATTTTGAGAGCAAAGCTGAGGAAAACTCCCGAGAGACAACTTATTTTGTTTTCAATTCAATCTGTTTCAGAGGCACAAACACAGCCTTACCACCTCGTCAGGCTCTAAATGCAGTCTTCAAAACTATGACTACTTGTATGGCTACATTTAAGAAAATACATGATTGTCTTAAGCTATTGCTAACACAGCAATGCAGATTAGAAGGACTGATTTAAATGCCCATATTACTTGGTATTTTGATATAACTTTCTAAATTTCTAGATTTAATATTTGTTGCCATAATTCAGAAATGTATGTATGTCTTTATGTATTTATGGAATTTAGAAATTCCAATCCAATCCAGACAGAATACAAGCTGAGATCAGTTGCATTGTTTTTAATCAGGGCAGCAGTTTTCAGATTTCATTATGTGCTTACATAATTGCAAAAGGGGTCTCCAATGTTTTCTCAGTTAACCTTTTAAAATGATAAGATTAGTAAACAGAATGTGCCTTTGGAACACTGGATGAACGGTTGCTGATAATGGGCAATGTAGATATTATGTTGAAAACAAGGACATTTCTAAGTGACCCCAAACTTTTGAACGGCAGTGTATGTATGTATGTATTCATACAATTAATGCATCTATCTATCAATCAAGCTTATGTATAACTCCCAAAGACAATAGCTAAATGATGCTATAACAAGGTTAACAGAG
>NW_027468650.1:9470641-9518141 GCF_046254945.1 Alosa pseudoharengus | reverse complement strand
CCCTTTATTTTGATTAATACTGGCATATGACAGGGGTCTTATTCGAAATTTTAGTAATTGGAATATGATGGGTGTTTACTTGACTTGAATATTGTCATCATTCCGATTAAAACAGGAATATGGTCTACATGCAAACGTAAAGAAAGAGTAACTTTGGTTTTTTCACTACATTCACTACTAATATGACACTATCTTGGCTTGCATCTCTATTTGGGTGTGCAATCCTTCACTAGGTTTTTTCCATGTAATGTTAGTCTAACAGGTGCCAGCCATGGGTTCTTTCAAAGTATGGCTAGGGCCATTAGACCAACTCATTATTAATTGAAGCTCTACTTGGGGCATTTTGTTAATAAAATGGCTCTTGGTGTTCTTAGTGTTAATTAGCAGAGCAGGCAGGCTAGTCGTAGATCACAGGCTAGCGTCGTGACCAACGGGGATATGGCTCTCCAGGCAACCCATCACATTGTCTTCCTTTATTAAAACTTGCATGAAGCCGTTGGAGCAGAGCAAATTGTGTTGTCTTTTCTTGCCATGACCTCATTACCGAGGCCAATGTTTGGACAATGGAGTGATACTTTTCAATGTGACCTGAACAGACGTAGAAAACTGTTGTGTTTCATGACTGACTTCAACCACTTGGCCCACACCCCCAAAAAAGCAATGGCATCATCTTGGACAGTGAGTTTGAAATAAGTGGCAAAGAAACTACAGACGAATCAAATACGATCGAGTTCTGAGAGCTAGCAATGATCGTCCCCCAGAGACTGATGGGGGAATTTCTCATTTGCACGAGTGTGCCTGTGTGCTCTCACACTGCCAAAACACAATGATGACAATGTCTTAAGGTGTGTGTGTGTGTGTGTGTGTGTGTGTGTGTGTGTGTGTGTGTGTGTGTGTGTGTGTGTGTGTGTGTGTGTGTGTGTGTGTGTGTGTGTGTGTGTGTGTGTGTGTGTGTGTGTGTGTGTGTGTGTGTGTGTGTGTGTGTGTGTGTGTGTGTGTGTGTGTGTGTGTGTGTGTGTGTGTGTGTGTGTGTGTGTGTGTGTGTGTGTGTGCGCGCGTGTGTGTGTGTGTGTGTACATGTCTGTGTGTGAGTATTCCCTTGTCCCACATTCCCCACTGCCAACCTCCATGCAAGGAAATAGAATAATTCGGAGATCACAAAGCTAGAAAGAGATTTGTTTCCAACACAGATCCCAGTGCTGGTGTAATGCAAGAGAGCCCCCAATGAGTCACACGTTTGATAACTGCCACTCTGAGGAAGCGTGAATTGACTAGCAAACTTTGTATTTTTGTGTGTGTATGTGTATGTGTATGTGTGTGTGTGTGTGTGTGTGTGTGTGTGTGTGTGTGTGTGTGTGTGTGTGTGTGTGTGTGTGTGTGTGTGTATGTGTTGGGGCGGGGGGGTGTCAGATTCACTGTGACAGCCCCATAAATGCTGGGTGTAGAACTGGAGCAGCAGAAAATGCAGTGCTATAATATTTCTTTCAATTTCTTTTGATTCACTCAAATATGACGGGTGTCCAATGTCTGCTTTATTGTCGTTACTCATATTCATGTCATCATGCGGAAAAATGACTTAAGTTTTGAAAGTAAGTTGTATTTACACAATACTGAGTGTTCACTATAGCGGTATAATTCCCTTGGTTTAATTTGTATGGCAATTGTGTGGTGTTTGATTGTTCAATTCAAAGAGGGGAACAATTAACATATGCTCTGTAGATGTTGTCGGAGTGCTTAATGTAATGACAGTTTGAGTTTCATCTGGGAAAGTGTAATGTAATAAAACACACAAGGCATTTGCTTGGACAAATATGAGAGGAGCCGTTTTTGGAGGGAATCAAAGCGAGGGGTCCGATGTTTAAGATGAAACACACTGCTCAGCTTTGATTCCCAAATATGTTTTTCAAGTACAACTTTGATCGGCGCAAAAGAAATTGTAATAAAAAAAAACAGAATCAAAGGGCTCCCTTGCAGATTACATCAGTGAAAAGAAAGAAATACGGCAAAGAGTTCTAATCGAGTTTAGAGGAATATGCATCGGTGAGATGGAAAGAAAGAGCACAAAGAGTGACATGGAAAAGAAAGTAAAAGAACAAGTGAAAACAAGTCTGAAGGAGTGAGTGAATGAAGCCGAGCTCGCTTAAGCAGAAGACGGGGGTGCAAAAAGACGGAGACAGTTCAAAGACGCCGATGGAGCTAGAGAGCAAAAAGGAAGAAAAAAAATAAAATGGAAGACAGAATAAAAGGCAGAATGAGAGAGATGGATAAAGACAGAGGAAGATGGAAAGACTGAGAGAGAAAGAGAGAGAGTTTTTTCAAATTTTGTCTCTTGCTCTCTCTCTCTCGTGATGAAGGCTACTGTATGTTAATGAGCCTGAGGGACGGCGCTCGCTCCAGCATTCTTCAGATTCGGCAGGAGCCTCCATAATGAGGATTTTAATCTATCACTGCCCATCCCGCACTCGGCGCCAATTTATGCAGCATTCCATATAATTAAGCACGACACAGTGGCAGAACCGTCTGAGGGTGGCATGGGGGAGAGGGGTGGGGTGGGGTGGTCTTCTCCCGATGGATCTCAGGGACCCCGAGAGGGTGTGTCACGCCGCTGTCTCGATGCCATGGAGATTGCCATGGTGATGGGAACAGCTTAATAGCCCTGTCAGGGTGGCTGCATGCTGAGGTGAGAGTGTGCATGGGGACAGTACATGGTAGTGTGTGTGTGTGTGTGTGTTTATATACAGTATGTGTGTATATATATATATATATATATATATATATATATATATATATATATATATATATATATATATATTTGTGTGTGAAAAAAGGAGAATGGGAGAGAAACCTAAACACAAAAAAATGCATAGCTGATTTCTTTTGTTCAAATAGTGATGGGCATATATCACACCTTGGGTGTTGTGTAGGTGAATGTGTGAGTAAGATGTTCTCTGAATGCTCTCTATGTATGATTTGGTGCCATGGGAGGGCATGTGTGTGTAGGTGTGTGTCTGGAATGATTAGAACTATTCTCAGTGGTGTGTGTGTGTGTGTGTGTGTGTGAGTGTGTGTGGGTGCGCACGTGTGTATGTGGTTGGTGCTTGAGTGTATGAGAGTATATATGTACAGGTGTATGTGCGAACTGTCTCTGATAAGACCAGCTCCAGGACATCTCATCCTTGACCACCAACACATCCCTGCCAACATCGCCAGGGCAACGGCCCCTCCACAACAGCACTCCTGCCAAAGTACAGGCATGACTCTCCTCAAAAACAAGATGTCTCACCCTCATCAGCCAGCAAGGAATACTTGACAATGCCTGAGGATCTTCTACTGTAACAACTACTTGTCTTGCTCTTATTAGATTCCATACGCAACAATAAACAACAGCTGAAGTACCGATTCTAATCAGGTAAAATGGGTAATATACATTAAAGAGCTACAACAAGGTGATGGCCACTGGAAAACCATTTCATTGTACATGTGTTGCATAAGACTTTGAAGAGCCCACTACAACCCCTCTAAAAGCACTCTTTTGAGTCTGTGGAGTTTGTTGTTGCATCACCCCAGGTTGCCATACACATATCCATCTCTTGCCTTTATGCCTCTCTCTCTCTCTCTCTCTCTCTCTTTCCACCTCGCCTCTGTGTCAGTCTTTCTATCTGTCTTTCACTCCCACACAGTCTATGGTTGTTTGTCTCTCACTCTGTCACCCTATTTCTCTCATATCTGTTGGTCTTTTCCACCTTGCTATGGCTTTCATTGGAGTGTGTGTGTGCGTGTATCTGTGTCTGTGTGTGTGTGTGTGTGTGTGTGTGTGTGTGTGTGTGTGTGTAGCTGCTGCTGGTGGCTGTGGACCTGAGGAGTTGAGGGACAAGCAGGGCAGTAATTAGAGTGCGCTGGGGGTGAGTGCATCAACTGAAAGGTCACTCTCACTGTCAGGGCCTAATGAGGGGTCCTGAGAGAACACACATGCGCACATGGAAGCCACACACACACACACACACACACACACACACACACACACACACACACACACACACACACACACACACACACACACACACACACACACACACACACAGATAGAGAACGAGTGAGTGAGTCTGCCAGTGTCTGTGTCTGAAGTTAGATATACAGCTGGGGAGGGGTCCCTTGACACACACATATGCACAGATATTCACATCTGAAACTCACACACGTACACACACACACACACACACACACACACACACAGACACACACACACACACACACACACACACACATTTGGGCAGGGATTGAGGGAGGTTGAGTTAGTGTTGATGGAGGGAGGGAGCTGCATGGTGTATGTCTGTACAAATTCAGCCAGGTTGATTACTGTACAAAAACACCCTCAGCTGTAATTGAAGCAAGGCTTGTTCTAGCTCAAGCTTTTCTGGGCCCACAACCCTTAATGTCCCAACTCCGAGGCCAGTCTCAGTTGCTCTTCTGGTGGGGCATACGATAGATTATATTTAGATTAGAGAATACTCCATCTGCTTTCCATCTTATACTGTTTGGAAAAGCATAATGTACTAGGGCAATTCCGGGCAAAACTGTCACATCCATAACACAATGCCATGGTATTTAGTTGCCGTTATGGACATGACAGCTTTAAATGGAATTGCCCATTACTAGATGAGCACACAGCTATATTTGATGACATAGGTGATGATATACATGCTATTAGCTGTATGTCTCCACATCAGAAATGTTAAGTGCTGTTTCTCTGGATTCTCTCTCTCTCTCTTTACCACTCAAATTCCCATTGGAAAAAGCCTCATTGGCATGACAAAAAGGTAGTTGTATTGCCAAAGCAGTCGCTACATACAGGACATGAAGTACATACAATTCAAGAGCATACAGGTGCAGTATACCGTATGTGGCTGAGTGTGTGTGTGGGTGGGTGTGTATGATTGTGTTTGCGTGTGCATGAGTGTCTAAGTGTGGCTTTGAGGTTCTCTGTATAAAGAGTGGGGAGTATGTGCACCATTTAGTGTCCCTAAGATGGTGCCAGGAGAGGACATACTGTGCAGCTATTGTACAGCTGTCTTTGGCTTCAGCCCATAAGTAGAGTCATTTACTGTGGTTCAGTAAAGCATTGAATTGTGAGTGTTTTCTACAAAAAATTATTGGAATGTTTTGCAGTCTGTTAAAAAGACCAACACACTCTCTTTCCCTCTCTCTCTCACACACACACACAACCCCACCCCCATTCATTCACACATTCACACACACACACACACACACACACACACACACACACACACACACACACACACACACACACACACACACACACACACACACACACACACACACACACACACACACACACACACACACACACACACACACACACACACACACACACACACACACACACACACACACACACACACACACACACACACACACACACACACACACACACACACACACACACACACACACACACACACACACACACTTATGAACCAGACTGGGACCAAACTGTACTCATAAGCAGGGTGTAACCATTCCATTTAACTCCACTCGACAGTCCTTAATATCTAAGACAGGCCGTGAAAACACAGACGTCGTCCTGCATTTTGGAGTCATTTTTCAAGCCCTTTTAATTGGATATTGTATTGGTCCCCGTAATTTATTTTCCGATATGCACATTTTGGTATTCCAGCTGTTCAGACGATCCTTCTCTGTCACGCTGCCTCATTGCTTCAAGTCAATTTAACTCCACACACCAACACGCCGCTGGCAGCGCGGCACACAGGGAACCATGGGGAAGAGGAGAGGAGAGGGGGGTTGGGCACACATATCATTTAGCTATCTCGCTAACGTGCATTCAGTTGGGAGGATTCAAATGTTTTTATTAAAAAGAAAAATATGTAAAAGGTTGGAAAATGACATATTTTGGTATTGAGTTAACACAATAGAGGTTAGATTTCCAGGTCAGCGACGCAGAGAATTTGATTGACAAGAGAAGAAACAAAATAAAAAACTCTAATTCTCATTGGCTTTTTGCTGTCTGCACACTGTATCTTCATGCTTCATTAAAACCATAACAAACGCGTCACCAGGGGGAGAATGAAGAACGTGTGGTTTGGGGAAGCTTTTCAAAAGAGCACAGGAGAACAACAGGAGTGAAGAACAAAAAAAACGTTTATATGCTTGTTTATAATGCGTCATTGCTTCTCAGAACAACAGCATGGACCCGAGCCCCAAAGTCCCGCGTGAGGTCTACAGGCGGGATGGGGGACGGCAGCTTTGATTCGGGTGTCTGACTGTCGCTTGATTCGGCGCTTCAGCCGGAGCCAGGGGGGATTATGCTTAAATGTGACTCAACAGAAACAAGAGTCCTCTCGGCTCCCCTTACCCCTGGTCCCCTCCAAAAAAGTCAATATGCTTGAAGGAGTTTTCCATCTACCCAACAGAATGGTGGCCATTTTAATCAGTGTTGTTGAAGCTTGAAATGACTATTTGGGTGAAATGTCCTTGGCAATCGCCTCGCCCTAAATTCATCTTAAGCCGAGGCAAAATGGTAGACTAAACACCAAATGCCCCATGATCTCATCATAAAGTGCCACCCAACCACAAACCCTTTAATGTTTTTATATCAGAAAGCAGGATGCTTTCTTGTTTTTACAGAAAGTGGAAAATCTGTGGGAGATCCTTGTATAATGACGTTGGGACAGTGGTCCTCTCAGTCTGACTCATCTGGCCTTGGTAGCATCCAATAAAAAAGAAGACTGATGGGTGGTGATGGTGTGTGTGTGTGTGTGTGTGTGTGTGTGTGTGTGTGGTGCGACTGAGCTTCCAGTCCAGTGTGACGTACAATGGCAAACCCACACTCTTCTCTAAGATGGCCGGTCACCCATCGACTCACTCATTTAAAACAAAACATCTGCGAGGCAGGGGAAGGTTGACGAAAAAAATGAAGAAGAAGCAGCAAACAAAATATTGAAATAAACAAGAAAAACAACACATGAAGCTAGAGTGAAACGCCTTTTCTCTCTCTGATCCCTCGCTGTCGAGCGGCTCTCCTGTTCTCCCACGAACCCGAGGTCAGCTGCTCGCCACATCCATCTTGGGCCGCCACTGCCACCACCTGCCGCCGCCATCGCCGTGGCGAATGAAAATGTTTATTGCGGAGGTGGATTGACACTCGGCAGCCACATGCGCCCGCAACTGTTATCAGCGCCAATCACTCCCGTATTAAAGCTGCCACTCGAGCAGTCATTTTCCCTCCCGGCACACACGAAGCCTGTCTGTACATATCAGTCACAGAGAGAGAGAGAGAGGGAGAGAGAGGGAGAGAGAGACAGAGGGAGAGGGAGAGAGAGAGAGGGAGAGAGAGAAAGCAAAAAAAAAGATGCATCTTGGAGATGGATGCCGCATCTCCCCCCGTTCATTCTTCACCCCGAATCAGGGAGGAGGAATAATATTGCTCAGTGGCAGTGGTCTGCCATGAAAATCATCGCTCTTGAACGGAGATGCATTAAGCAAGCGCGGCGTGCCAATGTGACATACAACCTCTGCGTTGCACTCACAATAAATACGCAGGACTCTTTATGGCCCCCATGATGGTATGGCAAATATAGGAGACCACAATTTCTTATAGAGGTGAAATTTACATACAAAAATTTCTTCAATTTGTATGTATTTACTGATTGCATGTCGCCCTCATCACACTTTCTATTTTTGAGGAGATTCTACCAGCAGTCTGAATCTGAGGGGGAAAATATAACATTACTGTTGTTACCATTAAAACCAGACCAGAAGAAAAGTAACGTTCAGAAGAAATGCAATCTTGGGGAGCACACAGAGAACATGTTTTTCGTCTGCCGTTTTCCTGCGGGAACGTTTCACTCTGATATCCTGCTTTGCTCTCTCCACACTTTCTTTCGGTGCATTACAAGGGGGGTGTAGTGGAGTTTTACTTGCGGACAACAAAAAGGCTTTTAAAAAATGCATTAGTAACTATGCAAAATTAGAAAACAAGAAAACAATGGTAGAGTAACTAGATCAGCACGACTCAAAGTCCCATTCAGAACGGGTGCTGCTGGCGTGTGAGGTCTCTGTGCTTCACTGAGCCACCTCTCACAGCACTTAAGCACTTCTGCACCACACACTCATTCACAACACACAGATTCAGGTCGAGATTTGAATTCCCGCGTGATGCCATGATTGGCAATTATCGGGACTTGCTTTTTGACCCAGACTGAAAGGGAAAAAGACACAACGGGGAAAGGGAGGGGGGGGGGTCCAGTATACTTCCGCTACTCTGATAGATCAAGAGATTGAATCAAAGCAGGAGGCCTCACTCAGCCCTGAATAAACATACAAGAGAGAGATGGAAAGTGAAAGAGCTGGAGAGAGAGCGAGGGATCAAGAGAGAGAGAGAGGTATAGTCGGAGAGAGTGAGAAAAATGGAGAAAAAAGGGAGTAAGGTGAGGAGAGATTGATGAGGAAGGAGTGAGAGAAAGCAGGGGGTGAGTGACAGAAATAGAAGCAGGGGGTGGTTGAGGAAAGGAAGAGGAAGAAGTGATAGACAGACAACAAAGAGAGAGAGAGAGAGAGAGAGAGAGAGAGAGAGAGAGAGAGAGGGAGGGAGAGACGAATGCGAGCAGCGCTGGCGTCCGGACTGCGTGCACGTCCACCTGTGGGAGGCGATTACTCACGCTCCTGGAGAAAAATCTGGAGCATCAGACGCCATTTGTCTGAGACGTCCATTTTAATGGCAGGACGCAGACAGGACTGCCACGGGCCTGCCAGCCCCCCTCAGCCCCGCGTTATTATCAACACAAAATAAAAAACGTGCAGGCAGCCATGTTCGCTTGATGCCCACTGTCTCGTCTCGCCTCCTATACGCCCGCTGAGCTATTAGTGACATCGCCCGTCCTTTTGTGCGCTTGGCATTAATGTGTGCCGTTTTTATTCCGGTAATCTGTGATCAAACTGACATGTGGCAGGATTAAAACGCCCCTTTCAGCAGCTGAAGAATTCTCTATTTAGAGCAAGGAGAGGCAGCGCAGAGAGAAAGAGAGAGAGAGAAAGAAAGGGGGGAGAAAGATGAGGGGAGAGATAGAGAGATAGAGTGTTTATAGTGGCATACTCCACTGACTTCGGCTTTAATATCAGGGCCTGAATCAGACTCTTTCTACCTGCCTGAGAGAGCACTGCAGCTGTCTAAGAGTGGGTGGGTGTGAGTGTTTGTACATGTGTGTGAAGAAGAGAATGTGTGTGTGTGTGTGTGTGTGTGTGTGTGTGTGTGTGTGCGTGTGCGTGCGTGTGTGTGTGTGTGTGTGAGTGCTTCAGTGCATGTCCGTGTGCGCGCATCGACTTTGTACACATTAAGTGTCGGCCCCCATTTCCCCGGCCGGCACCAACGCTTGTCAGGAGTGGTTTATTAGTGTGTAAACAGCCATGGAGGAAGCTTTGAAATCTATTTCACGCATCGTCCAACCGGATTATTTATTAGTCTTTCTCTTTCCTCTCTCTCTTCTTTTTTTCCGCAAGGCTCGTGATCAATATCTGATTGGCTGGCCACCTGGGTGAGGAGAGGATACATATCGCCTGATTGGGCCTGAGTGTGGTCAGCCAAAGCAGAGAGACAACCACCAGCCACGAGAGAGAGAGAGAGAGAGAGAGAGAGAGAGAGAGATAAGAGAGAGAGAGAGAGATAGGCAGAGAGAGAGATGGAGGGAGAGAGAAAGAGAGATGGATCTGTTCATTGTCACTCAGCCAGAGGGAAGAACTCCATGCAGCTGGCCTGACCTGGTTCCACACTGTCAACTCTTGAGCGCTTTGTGTGTAATCTGTGTTATAGGAAGTGCACTGAAGCAAATAAACAAATAAATAAATAAGGCGGTCAAATAAATAAACAAAGGGAGTCCAGACTCTATTACTGATACAGGTGCTGGAATGGGGGTTCGTGGGGATCTGACATGAGGCATTGCCTCAGGCTCAGGCTTCTGGGAGTGTGTGTGTGTGTGTGTGTGTGTGTGTATGTGTGTGTGTGTGCGGGTGTGTGTGTGTGTGTGTGTGTGTGTGTGTGTGTGTGTGTGTGTGTGTGTGTGTGTGTGCGTGGGGAGGGGGATCGCGGGTGGGCAGAAGCAGGTCTCTCAGCCCCTGCTTCAGGTCTCTCATCCTCAGCCACTTTGGCTCGTGGTGAACACTCCGGGCCTCTCCACCAGATTGGGTCACACTCAAATAAATGCTGAATGACATATTTATAATTACATCTTCCGAAAAGGAGAGTGGGGAGAGAGAGAGAGAGAGAGAGAGAGATAGGGGGAAGGAGGAAGAGAAAGAAAGAGCATTTTAAAGATGAAGGCCTATGTGAGCAAATGTGACTGGGCGACTCTGATGGAAAGACACACTTGCATGATGTGTTCAAACAAAGAGAGATGAGGGGGGCACACATATACTCACACACACACACACACACACACACACACACACACACACACACACACACACACACACACACACACACACACACACACACACACACCACACACACACACACACACACACACACACACACACACACACATATATACACACACTGACACACACACATATATATACACAAACTGACACACACACTAACACACACACCAATAAACACTCCCAGAGATGATTAATAGATTGTGGCTGTTCTAATATTCAGTGTACAATAGGAATTTTCAATTTGATGGGTGGTGATGCCAATTTTTCACAGTGATTTGAATAGTTGGCCCCTCCGGAATGTGTGTGTGTGTGTGTGTGTGTGTGTGTGTGTGTGTGTGTGTGTGTATGTGTATGTGTATGTGTATGTGTATGTGTATGTGTATGTGTATGTGTATGTGTATGTGTATATGTGTGTGTGTGTGTGTGTGTGTGTGTGTGTGTGTGTGCGCTTGTGTGTATGTACTGTATGTTAGTGTGAGCTGGGAAAGGGGCAGTAGCTATCGATGTCACTCAGCTATTCTCCTTTCATCAATCCCCCACCCGCCTCACGTGATAGAACAACATATAGACGCCTGCCACCTGAGAAATGAATGAGGCCCGGAGAACACATTCTGATAAGGCCCATAAGGTTCCATACATCAAAATGATTAAAACAGCTGATCAAAGAACAGCATACAGTACTGGGAGAAAAAGATTATTTTTTTCTCCTCTTTAGTTCAATATTGATTTTTTTTTCTGTGAAACTCTACTGAAAGTTCAGAGGGAAAAAAAGGAAAAAGAAAAATGAGGGAAAAAAAAGATATAGCGAAATGGCCCTTGTGTGATAATAACCAATTACGACACACCACCATTGCTTTTCCCAGCTAATTTCCAGCTTAACACTTAAATAAAATAAAACAAAAAAGCATTCTATACGACTGGTATTTTTGTTGGAGCCAAAGCATATAGGGGAATGTTTAATGTCTAATTTGAGCACCGGCAAGAGCATTCTCGTCTTCCGTTTGACTTGGCAGTGTGCGGCGTGTAGATCTTCTGCCTCGAGCCAGTCTCCATCTGTAGCTCATGTGATCCAAGAGCAGGTGCCTATAGAAAGGCTGCTGCTTCAAAAGCATGCTATGGTCAGTATGAATGCTCGTAGTAGTGCGTCAAAAGCATGCTATAGTTAGTATTGATGCTCGTAGTGGTGCTTCAAAAGCATGCTATGGTCAGTATTGATAGTGGTCAGAAAAGGCCTCTTGTACTGTACATCTTTTGAGATGAGAGAACTCACTCTGATAAAAAATTGCATGGTGGCAACAGTCTAGAGACAGTCTAGAGGCTAGTACATCCATTATTCCTTGAAAATATGGTCCCTGTTCTAAAGTAGAGCTAGAGGTTAGAGTAGATGTTTACAGAAGTTGTCAAATAAACATTTTCAATGCTGTCACTTTTTCTCATCTATTTTCCATTGTCAACACACTCCCAACCACTAGCAATGTATTAAGGGTAAAGAATGTCTGTATTGATCAGGGGTTATAGTCTCTAGACTGTTCCCACCATGTAATTTGTATCAGAGGGAGACTAATGACTGACTTTAGAATATGGAACCAATTCATGACTAGTAAGTACATACTGCATAGGTATTACTGATGATAATGTGCTTGCTGCTAAGGAACCGGTTACCACTTTAGAATGGGAGCCAATCTCCCAGTGCTGTTTGACACAGCAACCTGGGCAGTGAAATACAGCAATGAGGTTGAGCCATACAGTATACTTGCTTATTCTACAACTGTTCTCCCACTATTCGGGATTTATTCAGACAGTATACTAGTGGGTTATACATATTTCTCTTTTGGTACTTACTACTAATTAGTAAGTAGAGATCAAGGCTTACTAGGTCATTATTAAGATTATATCAAAAATAAAGGCCTAATTCGTCATGAACAAGAAATTTGTGAATACACGCCTAACAAATGATAAATGTTACACATGCCTTACAAGTCACTAATACAGGCATTAATTAGGTATGTATTAGTGGCTAACATGTGAACCTTAAAATAAAGTGTTACCTAAAAATGTATATAGAGAAAGTATATCTCAGGCCATAGACGAGACAAACATAGACGGTGGACGTATGGAGTCTGTCTGTCTGGCTGCCCACCTGTCTGTCTGTCAATCCATCCAAGTATCTGTTCGCTGACCTCCTCCAACTGTCTCACCTCCTCCAGAGGATGAGTAAGTGCCTTCTCTCTCTCTCTCTCTCTTTCTCTCTCTTTCTCTCTCTGTTCCTGTACTTCTTCTGAAATTCACTGCTGAAGGGGGTGGGGGGTGTTGGACATCACACACCGTCTGTGCTGTGCTGTTCTTTGCTGCACTAAAGTGCTGGGCTAAAAACTGCCTCCAGGGAAGACTAGGATCCAACAGGCTCTTCTGCAAAGTCTTCAGACACATCTACAGCATGGGCAAAATGTCCTAACGAAAACCCACTAGAGCAACAGAATGGCCATACACATACCATGTATCAGATAACAATATGCTACTCCAGTTGTTAAACAAGTAGTTTACAAAGGATCAAATTGCATCTAGATATACCTAGGAGTTTGGTAGTAATAGAGTAACCCAGTGTACAAGTAATGCAATTTTTAACAGCAGCTACCAGCAAAGACTGTTTCCTTTTGGCTGTTGCGATTGCAAAGACTGTGTTAAATGTTGCACCGTTTTTTAGCACTCTTCCAGAGCTGCTCCAATCCAACAGCGCTCATCCTCTCTTCTGATATGATGAACAGCTGCTGAACTGCAGCGGGAGATTTCTCTGCCTTGCGCCAGCTTGCCGCGTCCCTACCACCTTCTTTGGGTGAAATTGCACATGAATGGCCAACTTGGAACACAGGGATTTTGCTCTCTGAACCTTACATTCTTCTACAGATCTCAACACCACACAACAGCAACGCACAGGGAATGCTTGCGTTTCCCATAAGAGTGTATGGTGAAGCTCATCAAATAGGGCTTTGAAGTCACAATGAGGGCCCAATTGAAATGGCAATTACATCCTTAAAGTGATTATTTACACTTACTCTCATCTATTACCATCCAGAAAACTTCTGGCAAGTGTCTATTTCTGCCAGCTGAGAAACCTGCTACCTGTAGCTAATCGTTTAAGATGGGGATGAGAAGAATTAAAACATCGGCATGGGATTACACTTATGATGTGTGATTGACTGAGCACTGGATCTACCATTTTTCACTTCCCTTGTGTGTGTGTGTGTGTGTGTGTGTGTGTGTGTGTGTGTCTGTGACATATACATCACAAAGATAAAAACAGCTGGCAAATTGCCACAGTCTACTGGCAGGCAGCCAGGAGATGCTTTCCTTTGAGCCACACACATACACACACACACACACACACACACACACACACATTGTGTGCAGACTAAAACGAGATGCGTGCAAATTACAGAGGAGTCAGGCATATGACCATAAAAAAATCACATTACACATGCAGAACACACTTATATACAGACTCTCCCCACTGTGAACACTCTGACAGCAAAAGCCCTACCTGTCACTATAACAGCAATTATCCTCAAACCTCACACTGCATGGCCTGCTTCCAACAGGGAGCCCAATTAGCAGGACCTGACACCACTGCTACGGCACACAATATCACCACCACTGCTGTAGTATACAAACATCCCTACTAGTGCTACTGCTGCAGTATACTGTACTAACATCACTACTAGTGCTGAACTACCAATGCTGCAGTATACTAACATCACAACCAGTGCTACTGCTGCAGTATACTAACATCACTACTAGTGCTGAACTACCAATGCTGCAGTATACTAACATCACTACTAGTGCTGAACTACCAATGCTGTAGAATGCTAATATCACTACTAGTGCTAAACTACCAGTGCTGCAGTATACTAACATCACTACTAGTGCTGAACTACCAATGCTGTAGAATGCTAATATCACTACTAGTGCTGAACTACCAGTGCTGCAGTATACTAACATCACTAATGCCATTGCTGCTTCTTCTCACCAGTGTTACTGCTGCTGATGTCAACTAGTCACTTCTGATGATGCCAGACACTCACAAACCTATGCAGACTGTGTGGACTCCATACTAACTGACATCTGCACTGCTATTCACCAGTATTGCAGTGCACCTTCTCACCAGCCTGACTGACATGAATAGTAATATATCATTGTGTTTGCAAACATTACAGGTATTTACTTCGACTTCATAAATCATATACTATTTATACATCCACTTTTTCAAAAACCCCTCACAGGGATGCCAAACTCCTCTCTTTTCTGGTGTCAATCACAGTGACAGGGCGTTATGTTATATAGAATATTTCTGTCTGTCTGGCCGGTGGCTGGCAATCACTGCTCCTTCAACGCCTTCAAAGCTGGTATTCACTATCATGCTGCTTATTGGCACTGTTTGTCCTCAGTCAATGGCACTTCTTACTCTCTCAACATCCACATTTCTTCCTTTTTCCCACCTCCACTGCTGCAGTAACAGTCTGACTGCTATTTTCATTAGGATGTTGTTCTCTCCACTTTGTTAATACCAGTGAATTTGTTTGTAACAGAAGGTGATGATAATGACTCTAAATTACAGTGGAAGGGTTCTTTTCAACATATATCACCCTACTTTTTTCATGACAGTTAATCATAACCATAACCCAATCATAGATGTCTTTGCATTGCATTGAAGATCTTGGCCATTACCATAATGGACATGATTCGCTAACTTTATGCACAATATCATTTTGGTCCTAATTCAGGCATGAAATGCATTAATGTTAATGTTACTGCAGGATAATGATGGGAGAGGATCATTACAATGAGTCATGCATGCAAATGTCCTTTAAGAAAATTTTCCTGTTCCTCCTTTAGTGCATTAGGGGCCACACTTGTGTGTCTTTCCTCGTCGCCTGGGTCTGGACATTTCTGGAAGCCATTTCCAAAAGCGCCTCCATTAAGCCCTGGTGAGACAGCGAGATAGAGCCGCAGCAGTGGGAAGTCCAAAACCAGGAAGTGCGCTCTGCTGAGCCGGGGGCCCCGACAGCTGCGGCTCTCGCCCCTCAGGAGCAGCAGTGGCTCAACGGGGAGGCGGACATTTTGGCTCCAAAGCAGCCGACGGGAGGCCTGTGCCGGGATTAGCCTGCGATCGCGCTCGGTGAGGCTCAGTTCCGGAGATCAGATATAGCAATGCGCATCATGGGTGCACCGGTATTAGATTGGAGATGAAACAGCATGCGGGGGCCTGATCCCGAAATATTCATTTTAGACACATATGGGTGAACAGCGACCGTGGAAGGAGAAAGGTCCTCAGAAGTACGCGGCGGCGGAGAAAATTGAAACGCTTGCTTGGAGGACTCAGGAATTACTCGACATGAGCCACTGGCACCCCAGACATAGCTGTGCACTTTTGGTGAGGGACGAGTCAATGTCAAGTGGGGTTGAAATAATAATTACAGGTGGGCTAATAGTGTTATTGAGGATAGAGCAGGGGGAGGGTAAAATCACTCTTGGTTTGTTCTTGAGAGTTTTCCGCGTGAAATTTGCATGTTGAACATTGAGTATCTACAGGGGGCAATCCCTTTGCTGAAACTCTGCTTTCAAAAAGGCTCACAGCAAGTTTGAGAGAAAGAGAAAGAATCAAAAGACAGAGAGAGAGAGAGAGAGAGAGAGAGAGAAGAAAGCTGTCTCAAAGCACAGAACACTCACACACACACACATCTCCCACTTCCCCTCTCTGCGGTCTCTTTTTCCCCTCCTTCTCCGTGTAGGTGCTGGAGGCACTGAAGATTCACCGTGCTAGCGGACGCCCTGGTTTCCTCTACGAGCGCTGGGGCCAGGGGGCACAGCATTGCCACGGCGCCATAAGACCTTTCAACTCCCAACACAACCTCCGAGCGCAGGCCGGTGTCTTGCATTTATTCATGACATCGTTTCCTTCTGGCCCGTGAGGTAGTCAACATCGTTCTCCGAGTTTCGCCTTACGCACTTGCACACTTGCACGGATGCCCGGGCTGTTTACCAGGGTGACAGAGGTCAGAGACGCTGGTTTTCAACGGCATGGAGGCGCGGTGCCCCTGCCAGCGGTCAGCCATGGGCACTCAGCCTGGCCGCTAATGACAGAGGGACAGAGCAGAAGCTCATTAACCTGAATGTCTGTCGTTCTATTTACTGTATAAAATATTTGACATAATATTACACTCTTTAAATGTTCTTTAAATGTTCTAAAAGTGTTGTGGCACTTCATGAATTTGTGAAATTTCTGCAAAGTTGCAAGTTGAGTATTAATTTAGCTGTCAAGAGACAATAAATAACATTGTGAATGTGAATAGGAGGTGAAAGAAGAAATTTAAAAAGCAGGAGAAAAGAGCATTTTAATATATCCAGAATAACAGAGTAGTCCGTTTAAAGGACAACCGTAGTTGGTTTAAAGGATAATGGACAAGATAATTAAATCGTGTAGGGAAAGGTTGAAGACTCCCCAGAAGAGTAGAAGAGAAACAGAATTAGGGAGGAAGAGACCTCTCTAATACTTATCATGGCACAGGACAGCAAATGAAAGAAAGGATGATATCCATGACGGCAAACGAAAGGAGAGATTATATGCATGTTATCAGTGGTGAGTGAAGTGGAGGATGGGGAGCAAGGAGGGACAAACTGTGCTAAACGAGAAAGAGAGAGAGGAGGAGTTGCAATCAGACCGACAGTAGTCAACGTTACACACTTCAGCTAGCGCACTGACACCTCAAACCCCTCACACACACACACACACACACACACCACACACACACACACACACACACACACACACACACACACACAGACACACACACACACACACACACACACACTCTCTGAGACAGACACTTCGGCATGCGCCTGCATCAGTCATCAGACGGAGGAAACTGGCAACGAAAACAGTGAGCCCAAGGTCACCTCATTACCACCCATTTGTTCCAGCTGTCATTAGAAATCACACAAGGCGTCACTCAAATGAGGAAAGGCAGAGAGAGACAGACAGAGAGAAAGACGGAAAATAGCAAGTAGAAACCAGGAAGAGAGGGGGCAGGCAAGAGATGTGGGAATATTACACAATATCACACCAATCCCTTATACGATCAGGTGTGTATCTCTCTCTCTCTCTCTCTCTCTCTCTCTCTCTCTCTCTCTCTCTCTCTCTGCTTTTCAGAAAAAATATAAAGATATATACACACAAATCAGACACCGTCATACATGCCAGGTGAGATAATCATGGCATGAGGTGAAGATCTTTGAGGTCCTACACTATATCTGTGTCTTCAATCTAAAGAACAGAAAGAGCCATTTGAAGTGCAGATCCTGCAGAAGAGGATGCTCAGCCATGCCTCCTTTATCATACTGTATGGCTATATTAAATTGGGTAGAATTTTAATAACATTTTATATTTTATCATCCTAACCTTAGCAATAGCTTCTGAGAAAGAGAGCGAGTGAGTGTGTGAGAGAGAGAGAGGTAGAGAGAGAGAGGGAGAGAGAGCGAGGGAGAGAGAGAGATGTCTTTATAAGTCTACATGGATTGCCATCAGAGCAGTTTGCTGATTAAGTGAAGCCCACTGTTTCATTTCCCTTTTGTTTCACCACAGCCATAAAATGACTCTGACAATACAACACACGGACACAGACGTGATATCCTTATTAATATAAAAAAAATGCAACTTAATACAAAAGAAGTTAATTTCCCAGCTTGAAATAATTTTAGAAATTCTGAAATTCCACAGAGGGAGATTAAGAAAGTCCTCCTCTAACAACATTTACTAAATCAGAGACTTATCCAGAGCACACTGGTGTTTACCCCTCATCCTTATTGTGTAGTCAGTGGCCCAACAACACTGTCAGTAGGAAACAGAGTGTAAGATTTCTGTTCAGAGCAGCAGAACTGAGCATTTGTTATCGCCTTACTTGAGTTGCTCAGTAATGCTTTCTGCCTTCCTGATGGTCTTTACGTATGCACACACCTGACAGCTGATAACAGCCTATTTCCAGCTGCCACGCTGGAACAATGCAGCCACCCTGTGCACCATACACACACACACACACACACACACACACACACACACACTCACACTCACACACACACACACACACACACACTCACAAACACAAACACACACACACACACACACACACACACACACACACACACACACACACACACACACACACTCCACTCCGAAACGACACACCTACAGCAGGTGCTCCTTCCAAAGGCCAGGCCGTGTTTGGAAACAAATTACACAGAGGATGCAAATCTTAAAAAGGAGAAAACTTGTGAAAAAAGCTCACAAAGAGCTAAATGGTGTGGGAGAGATGAAGACGGGTGCTAAATGAGTCGACTGTGAATAAATTGGCAGTACAGCTGCAGTTGTGATTAAGGTTCTCTTTTTGTTGATGTTTACGTAAAAAGTACTGTTGTCTAACAACAATAGTATATACAATAACATTTACTGGTAACATAAAACTATTTGGAGAATTTAATGTAGCTTGGTAGATAATTAGGCATTAAGATTAAAACATATATTTGTATTAGATTTTCCTTCCATGTGCCATTTTCTCTGCATGCCTTTAATATTTTTATAATTATTTTTTATCATAGTTCCACAGTCGAATGCCAAGCTATGGTCTAAATGTTTTGAATGATTATTATATGTTGCATTTAGAAATGTGTCCTTGAGTTAGTATCACGTTCTGTACTTTACAAGATACACTTAGAGTAAGATATTCAGAATGAAAATAGCATGCACTGTGAAAACTAATAATATGCTTCACAGCTGCTACTGACTCCTCCCATCCTACAGTACCACGCCCCTACCCAATAATGGCCGCCCCCTTATATTTTTAAATCTATTTCTTTAAATGTAGCGGCACCATTGGCAGGTGAACGTCATGAATAGCCCCCACAGCTGTGTCCTTGGCTACAATAAGCGTCTGTGCTCGTGTTGGGCTCTGCGCTGCTCCAGGGCGATTAGTATTCACAGTCACGTCCCTCCCCTCACCCCCCAAATCAGCAGAGACCCCATCTTCTGTGTCAGAGCTTGGCTGGGTGACAGGACAATATGGAGAAGGGGTGGAAGGCAACGCCCAGACCTAATCTGTTAGAGGGGCTCAGCTGCAGTGCCAAGGCTTTTCCAGCAGATACGTGTGTGTGCGTGCGTGTGTGTGCATGTGTGTGTTTGTGTGTGTGTTTGTGTGTGTGTTTGTGTGTGTGTCTGTATGTGTGTCTGTGTCTGTGTGCATGTGTCTGTGTGCATGTGTTTGTGTGCGCACGTGTGTGTGTGTGTGTGTGTGTGTGTACATATGCATGTTTATGTGTCTGTTTATATGGGATTGCATGGCTACACACACACACACACACAGATGAAGGAGGAAGTATGGGGGGGGGGGGTGCTGCGTGCCTGCGCTGAGCCCAGCTCCTGGCACAGATGCTGGGCTCTTGGTTGTGACATGGCCCCTCGCAGCATGAGGGGCTGGAGGAGGTCTGGGCCTCCTTCTGCTCTGCTTTGGCACGGGACTGAATCTTCCCTCTTTCTGACACACACACACACACACACACCGCATTGTCACTCCATCACAGCTTGGCACATGCACTCCTGGTTGACATACGGGCCAAGCGAACCATTTAGGACATGGGCATCGTTGCCACTGCAGTCCCAATGCAGCTTTCACAAAATTCAGAGTCTGACTTCTGCAGTGTCCTCCAACATTTACTCTATTTACAGTACAAACGTATCTTCCAAGATTAAATAAAGGCCACAAGGCACAGTGGCAAACACACTGTTACAGCGTGATGTGCATGTTCAAATTCACATGCTACACATTTTTTGCTATACCGTACATTTGCAGTACTCGCTGCCTTAGTTGCTATGCCTTGCAGGTTTTCCATGGTTATAATAATGTGTTCTTTTAAATTTCAAAATTACTTTTCACTCCTGTCTAAAAGCAATCATACAATGCACTTGAAATGCCCAGGGCTCTCTCATTATAAATGACAGTATAACAAAGACGAACAAACATCCAGGGAAGTAGGTAGTCCGTAAGAGCTTTGTGAGAATATCACAATCTCATGTACTCTAGGAACTGTCAAAGACGAACCTCGTTTGACTTGTTTGTTTGCTTGTTTGTGTGGCTGAAAATTGTGCATTTGGTGTTTTGGTGATTTGTGTGCATCACTGGTCTGAACCGGTGACCTATTGTGACGTCAGGAGGCAGCGGCGAGTGGATCGCCGCGTCAGTGATGCGCAGGAAGCTAGCGGGGCATGGTAAGGGCGACGGGAACACACTGCAGTGTCCAACGGACGGAAGGATGAGTCAGTATGTGAGCGACGGAGGAGGAGAGCGAACAACATAGAGATGATAGGGAGAGAGATAGAGAGTAGGGGGGTCATGCTGGGGAGAGCGGTCCTAGAGTCCACACATTAGAGGGGAGAAGGGAGCTGAAGAAATAGGGAGGAAGAGGAAAAGATGGAGAGAGCGGCAGAGGGACAGATGGAGAGAGTGAGAGAGATGGAGAAAGACATGAACAGAGAGAGATGGAGAGATAGAGAGAGAGAGAAAGAGAGAGAGAGAGTGAGAGAGAGAGATGGAGAGAGAGAGTAGTGAAGTGGTTGAGGAGAGACAGTGTGAGATGGAGAGATAGAGAGAGAGAGAGATGGAGAGAGAGAGGAGTGAAGTGGTTGAGGAGAAGCCAAGTGGCACAGTGTTATAAAAACATCAGTTTAGACACGGTAGAGGAGAGGGGTGGGGTCGGGGGGGATGCGGCTGGATGTTAAGTTAAAGTGTTTGCTTTCCATCGAGGCTGTTAACCGCTGCATGACACACAACTACTTCACACATTTTCTAATCAACACAGCAACTGTTACCCACAGTTGGTTTTCTCAGACAGAATCATCTGGAATCCACGCGGGCTGAATATGACTTGATCTAAGAACATTTCCACCTTCACGTTACTGTAAGGGGAACGATCACACTCTGTGGCTGGTTAGAAATTCAGATTTCCCTTTCCTTAAAAGGAGAACTAATATTATTTGACCGTGCAATTCAACAGCAATTCCATTATCTCTTCAAGTTCTTAAATGTTCACACATAGATGTAAAACAAAACGTGCCTGGCTGCATATTCCAAGACAATTCCAAGAGTACTTTCACAACAGCAGAAGTTCAGGTTTTTTCACTCCGCTGTGTAAAATGTCTTGTGTGGAGCAGCTATTCCTCTGTTTACTTGTTGTCTTTATTTTAGCAGAGGAACATAAGAGCTGAGCCCACTTTAACCTGGGGGAGACTAAAAGCACAGAGGAGAATTGGGCTCCAGGTGTTTTTTCCTCTCCCTGTCCTCTCAGTGCAAGAACAAAGGCGGACAGATCTGTGCTTTCCAGAGTCGGAGAGGGAGAAAGAGAGCGAGGCTCGGAGAGCTACGTATTTTCTTCTCTCTCAAACACACACACACACACACACACACACACACACACACACACACAGACTTCTTTTTTCTTCCTCTCATATGTTTTTTTTTTCCTTCTTTTTCTTGGGCTTCTTTTTGGCTGGTCCTGGGCTGAGACTGGAGGAATGTGAGCGGGCGCTGGGGGCGATGCCCGCTGAATCTGGCTGGGGCGTGGAGAGAGGGCTGGCAGAGCGGGAGAGATCAGAGGAGCGCTGGCACTGCCACCCTGCAGGCCTGGGACCGTGCCAGCCAACTCGGGCACAGAAAGCCAGGAGCGCTGGGGGTGGTGGTGGTGGTGGTCGTGGTGTGTGTGTGTGTGAGTGTGTGTGTGTGTGTGTGTAGTGGGGGGAGTGGGTGGTTGGGGGCAAGAAGACCCGACAGGATTTGGCCCTAACTTCAGTAGCAAAGTTATCAAAAACGCCATGAGTAAATACAAATACGGATACACACTTACATACACACACACTCGCACGCTCACACACACCATGTATTTTCACAAAGGTAATACACCTAAAAAGAAGCCATTATTCTCAATATAAAATCTATTGGTGGTTAATGTGAAAGGTAAACGAGTAAAGCAGAAAAGGAACATCTCAAGTGCTTTATTTGTTGCTAAGCACAAAGCAACACAGTTTGTGCCAAATCCAAGCATAGTCCCATTAAAAATACATGCCTCTGCTGTAGTCTGTCCAGGAATAAAAAAGGTTCACACTCAATGCTATGGCAGAGCTGATGCTGTTGAAGAGTAACAGATAGTGAGATCTGATGACTAGGCAGTCAAAAATTGCATTCAGTACAGAATAGTACATTTATTGTATGCCTCTACAAAAAAATACCCAAATGTCATTTTCAACAGTTTTTCCAAATAAACTTCTTGTATTTTCCCATCGTATGAAATGGCCTTGTGAGCTTGGCCAAGTCTCTTGGCTTGCTTCAACCAGTGACACACCCATAAGCCACTGGAGCATGTCTCTGATATTTTACATTTAGAGAACTGATACAAATCTGATGCCTGTGCCATTCCTTTCTAAAGCTATCAAAAGGGCAGTTTCCAGACAAGCCAGAGAATTCCTCTCATGGAATGACCTCCTTGACCACTCCACCATAACGGCTCTGTTATCTCTGACAGAAGCTTTAAAAACAGCCCCCTCTGTGCTCTTCTTCCTTGACTTTTGGTATGGTCAACCACGGCATCCTACTATCCATACTCTCAAACTTGGCCATCACATGCAAAGTGCATTCCTGGTTTGAATCCTACCTCACTGGTCGGTTGTTCAGTGTGTCATGGCTAAAACAAACATCTACATCTCATCCGCCTCATCTCAGGGATGCCTCATGGCTCAGTGCTGGGGCCTCTTCTCTTGGCCATGTACACCACCTCGCTGGGCCTGATTATCCCCTCGCATTGGTTCTCATATCATTGCTACCTTACCTACGTAGATGACACGGATCTCGGATTGTCTCTCTGACATATCCACTTGGATGAAGGAACACCACCTCCAACTAAGAACGAACGGTTGGTCTTCCCAGCCAAACAAACCGTAAATCACAACATCAACATCAAAACTCACTCCTTTTCTCTTGTTCCTGCCAAGACCAGCTAACCTTCTCTGACCATGTTGTTGCCTTTGTCACCCAGTCATGCCGCTTTGCACTATTCAATATAAGAAAAATTAGGTTGTACTTAACCCAACATGCCACAAAGCTTGTGGTAAAGACCCTGGTTATCTCTCGCCTGGGCTACTGCAAGGCCCCCGGCTTGTGCGCGAAAACCACTACAGATGGTCCTGAAGTTGAACACAGCAGCGTACGTCACCCTACTGTTCATTGAGCTCCATTGGCTATCCTTAACCACCCACATCAAATTCATGTCACTAATGCTTGCTTACAAAGTCATGGCTAGCTCTGCTCCCACTTCATAAAGGTGTATGTTACCCCTTGGTCACTACTTTCCTCCGAGGAACGTCATCTTTCACTGCTGCCCCCACACACAGCAATCCAGCCATCATTTGCAGTTCCCTGATGGTGAAGCGCTTTACCAAGTGCTACCAGAGCGGGCGCATCCCTCTCTATCTTTAAGAAGCTCTTAAAGACCCAACTCTTCTGAGAGTACCTCCTCTCCAAACACTCCTAAACACAACTAAAATAGTACTTACTATGCACTTCCTTTCTTTTACTTCTACCATCTTCTTTTTCTACCACTATCTCCTTCAACTACACTTTTATTTCTGCACTCTCATCCTGTAGTAGTAGCATTTATTGTTGTATTATTACATGTAATTGTTGCCTTAGGTCTCCTCTGCAATGTAGCTTTATTGTTATTCCTCATTGCTGCAATAAGAATAAATGCAATGAATAAATGTCTAAGGAAACTTCCAGTAAAACCTGCTATCATTACCAACTAGAGGGAACTGTGGGCATTATGAGAAGACATGAGAGATAGATGAAAGGGCTTACAATGGGTGAACACAGACAGGAGTAATAAAAACAGAAACTAGTGTGTGTGTGTGTGTGTGTGTGTGTGTGTATGTGTGAGAGAGATAGAGTCTGTGTGTGTGAGAAAGATAGAGAAAGTCTGTATGTGTGTGTTTGTGTGTGTGTGTGAGAGAGAGAGAGAGAGAGAGAGAGAGAAAGAGAGAGAGAGAGTGTGTGTGTCATGGATGACTGGGAAATAGAATGCCAGGATAAAGTGGGAGACAGTAAGTAAGAATAAGAAACAGAGACAAATCAAGAGTGGCAAAAAGGAAAGTCAAAAGGAAAAGTGAGTCGAGCTCTTTTCTTCCTTGTTTTGCTAACATGGTTCTCTCTCTCTCTCTCTCTCTCTGGGTGAGTGTATGAGCAAGTGTGTGAGTGGGTGCGGGGAGAAAGTCATTCTTTTGCTCTTAACACCTGCAGGTGCTAATGTGACACCTCCTCCAACGAGTCGTGGGGAGCCGGGACGGGTCCCCCGTGTGTTGACAGGAGGAGAGTGAGGTGTTGTGTGAAGTAGGAGAATACCCATAAGGCCTTGCAGGTAGGGTAATTAAAGTGGCTTCAGCAAGGGGTTGGGCACTGAGGCGGTGACCAGATCTACATATTATGACGGAACGACATGGCTAATCATCGTCGCTAGCACTGAGTGTTTTTAGCATAGCGATGTACTGTATATGTGAGCGCGTATGTGGTGTCTGGTGAGATCCACAGGTTAATTATCCTTAATACCCTTTCATTGCTGCTGTTGCATTCACTCTCGTGGGGGCGAAAGAGAGGATTTCCTCGTCTCAGTTCATCCTATCCTTCCTGAGCTGACTACAAGGGAAAAACACGTACATCTGAATACTACACTGATTACTAAAACATTAATTAGGACATCTGGGGGTTTAGAACAACCCTTATTCTTTTTTTTTTTACCAATTATACGCATCTGGAAAAAACTCAAAGGCACCAGTTCTTCATGCTGCATAAGCGAGGAGTCATGGAAAATAAAAAAAAATGAAAGAAAGAAAGACAAAAAGACTGAAAGAAAAAGAAAGTGAGCTAGAAATCCTTCAGGCATTCCCAGTTTGAGAGCAGCAGCCTCACTCCCAGAAGAGGGTTGAATATATGAATTCTCCTCTGCCGCCAAGCCTCGACCAGTCAATCATGTGGCCATATTGGAGTTAAATTGAAAGCGCGTGTCCTCTAAAAGAGGGGTCCAGATAGGGACAGAGTTATCACCCGGGGAGCCAGGGCGCCGAGTGCAGACGCCTCCGCCATGCCGCGCCACGGCCCCAGTGCATGCTGGGTACTGACCTGTGACAGTGTGCACATATCGATTTTAAAGAGAGTGATTCAGAGGCCAGTGAGGAGAAAGAGATATTCCTCTTATGGCTGATACATAATTCATCTTACTCCTTTTCTCTCTTTCTTGCTTCTGTCTTCTGCTCCCTTTGCTCTCCCTCCCTCACTTTTTCTGTCTCCCTCCCTTTTTGATAGACACTCACAGGGGCACTTTCATTTTAACTGAAGGATTAGCAGTGACCTATTTTGAATGCACCCCTGTGGAATTTTTTTGTCTCCTTCAGAGATAGAGGAAAAAGTGCACAACTGAGAGAGAGAGAGAGATAGATGGAAGAAGGGAGAGAGAGAGAGAGAGAGAGAGAGAGAGAGAGAGAGGGAGAGGAAGGGGGAGTAGGCTTCTTTTGTGATGGGATTTTTGTATCCTCAAACATGAGGTCAAGATCTGGAGAACATTATATTCAATTTGTAGGCTTCAGTATGAATCTAATAGTTTTTGAGCATTTAAGCTCACAATGTTATGAAAATTAAATAAATACAGATAAACGTTAACTGATACACCACATTCTAGAGAGGGCACTCCAAAAGACCAGAATGTGACAAAGTCAGAAAGCTACACTAGATACTGTAGTAAGACATCGATGACCTGCTAAGATGTACATGTAATGGAGAAGGAAAACAACTGTAGGGTAATAATAACAGATCTAGGCAGAGAGAGTGGGAGAGGGAGTGGGTAGGAGGGAGAGAGAGAGTGAAAATATGGTACAGAGGAGAAGAGCAAGAAAGCCAGGCAGAACAAGGGAACGTGTGAAGAACGAGAATGAGTGAGAAATGAGAGAGGATGGGTGAACAATCATCTCCTTGAGGTCTTTGTCCCTCCCTCAATCTTTTCCTCCCTACCTCTTTTCAAATCTTCTCATCCCTTTCTCCCTCTCGCCCCCTCCTCTTTGGCAATACAGCTCTCACTAGATGCAAATGATGAGACACTAACTCTGCACTAACATATAAAAGTGACAGCTATCAGCCTGCAGCGATCATGAAGATGGCCAATAATGCAGACAGACATGTTACAGACACCACATGGACAAATGTCTGACAACAGAAAGATTCAATTACGATGTCATTTTTATAACGACAAGTTTGTGGAAAAAAGAACGAGCTGTCGGTAAATTAGCTAAACTAAGCTTTATGGCTATTCTATGGCTGGTGTTTGCATTTGCCACTCAACAGATGGACATTCATTTTAAACCCTTGAACCCTTGAACTGAATCAGTTATCAGTTTGTACTCATAACATTAGAAAAGAGGCCATGAAGAGAGAGCTAACCAGCTTACAACTAGTAGACTTGCTTACTGTACATGTTGTTGTCTCAGTGGAAAGATATGGACATATGCCTGTACATTTTCACAGGTTTCTGACCCGAAGCACAAAAGCACACAGTGAGTAGCCTGAGAGGCTATTTGGAAGGACAGGTGTGTTTATCTCCCCTTCATTCTGTACTGTATGACCATGAGGCATTCAAATTAAGGAGATTATAAAAACTAGGGACGTTAAGATATTGCAAAACACTTTGGGTATCTAGATGATGTGATATGAACATGTACATGTTGTTCTTTTTGTTGTTGTTGAAGTGTTCTGTGGAGCTCCGGTGGTTCGTCAGTGAGGTGTTTTCATTCACTGCACTTCCTGTACTTTTCAGACCTGTAGCCATTAAAGTACCGGTAATTCATTTTTAGAATTAAATTGTCTTTAACTGATATGATTGATAAACATTCTTTTATTGTCTCGTAAAATAAATCGTGTAAGCTTTGAAAACGGTAATTTCTCTCCAGCTCCAAGCTCCTAGTTTTACACAAACCAACCAGACCAATGATAATGCTATACTATAGCCTATAGACTATACTATACAATCTGACTTTCTGTACTTAAAAATATAAACACCACTTCATACCAAAATGAAGGGAAGCCTGGGCTGGTGAGAGATTTTGCAGCTCTCAAGAGAAACAACTTCCAGGCACCATATTCGGCCTAGCAGACATTTTATT
Organism: Alosa pseudoharengus; assembly: GCF_046254945.1. Classification (NCBI taxonomy): domain Eukaryota; kingdom Metazoa; phylum Chordata; class Actinopteri; order Clupeiformes; family Clupeidae; genus Alosa; species Alosa pseudoharengus. The sequence continues at coordinate 9,490,384 of NW_027468650.1, read as the reverse complement.
TAAATACACCTCCAACATGATAGGTATATATACACAAAAAGAATTGTCTCTCAGAAGGGCAGTCACACCCCCGACCAGAGAGTGGAGGGCGGAGTCTCTGACCATGACCATGACATGACCACCGGCTCCTGCTGGCTTTCTAATCTCACATAACAGCCAGGGAGGCGCAAAGACCTCTTCAGGCCATGATTCACAACACCACATTTTAACTTTTTCACTTTTTTCTTTTGGAAAAAAAGAGGCATTGAAAGGAATGAATAAAGATACATATGAAAACTCACAGACAGATTGTCTCCAAGCCCCAACACAATGGTATAACAGCAAAGAAGAAGAAGAAGAAGAAGAAAGCAAAGAGGAAGAAGAGGTTCCAGAATGGCATGAATTCTAAAGCGGCGAGGGGAGAGGAAAGTTGGGACTGTGACGACGGCATCCTGTGAATGAGAATCAGGGTGGCGAGTCGAAGGCAGAGCAGGCAGAACAGATGGAGCGGATGCAAACAGCCCACAATGCCACAGGAGAGAGGGGGGGGGGGTAGAGAGAGAAAGGGAAAGAGAGGGAGAGGGGGAGAGAGAGGGAGAGAGGGAGAAAGGGGGAGAGAGAGAGAGAGAGAGAGAGAGAGAGAGAGAGAGGCAAGAGCACAATCGACAGATAACAACTCGTGACAGCAGAGTGTGTTAGCAGCATGTAATGTGGATGGGGTTTGATCAGATGCTGGGCTGATAGCAAAGACCTGGCTGGACAAGCCTGTTTATTCAATCGACCCATACCGTAATGTAGTAAACATGCATCCCAATGACCAAATGGCAGGTACCTTGAAAATGTCTCAAACATGGCATGTAATTTCACTGTATGTACTGTAATGGCCTCTGAGCAATCATGTTACACCTCTGTTTGCTTGACCTGTAACAAACATTATGTGGCGTCTCTTGAATGGCAGAATTCAAAGGAAGGAGTGTGTGCATTCATAAACTGCTTATCCATTCGGCAGCAATGCACTACAACCAAAACCAACAGCCCTTCTGGCTCAAAGTCTATGTTTAATAACAAAAATAAATCAAGCAGAGAGTAGCATTTATGTCATAGTTCCTCGTCATTTTCAAATAAATCCCTCTCTGAAAACATACAATAAAATTACCAGGGTTGTTTATGCTGGGCCCTAATCCACCGGCAGTCCTTTTGGACGGGAAAGAAATATATTAATTATACTGAGAGGAACTACAAAAGCAATCGGGGCCTTTGAAGACAGAGAGCCCTAAATGTCATCGGCTGGCTTTGAAGTTGTGTGTGTGCCTTTGTTTTGTGCTCTCTCCTCTCTTCTCCTCTCTTCTCCTCTCCACATTCACCAGACACACTGGAGTGCAGTGGACCGCCAACATGCTCAGCCGGCATTGTGAGCAGGCCGCACTGTGCACGGGAGAACAAACAAGCACACACACACACACACACACTCACACACACACAGACACACACACACACACAGACACACAGACACACACACACACACAGACACACACACACACACACAGACACACACACACACAGACACACACACACACACACACACACACACACACACACACACAGACCTGCCAGACCATGACAGTTTGTACCAGACTCCAGGTTCACATGATAAGACTCGATATCAGCCGGGTCTTTCAGATTGTTAGCAGCTTTCAATCTCTTTAGATTCTGTACTGATCCCTTTTTTTGTAGATTGCAGGTGCTCCAAAATGTCATCATAAATTCTAATCATCAATTCCAAGTCAAAAGTAAAGATGTCTGCCCCTTTGTCCTTGGTTGTAACCTGGTGTCTCCTAAAATAAGTGAGTCCTAAAATAGAGCATTCACCGATATTCCACCGATATTTTTTAGAAACAGAAATTATAGAGCGTCTTCTGGAGTAGACTAAAAGTCATTTCACATCATCACTAAAAAACACAGTGATTACACACTAGTGACAAGACACAGTAATTATATATTACTGACAAAATCTAGTGACCGGTCTTATGGACTTGAAACACACTCCACCAAAAAATAACTACATATTGCTGGTCCAATCGCTGGGGTCTAGTGGCACATCAGCTACCATGGTCCACTAAAACCTCCATAAGTTCCACAGCATGACTCAATGCAATTGCAATCAGGGCTCACCTTGGAGGAGGTCAATCAATGCACTCGTCTACCATCCTCATCAAGCCAACTAAGGCCGTCGAGGGGATGGGAGGATGAGGAGGAAGAGTAGGAGGAGAAAAGAGGCTGAGGATGAGAAGGAGGTGAGGCTCGCAAAAGAGAGAAAAAGAGAGAGAGAAAGAGAGAGAGAGAGAAAAGCAGGACAAGTAAAATGTAGTGTTCAAACAAGGGAGAGTTTTCACATGGAGAGGCGCGGAGAAGGGCAGACAGGTCCGGAACATTCTGCAGCGGCTCTCGGGACCCCCTGGGGGGGGGATTGATTCGTGCGGCCCCCCCCCCCCACCTCCGTCCCTCTAGCTGAGCACCTGAGACTCACCCTCAGCACTCCGTCAAACTTCTGAACAACAGCTACCCTAAAAACATCAACAGCCAGCCACACAGATAAAGGTCAGGCCGCTCTGCCTCCCACAACGACAAATACTCTCAAACTCATGGGAGGAGCTGGTGCGTCTGTCAGTCAGACATCATTTTTTTGAACCATGTCCCTGGTTGACTTTTTGACTTTTTGAACAGTGTCCTTTTTGCGATTTTCAGGTGCCACAGGACCTCTGCTCTGACCTTAAATGGTATTCTTAAAATGATAGGAATGGTCTAGTCTTTTCAGCACTCTTCATCGGTGCGACTTGGGGGCTGGAGCCGGTCTAGGGGACCTTGTGCCTGCCAAATGACGTTCACTCAGTGTCTGTCTCTCTCTCTCTCTCTCTCTCTCTCTCTCTCTCTTTACACCTCTGTCTCTATGGTGTGTTTGTGTGCTTGTGTGATGGATAAATACAGGGTGTGTCTGTGAGGGGTGTTTGTGTTTGTGTGTGTCTGTGTGTGTGAGTGAGAGAGAGAGAGAGAGAGAGAGAGAGAGAGAGAGAGAGAGAGAGAGAAATAGAGACATCAAGAAAGTTTCTGTTAGTTGATAGGTGTTAGGAGCAGCGAGCAAACCTTGCAAGTGGTCTCCATCATGCCCAAGCAGTGACTATCCACCCAGATGCCCACTGCAGAGACGTTTGAGCAGCCTGAAATGGCTGGAGAATTCTGGAGTAAAGTTAAGGGTCAGAAAAAAGCCAACACAGTTCCCTGTTGACTGTTGGTGCAGAGCTAATAGACTGCGTGTGGATTAAGAGCATGGTGCAAAGACCTAAGTGAATTTCTCCCCCTTTCTCTTGTTTTTCCTCTCCTGCAGCTGATCCTTTTAAACAGCTTGGTTTTAATTTGTGAGGAGAGATCTCCAGAGCTTAGAGCAGCACTGATGCCTAAATAGAAAAAAGAAAAAAAAAACTTTAATGAATAAACTGCTCAGTCTTGAAGTGTTGTTGGGGTAATATTATGCGGCCACTGTGATACAGCAACTCCATTTTCCATGCAGACCAAGCAAATGACTACAGTGTTTAACTTTTGGGGGGTAGATGGTGGTGTCTGTGTGTGTCGGAGGGTGGGGGGGGCGTTTCTTTGCATATTTCTATCTGGAATCAAACAAACGAATCTCAAGCTTTTGTTAACCAATTTTGACGTTGTCAGTTGACTCCAGAACAGGCTTCCTCTGTGTCAGTCATCTCCTTGCTTCCCTCTCTCTCTCTGTCTCTCTCTGTCTCTCTCTCTCTCTCTCTCTCTCTCTCCTGCGCTCATTAATCTCTCGTACTCCCCGATACTCGCTTTCATCCAGTCCCCCCCGAAATCACGTTGTATTATTCATGCCAGTTTTCCGCAAATACCTCAGAGAAGGAATTAGCAAACAAACAATGCCCACAGTCCCTAATCCCTGTCTACAGCGAAGATCCCCTAATACACAAGAGCTCGGGCCGGCTGTCAACCGTCGGCTGTTACTGTCTTAAAGTTCCTTCGCCGCAAATCTGTGTTGACACAGCAAACGTATTAGCGGGAACCTGGCGGCGGCGGCGACGGTGGCGCGGGCCGGTAGACGCGGGATTGCCTGGAGGGCTCGTGCGCGAGCACGCTCGCAAGGACGACCGTTCCACGGATCCCCTCTCTCACAAGGTCATCTTCTTCTTATGCTGTCTTCAGGGCATGTGCACACAATCCATATCAAACGGCACGGCAGAGACCTGGTAAATATGACTGACGCAGGAGCAGTGAGCGGCGAGATATCACTCCGAGATGTGGAGACACTGGGTGGAAAGTTGGGGATGCTCACAGGGGGGGCTCAGATGCTGTTGATAATGCCCTTGTGTTCATTGTCACAGCGTGTCCAAGAATGTGGAAGACCTAATAGAAAGTTTTAGAGATTGTTTACTGATATTTTCGGGAGCTCATTCCTGTCATTCCTGACCTAAAGACCTTCATAAATTATACTAAATACTAGAGGGATACTTCAACAATGCAGACCTCTGGCAAGGCCAAATGGCTTGTCTTGCAATCGTAGCAGCCGTGAAGCTAAGTTAAACGAGGCGGATCGCCTCAAAATTCTAACAGGTTCGTCCTTGGCCCATGTTTCAACTTTCCTGCAAGTTTTATGGAAATCAGACCAATGTATCCAGTGTTATCCAGAATAATCCTGCTTACAGACAAACAAACAGACCAACTGGCGAACTTGGTGAAGGCAATATGTCAGGCAATATGACTTACTATTACATAGCATTGCCCAGTGACAGAGTGACAATTAGTGCCCATTAGTGCCCATTGGGGCAGCCGTGGCCTACTGGTTAACGCTTCGGACTTGTAACTGGAGGGTTGCCGGTTCGAACCCCGACCAGTAGGCACGGCTGAAGTGGCAAGGCACCAAAGCCTTCACTGCTCCCCGAGCGCCGCTGTTGTTGCAGGCAGCTCACTGCGCCGGGATTAGTATGTGCTTCACCTCACTGTGTGTTCACTGTGTGCTGAGTGTGTTTCACTAATTCACAGATTGGGATAAATGCAGATGCCAAAATTCCCTCACAGGATCAAAAGATACTTACTACTTATACTTAAAAAAAACATTGCAAATCAAATCCTAAGCTTTACATCTCTCTGACTACACTTTAGTGGATGAAATCTTAGCGGGCATTCTGCATTTCTATTTCCTAATTAGAGCATTTGAAATCAGGCTATTTTAGTCTGTTATGAAAATTCTATGAGAATGATACACACACATAATCTTCATCATGTCGTAACTAGCCTTTTACTGTAATTTTTATCTATCGATCACTTCTTGGTCAATATTCAAGACACCAGACCCTTGTCAGTACGCTTTGGAAAACACAGTCATCATGTCAATCTAGGCTAGCTGATGAAGTGGCTGTCAATAAACTATTGGTAGCCTATAGGTATTTTTGTATTGTGCTTTAATTCTTGTTTAGGTGTTACAAAATTAAATGTTGGTTAGAAATAGGCTAATAATAATAATTTAAAAATCCCTGCAACTTTTTTTTTCCATTGAGATTTTACAGGATTATGTTAATCCTATATATCCTAATCCTACAGGATATCTTGATATTCCAATGGGACTTGTATTTTCCCTGTCACAGTCCTATAGGACTCTCAACTGTTAGGGTACGTTCAGACTTAGCGTCTTTTTCTGACAAAAGAAGTTATGCAGACCTCTTTTTCAGTTTGAAAAAAAATCTGCCAGCGTTCTTGTTCCAAAAAGCAGCCGGAAGCGTTTTTTTGCGATAGGCAAAGTAACTAACCTTACGTGTGGATACAAAATATCGCGGAAGAAAAAATTGGGGGTTGGCTATTGCTTTTGGTATTTTATGGTAAAGTTGTGAAGTCATGTCAAACAATTCCCTAGCCTCAGACACTAGGCGTGTTCGACTTGAGGCAGATCTGTGCAGATCTGACTTGATGTGATGCATGCTGGGTTAAACACAATGCATACTGGGATGTACGCAATGCTTACTGGTTAGAAATTCTGTCCGACTTCTGTCAGCCGGGGAGGGACTTACCACCGTGACACCATGTCACATGACCCTTAAAATATCGCGGGAGTCTTAGCCTGCAGACAGATCTTGCAGTTGCCTTCCACGAGCTAAAACACACCCTCATGACGTCAGTTCAAAGACGTGATAGGGCCATTTGGGAGGAATCTCCTCATGACGATTTTGACGGGAGTTTCATGCTGCTTCCTTATGTTGGAATATGCGAAAATAAACAGAAATCGAAGGGATACCTTCTTATACGTGATTTCTGCAACAATGGTAGGCTAGCCTACTGAAAACGTTTGGATAGTCCTCCGAGTTCGTCCTTAACAACGGTTGTTAGGGACCTGAAACCGGTCTATTCATTATCATTATTAACAACTCCAACAGTGCAGAATTTCGAAAGTCAAAAGAGTCTCACAATTTATTTATATTTTGCTTGCACCAAATCTTTTGCCACTTTACCCTCAAGTTGAACTGGAAATGTAAAGATAAGAAAAGAACAGGTAAAACCTGATGTTTTTGAAAGCCAAAGCCTTATAGCAGAATAGTCTGATATACCCATATAATTCCACCTTGTTAGGGTGTTGAGGCACACACACACACACACACACACACACACACACACACACACACACACACACACACACACACACACACACACACTTTCTGGGGCAGACTGTCCTTACTTCTGAACCATCCAAAGATTAAAAGGCTCAGGAGATCAAAGAGAATTCTCCAAAAAGGACATTTTTACCTGAAAGCCTGCACCTAAACTCAGCCAGGACTGAAGCAATCACAGTTGTCCAGAGAACAGCAGAGAGAGAGCGTGACAGAGAGAGAGACAGAGAAAGAGAGAGAGAGAGAGAGAGAAAGAAAGAGAGAGCTTCGGTCACCCTGACACAGCCACAATCAGCCTCTCAGTGCAATGGCAGAGTCCTTCTCTGTCTGAAACATGTGGGGAAAAAATGACATGTGAATAAAGGACCAAGGCGCCTTGAACCCAAAGATTTTACTGTGTTCTCAGACTTTCTCTCTCTATCTCCACATAAGACTGCAGGAAATGCATCCGAATCCCTTTCTATGCAGATGATCCTTACTTTTTAGCATTTTCACATCGCAATTTCATGTTGTACCCAATCTGGAAATCTAATCTTTAATCTGGACTTTCTAAACATGAGAGAAATCTAGAACTGGACCGTGCTTTTCTCAACAGGCCTACTGGAGAACACTTACTGTAGATCGACAGTGAGATATTGAGTGGTAGTTCATTCTGCAGTTCTATAACAGGTTATGGGCTTGTTCCCTTCTCCAAGGGTCTGCATTAACGTCTGGTGGACATACAGTACTTACTCATGACCCTCAGCTGACTCGCTCACATCAGATGTTTTTACTCGCTCCTGAGCACTTCCTGCCAATCTCCTCGACCTCGACCAACTTTTCTCGTGGAGAGTCAGAGCGCTCTCCGCTCTCCGCTCAACTCCCCGCCGCGCCCGGACGCGATCGCATTCCACCGCGGGAGGCTGATGCAAAAAGGGACTGCACTTCAGCCCGGCAACAATGACCTGGGTAATTACAGCGTGCCAGTCTTGTCAATGGGAGCTGACTTTTAAAAAGCACTTTTGACATGTCTCTGATGCACTGGCAGTCTCCGTGCCCTTCCGCATACAGAGCAGAGGATTAGACCGGCCTCACACGTCCGCACGACAGCGGCGACGGCGGAAGTGCCCGCACTCCCCCCCCCCCTTTCGCCCTCGTGGCCAGGGGGGGCCGCGTACCTGTCCAAGCCGTAGCCAGACACGTAGCCATTCACAACCGGCAGCAGCCGGACAAGAAAGAAAAAGATAAGAGGAAAGGAAGAGAGAAAGAAGGAGAGAAAGAAAGTGAGAAAGAACAAGAGGAGCAGAGGGGGAGTGAGAGAAAATCAAAATGTGTGGGAATCATGGAGGAGCTGAGAGGTTGCATGAGTGCAAGCCGTCTGACAGGTAGACAGTTGCACTTGCCTCTTGCCCCAGAGGAGCTAGAGAGTGAGAGAGAGAGAGAGAGAGAGAAAGAGAGAGAGAGAGAGAGTGTGTGTGTGTGTGTGTGTATGAGAGAGAGAGTGGGTGTGTGTGTGAGAGAGAGAGAGAGAGAGAGAGAGAGAGAGAGGGTGTGTGTGTGTGTGTGTGTGTGTGTGTGTGTGTGTGTGTATGAGAGAGAGAGTGGGTGTGTGTGTGTGAGAGAGAGAGAGAGAGAGAGAGAGTGTGTGTGTGTGTGAGAGAGAGAGAGAGAGAGAAAGACACAGACAGAGAAGGAGAGAGACAGAGAGAGGAGAGAGAGAGGAAAAATGAGAAACTTGTGCTTCAGATAGACCCACACACAAATACTTTATTACTCCATGTACTGTATACACATACACACACACACAGCTTAAACCACACACCTTTTGTACCAAACACATGCCCACATATCTTCTGTCTCGTTCTATCAAATACATGCACATTCTCCCGCTCACACTTAGACACACACACACAGACACACACAGACCCACACACAGCCACAGATACACACAGTCTTTCCCCGACAGAGAGAAGCCAGAGAAAAACTTTGATCGCAATACAGAGTGATCCAACCAGAGAGGCCAGTCAAGAATGAGGAGAGGCAGACAGAGAGAGAGAGAGAGAGAGAGAGAGAGAGAGAGAGAGAGGAGTGTGAGAGGGAGTTGGGCGAGACATAGCAAAAAGGGAAAGAGAGAGGGAGAGAGAGAGCAGACAGATAAATAAAAAGCAAGTTGAAATGGAGTGAGGGGGAGAGGGGGTGAGTGACAGCTAGTGGAGGAGATAGTATGATATGGAGAGCACAATGTGTGTGGGTGGGATGCAAACTCCAGGCAGAAATCTCCCTGCAACTCATTTCCCAGATATTTAACAGAAAAGCAGCACTGCCCTTTCCAGTGTGCAAATAAGACAAAAAACATGAAATTGATTACAGCAAAACAATATAAATGTAAAACATGCTAAACAATTAAATAATCAGTAAAAGCTCATCAGAAAGACGGTCTTTAAGGGAGTGCAATCCTGTCAGACTGATTGTTAAGTGTAAGAGGATATCTGATTAACAGGTGAAGAAACTCCTAATTGCTCCATGCCAGTTTCCTGGCAGGGTGGGTAATTGCCTCCGATCCTCCACTGGGATGCTGATTTCCCAATGCAATCACCTCAGAAGTCAATTCAACCGCTGGAATGTGGAAAAAATGCCCTCTTATGCAGGACTTTAGGCACATATCAGCCTGTAATCCAGCCATAAGACCAAAGACACTGAGTAACCATGACTACTGCAATCTGAGCCTATTGCTGCTGCAATACTTCCCACTCTCACTTATATTAAGAATTACAATACTATTTCAAGAAATACTATTTCAAGAAAAACTAATGAAAAATAACAAAACAATAGTAATGTGGATTGGAGGAAAGATCGTTTTTCACAAAGATCATAAGATGAATACAATGACGAGAGTTATGTGTACGAGACAGCGTGGCGAGACAGACTAATCACATTCAGAAGAACAGAGGTATACCATTTCCTTTACAAAGACAACTGTGAGAGCATATCCAAGGCAAGAGCAGGATGATGAAAGCTCTCCGGTCCACCACTTCAACCTCGCCCAACTCCACTTCATACACAGACTCCATCTGGGACCTACTTCCACTCCAGAGGCACTCTGTGGCACAAGGCAAGTGCTAACACTAAGCATAAATATGAAAAAAGACACAATTAAAACAGCTTACAAAAATATATGCACAAGGTTCACCATAGCTGAGAAAGGATTACAGCAAGTGTTAAAAGCCTTCCTTGATCGTACATATTGTGTTTTCGCTCACGCACGCCCGCACACACACAGCTTTAGCTGGTTTGTGTATCCTTTCCGATCTGTGACAAAAGTGTGTCAGGTAGATAAACCCCATTACTTTTGCTGAAGAGCCCAGGTAATTACGCTTGGCATTTTGACAAGTGTTTGCCGGAGTGAAGGTCAACTGTGTCTGCGTGGGAGACCTATGCTAATCTTCTCTGCTGGAGAAAAGACTAGCCGCCCAACAGGCCTGTAATTATAAAGTCACAGCACGGAAAGAAAAATAGAGAGGGTGGGGGGGCTAGGGAGAGAGAGAGAAAGAAAGAAAGAAAGAAAGAAAGAAAGAAAGAAAGAAGGAGAGAGAGAGGAAGAGAGAGAGAGATGAAAAGTGCTAAGGCTATAGACTGAGATACTTAAAAATGGAGGAAAATGCTGAGCTGGATGAGGACAAACAAGGAGACTAAACACACAGTAATGATATGAGGCAACTACTTTAGTGTATATATGTATGTATGTATGCCTCAGTAGGATGGAGCAATAAAGAGACAGGGCCTGGAAAAGAGACATGGGGTCTACAGTAGTGTATGTATGTATGTATGTATGTACCTGTATGCCTCAGTAGGATGGAGCAATAAAGAGACAGGGCTTGGAAAAGAGACATGGGGTCTACTAAACCAGCGTTTCTCAAACTGTGGGTCGCGACCCACTACTGGGTCGCGGAGACATGCCAGGTGGGGCGCGAACTGACGTGAAAAACAGGAGTTTATTTATTTATTTTTTTATCTGTAGCCTGGGCCCATGTAGCACCCGATGCGCAATGGACGCACTGTGCTATTCACAGGGAAGCGCTCGTGTCAAGGCAGCTTAGTTAGTCCCGACCTACATGAGATTTTGAACGTTGTTGTGAGAGTGGTGAATTTCATCAAAACCCGGCCCTTAAAAGCGCGTCTATTCTCCGCACTTTGCGAAGAGATGGTAGCTGACCAAAAGGCTGTACTGTTTCACAGCGAGGAAAGGTGGCTTTCCCGAGGTAAAGTGCTGTCGCGCGTGTTTGAGCTCCGAGTCGCCACTTTTTGGAGGAAGAGCGCATGTTTGAATCTGCAAGCACGTTCACTAATGAACATTTCTTGACGAAGCTGGCCTATCTTAGCGATATATTTGATATATCTTAGCGATACATTTAAGTTAAATGTCCAGTTACAAGGCAAAGACAAGCACCTACCTCACCTAGCAAATAAGATTACTGCATTCACCAAAAGAACTTGAGTATGGGACAGGCACCTCGATCGCGACAGTATTATGCCTTCTGAGTGAAATCGCTGAAACGTCTGATTGGGAGCCACTCTCTGGGGCCTACATCACATCCCTGCAAAGTTTATTTCAAAAATATTTCCCAACCAGCAGTGCTCAGTATGACTGGATTATGGATCCATTTAATGCAGCATGTTGGTATTTCATTGAATATATTGTACAATTCTGTAAAATGGCCTATGCTTCCTAATATGCTGCTGGCATATGTGTGTTACAGTATGTATTTATTTATTATTATATTTGCAGCACCAGCTGATTTTAACTCTGTTGAAGAGGATATATTTAGGACTTGTCATTATTTCAATAAATTTGACAATTTTAAGCTTGACCTACCACTTTCTTAGATCAATGAGGGACAGGTGGGGCTCGAGAATGCCCACTTGATCAAAGTGGGGGAATGAAAGAAAAAGTTTGAGAACCACTGATCTAGTTTGTTAACTACCACAGTCACGAGTTGGGTCGCGATAGTCTGTCATTTTAAAAAAGTGGGTCCCCAGAAACACTGTACTAAACAGACACTGAGTAGGTGCTGGAAAAGAGACATGGGGTCTACTAAGTCACTAAGACATGGAGAAAAACTAAGTTACAGGTTCACCGTGCCATTCTAATAGAAAAAATAGCAAATTATAATAGCGCTATTCGGAATGAGAGAAGGAACCACTTCTCTAAGGTAATTGCTGAAAACAGTGGAAACTCTAGGGTGTTGTTCTCCACTATTGATAGGCTATTTGATACAGCAAAACAATATAAATGTAAAACATGCTTTTGATACACTCAGTAAGGCATCCTCTCTAAGATGCGAAGAATTTGCAGACTTCTTCAAAAACAAGGACATTTCTATAAGGAGGCTATTGGTAACACAAGTATTATGTTTGATAGTACACCCAAAAACAGCCCCCGAAAATGAAGGTTCTTTAGCACTATTACTCAATCTGAGCTTGGTAAAATTATAACTCAAACCAGCTCCTCAACATGTGTTTTGGATCCAATCCCTACTAGATTCCTCAAAAATGTATATAATAGCTTAGCTCCCTTTATTCTCAAGGTAATAAATACCTCATTAGAAACAGGTATATTTCCAACTGCTTTTAAAACCGCTGTTGTGAAACCTTTACTTAAAAAGTCGAAACTTGACCATACCAATCTGAGCAACTACAGGCCAATATCAAATATACCGTTCATGAGCAAAGTACTTGAAAAAGTCGTTTGTAATCATTTAAATACCTTCCTCAACGAAAACAGTATCCTTGAAAAATTCCAATCCGGTTTTAGATCAAATCACAGCACAGAAACGGCTCTAGTAAAAATAGTCAATGATCTTAGACTGGCTACTGACTCAAACAAAGTCTCAATCCTTATTCTTCTGGATTTGAGTGCAGCATTTGACACCATTGATCATAGCATCCTAATTCACCGCCTTGCGAAGTGGGTGGGTCTCTCTGATAATGCTCTAAACTGGATTCAAACCTACATTACTGGCAGAGATTTTTATATCAGTCTAGGAGATCATGTCTCTGAAAAACATGTCTTGCCTTTTGGTGTGGCCCAGGGGAGCTGCCTTGGTCCCCTGCTATTTTCCCTATATATGCTTCCGTTGGGAAACGTCATAAATCAGCATAATGTAAACTTCCATAGCTACGCAGATGATACCCAATTGTATATTTCTGTGGAGCCAACTAACCCAGATGGCCTTTGCTCCCTCACTGCATGCCTAACCTCCATTAATCAGTGGATGAGCAAAAACATTTTGAAACTAAATGATGACAAAACAGAGGTACTTTTAGTTGGACCAAAACTAAAGCGAGACATTGTTCTTAGTAATCTGGGGAACTTGGCGCACCAGGTCAAACCAAAAGTAACAAGCCTCGGTGTCATCTTAGATGAAGATTTAAGTTTTAAGCCCCATATCAGTAAAGTTACTCAGACAGCCTATTTCCACCTGAGAAACATTGCCAAAGTGCGGCCCTTTTTAACTCAACAAGATGCAGAAAAACTAATTCATGCCTTTATCACTAGCAGGTTAGACTACTGCAATGCACTTTTCACTGGTCTTCCCAAAAAACATCTAAAGAAATTGGCACTCATACAGAACTCTGCGGCTAGACTTTTAACTAAGACCAAGAAGAGAGAAAACATCACCCCTGTGTTGGCTGAACTGCACTGGCTCCCCATTTCCTATAGAATTTATTTTTTTAAGGTTATGTTAATTACTTACAAAGCTCTGAATGGCATACATGTAGCACCTTCATATATCTCTGAGCTTTTAATCTTATCAACCACAAAGGAAACTTAGATTATCCAATTCTAATCTTTTAATCGTACCGAAATGGCTCCACAAACAAAGTGGAGAAGCTGCTTTTATCCATTATGCCCCAAAACTATGGAACATGCCTCTGTACATCAAGCAGGCGAGTTCAGTAAATATTTTTTAAAAAGATCTGAAAACATACCTGTACAGGAAAGTTAACTCATCTTATCCTGTAGACTCCTTTTTCAGATTATTCTACATCTGCTGCCATTGGAGGGCGCAGCCAGCCAGAAGCAGATGGGCTCCCCCTATTAAGTCAGGTTCTGCTCAAGGTTTCTTCCTGGAATATGGGAGTTTTTCCTTGCCACAGTTGCCATATGGCGTGCTTATGGGGGGTAAAGGGTTAAGGCTGCCAGTCTTATGACATGTTATTTTCTATATTTTTGATATGTTGCATAAACTATGGGGCGCCAAAGGTAACATGCCTTATTTCGTGGACAGAATGACTTTCGTGTGACGAAATACAGTACATATATTCATTACGAAACCATGTTACATCGTAACGCCTTTGTCCACGGAATGCACAAATCGGTTTGCATTGTGTCCACGAAACACTGAAGAGAGCACATCATTTCGTGGACGAAATTGACTGGTGGCCTTTTCCTTTCGTGGACATAATGCTGAATGCAGTATTCACTGTCGTAGACTAAATGTTTGGTCAAAAGTAATTCTGTCTACATAAATACGAATGCACCTACACACATCATTCTGTGCATCCTATTTTAATTTCGTCCACATAATTATTGTGCTGTGTTACAGAAGGCATTCCGTCCACGCAATAGTAACTTAACAACTTACGAAATGCATTCATTGACATATGCTTTCATTCTGTGGACGAAATGCATAAAAGAATCACGAAATCAGTTTTGTGACCTGCTACAATACATTTCGTGAGTCAGCAGTTTACGAAATGAATTATGTGTCACGATACTTTCATTACGTGGACGAAATGCATAAGAGAATCACGAAATCAGTTTTGTGACCTGCTACAATACATTTCGTGAGTCAGCAGTTTACGGAATGAATTATGTGTCATGTACAGTAATAGTAACTTGATAACTTACGAAATGCATTCAGTGGACGAAATGCTTTACTGAATCACAACATCAGTTTCATGACCTGCTGCAATACATTTCGTGAGTCAGCAATTGACGGAATTAATTATGTGTCACGAAAAAGTAATTTGGTAACTTACGAAATGCATTCAGTGACATTGCTTGCATTTCGTGGACGAAAGGCTTTTTATAGAATCATAAAATCAGTTTCGTTACTTTGTGACCCAAGAAATTCAACTTCGCATTGGCATATTTTCAATGACCAGTAGGTGGCACTGTGACACAAAGGACGGTCCGTGTAACGCTTTGCAGTGCTATGTTCTATTTGCAGAATTCACATGAAAAATATAAAAATAGGCTTAAAAATCCGTTATCCATCCTTTAGGACGGCACAGTAAATGGGTTATTGTTGCTTATTTTGATTTTCAATTGAGCACAGTTACGGTTTTCTGTTCAGAAGTTAAAAATTGAAATGATGCGTCAATTTTCGAATTTTTCTTTTTTGTGCTTGTGGTTGGAGTGAACCACGAGCCGGGGGAGAACACCATCTAGCTAAGCCAGGCTTGATGGTGGAGCGCCGCCTGAAGTTGTTCGTGATTTTGACTCATTACTTAAGAGATTTACTAAAACTTCGCCGATTTTTGGGAGATGGCACGTTAAACATAACTTTCAGCCTATGTTGAACATATCTACAGTAGGCCTATATTTGAAAACCATGGCCATGCCATATCATAGCAAATAATTCCCCAAAGCAGAATGTTTTGCCACCGATGTCTAGGTGCCAAGTGATTGATTATGTCAGCTCGAGATCAGAACTTAAGATGCAGAGGGAGACATTGCTGCATCCTAAAACTTATGAGTACGTGTTCTAGGCCTATGTTCTGGGAGGCTTTGGAGACCTACTGTACATGAGCATTACCAATGGACTTGAGCCGTAGTAACCTACAGCAATGTAGGCTATTTGCTGTTGAAATTAATAAATGGATAAACTGATAAATTAGGCCTACTGTTGTGTCTTTGTTTAGCCGAAACCTAGTCTAGCGTAAAGTGTTAAATAAGCAGACATGTACCATGTCAAACAGTGCTTGGGGTAGCCTGTATAGCCTAGACCGACATCGGTGGCAAAGCATTCTGCTTTGGGGAATTATTTGCTATGATATGGCATGGCCATGGTTTTCAAATATAGGTCTGCTGTAGATATGTCACTGAATGCATTTCATAAGTTACCAAATTACTATTACGTGACACATAATTAATTCCGTAAATTGCTAACTCACGAAATGTATTGCAGCAGGTCATGAAACTGATGTTGTGATTCAGTAAAGCATTTCGTCCACTGAATGCATTTCGTAAGTTATCAAGTTAATATTACGTGACACATAATTCATTCCGTAAACTGCTGACTCACGAAATGTATTGTAGCATGTCACAAAACTGTTTTTGTGATTCTCTTATGCATTTCGTCCACATAATGAAATTATCGTGACACATAATTCATTACGTAAACTGCTGACTCACGAAATGTATTGTAGCAGGTCACAAAACTGATTTCGTGATTCTCTTATGCATTTCGTCCACGTAATGAAAGTATCGTGACACATAATTCATTACGTAAACTGCTGACTCACGAAATGTATTGTAGCAGGTCACAAAACTGATTTCGTGATTCTCTTATGCATTTCGTCCACATAATGAAATTATCGTGACACATAATTCATTACGTAAACTGCTGACTCACGAAATGTATTGTAGCAGGTCACAAAACTGATTTCGTGATTCTCTTATGCATTTCGTCCACGTAATGAAAGTATCGTGACACATAATTCATTACGTAAACTGCTGACTCACGAAATGTATTGTAGCAGGTCACAAAACTGATTTTGTGATTCTGTTATGCATTTCGTCCACGTAATGAAATTATCGTGACACATAATTCATTTCGTAAACTGCTGACTCACGAAATGTATTGTAGCAGGTCACAAAACTGATTTCGTGATTCTGTTATGCATTTCGTCCACGTAATGGAATGACCGTGACACATAATTAATTCCGTAAACTGCTGACTCACGAAATGTATTGTAGCAGGTCACAAAACTGATTTCGTGATTCTTTTATGCATTGCATTACTTTTGAATGCGTTGGATGGTCCGTGGTCCGTGGGTGGAAAGTTTTGCGGATATAACAGGTTTTTGAAAACAACAAAAACAGAAAGGAGGGAAGGAGCAAAGCTAAGAGTTATTTCAGATGGGCAAGAAAGGTAACATTAAGCTAGGCTTTACATTTAACAAACTAAAGGTAGGCTAAGTTTAGCCTTTCTAGGCTGTATAGCCTAATGTTGTCCAAACGAATATCCTTGTCAGGCGTTGTTGTAGGCCTATTATAAGATATTGTATGTGGATGCAGTTAGGCTACTATGCAGGCTACTTTTCATAACTTTTTAACTGACCAAATGCACGCAACTAAAACCGGGAAACGGACAAATATTTTCAACGGGGGGGGGGTTATATAATGCGTTACGTTTTTATGTGTTTATGTGTCGGATGGTGGGGGTACGCGAGCCGAGTCGGAATGTAGCCGGTGGTACGCGGGGGGAAAGGTTTGGGAACCGCTGCAGTAGTAACCTGCTAGTGATAAAGGTGCATTCTGTATTTACGTAGACAGAATTATTTTTGACCAAACATTTCGTCTACGACAGTGAATACTGCATTCAGCATTATGTCCACGAAAGGAAAAGGCCACCAGTCAATTTCGTCCACGAAATGATGTGCTCTCTTCAGTGTTTCGTGGACACAATGCAAACCAATTTGTGCATTCCGTGGACAAAAGGCGTTACGATGTAACATGGTTTCGTAATGAATATATGTATTTCGTCACACGAAAGTCATTCTGTCCACGAAATAAGGCATGTTAAATTTGGCGCCCCATAATAAACGGCCCCAGCAATAAAGAAAAGTGATTGATAATGACTGACTGACTATTATTGTGTTAAATGCTTCAAATGTAAAGCACTTTGAGCTGCATTCTGTGTATGAAAGGTGCTATACAAATAAAGCTTATTATTATTATTATTATTACTAACCAGACACTGAGTAGGTGCTGGAAAAGAGACATCGGGTCTACTAACCAGACACTGAGTACATGGGGTCTACTAACCAGACACTGAGTAGGTGCTGGATGACTGATGGGAACCTGTCTGGGACTCATCAGCCATATGAGCAGATGACTAATAAATGGACAGATGCAGAGAATGAGAGACAAGCAAAGACCAGATAAGCAACTCATCAACCTAACCCCCCCCCCACCCCACCCCCACACACACACCCCACACACACGCACAAATGCTGTTCCGTGAGGTCAGCATCACCTTTGACCTCCCTTCTGACCCCTGCTGATCCCTGCGTGACATGGTTGGGGCCAAGGCGTGACTGCATTATTCTTATCTGTCTCCTTTCTCTCTCTCCCTTCGCTGCCCTCCACTGCTCCTATTCCCCTGGTTCCCCTCTCCTACCCTGGGAATGGCACCTGTGCCCTCCCCCTGCCCCCCCCCGACCCCTCAGGACACCCCTTTGCCCTGCCCCTGCCACCCCCCCCCACCCCCCAACCCCCAGCGCTCATGACCTTGGAAGTGTGGGTCCTCTCTTTGCGTGGGGCGTGATGACCAGAGCTCCGGCCGGCTGACCCCCACCGCGGTTCTCACGGCCCGGGGACAGATAGCGGGCCTCGCCCCCGAGACCCCTGGAGCTCCCGGGAGTAAAAGGCCAGACAAAGGCAGGCGCCCCACCTCCGCCCATCGGCTTTATGAAGCTGACAATCAGTGACCGACCCCCCTGCCCCTGCCCCCCCCACCCCACCCCACCACCACCTCCCAGTCGTTCACGTCCACACGGCCCTGCTGTCAGCAGCCTCTGACCGGCTGCGGAGGGAGAATGTGATTGGGATCCCCCACCCCCACACCTCAGCCCTTTTTGTCCTGGGATATTGGGAACGAATTGGGGAATCACTGATTAGGGGTCTCACTGGTGCAAAAACCTCTTTTTGTAGCTGATTCAGAGTGGCCTGGAGCTAACCACACTCATTTTCAAATACCTCATCCATACGCAAATGCACATAAATACCTCATCCATACGCAAATGCACATAAATACCTCATCCATACGCAAATGCACATAAATACTCATCCATTGCTTATTGCAGAATTAACTCACCTTCCACTGAATTATAGACAAACCGCAACCCACACAATAATTCTTGAAATAATAATAACCAAACAATAATGACCCTTTCTCATGTGTGCACTAGTGTGAATGTTTCACCAACAAGAGGCATCTACCACATAATCTTCATTGACGCCTATTAAGACATGTTCACGGCCTAAACCAACAATCACAGATAAAAATGATTAACTCTCTAGATGACCGTACACGGACGCGCTAACATCATCCGCTTGATTCCACGCACAGCATAGCCACCCCCACCCTCCCCCTCCCCCCCTCTGTACTTGATAGGCCTGAGTTATATTTCCACCTTCCTGACAGCGTGTGGAATTAGATGAAGCAATTTCCGCTCGTGATGGAGTAAGGCCACGCCGAGAGTAATACAGCTGCCTGATTAGAAAAATCACAAAAAACACACATCCAATACGCCGTTACGTGCTTCAAACCGGCAAAGACGGATGGCAATCACAAACACTTCTTAAGAGACATCGCCAAGAGTGGGGCTCAACGGCCTGCTCTCGATAAAAGACACAAGCCCCGATATATGTCACCCTGTCCGAGTCCAAGAGTTACAGCCAGCAGTGGGGGTGGTGTGTGTGTGTGTGTGTGTGTGTGTGTGTGTGTGTGTGTGTGTATGTGTGTGTGTGTGTGTGTGTGTGTGTGTGTGTGTGTGTGTGTGTGTGAGTGTGTGTGTGTGTGTGTGTGTGTGTGTGTGTGTGTGTGTGTGTGTGTATGTGTGTCTGTTTGCGATGCTCTGTGAAATACACCAGTACATGCTGAGCTCTCTACATCCACACCTGCATTTCAATGGTACAGAATGCAATGTAGTGTAGATGATTTGGGCTGGGGAGAGGAGGAGAATGGGAGGGGGTGATCACTCGTCTATGCCGTTATGTCCTATGAAGGATGGACTCTGTGTGGGGCTCCAACAAAGGACAAGGTGAAAAGAGATCACATCTATCAGCACAGACTAGAAAGAAAGGATGGAAAATAAA
>NW_027468650.1:9408141-9455641 GCF_046254945.1 Alosa pseudoharengus | reverse complement strand
ATACATACACACACATAGTTAAAATAGAAAGCGAGAGAGAGAGAAAGAGAGAGAGAGAGATGGTAAGAGAGAGAGAAAATAAGGTGTAAATGGAATCAATGTCAGGTTTAATGGGTCTGAGCTACAGTGATGTTTGACAGACAGACCCACACACATGCAAACAAACACGCACATCGAAGGTGTAAATGGAATTGACAAAAAAAAAAAAAAAAAAAAACACAGATTACTTGATGACACCCGGAAGC
Organism: Alosa pseudoharengus; assembly: GCF_046254945.1. NCBI lineage: Eukaryota > Metazoa > Chordata > Actinopteri > Clupeiformes > Clupeidae > Alosa > Alosa pseudoharengus. Next base: position 9,455,396 of record NW_027468650.1, on the reverse strand, counting down.
TTTACGTGAGCACGGAGACCATTCCAAAGTTTAATCCTGCGCATAAAGACACACATTCCCATATCATCGGCTGAATAATGCGAGACCAGATCATACCGTACATACGCTTGACAGATCCATAAAATGCATTAAAAATAAATCTGGCTGATCATGCGTGATCTTCAATATATTTTTTTTGTACAGCCGGGTGGCAAGTCAGGAGGAATAATTGTGTGTATGGAAGACTCAGGCTGCTATGTGGCATTGACAGTCTGTGTGAAAGAAACCCTGCGCCAGTGTTGACTGGTAAGCGTGTGTGTGACAGGAATTACATTTGAATGTTCAGGTGGATTCAGGAAGTCAGGAAGCCAAGGCGAGGTGGAGAATCAGTGGTGTGTACGTGCATGTCTGCTGTTAGAATCCATCTAATCAGTAAGGTAAGTGTGTGTGTGTGTGTGTGTGTGTGTGTGTGTGTGTGTGTGTGTGTGTGTGTGCGTGCGTGTGCAGGTGTGTACATTTGCACCTGGATCTGTGCTCTGCAGTGGAGTTTGAAAGTTAAAGATTGCTCTAAGTGATTCTGGACACGTCGAGGAGGCTTTCCAATGAGACTAGTCACCAGAGAGCGGCTGAAGTGACTGGGTTGTTGATGTTAGTGCTTTTCCCTGTGGATATACTTTTCAACAAACACACACACACACACACACACACACACACACACACACACACACACACACACACACAAACACACACACACAAAGTCATGAGATGTCAGGTGGGCAAGTTAGTGGAGAGGAGGAATGAGGTGTTCAGGCAGACTCAGGAGACGAATACATCCTCTGCTTACTAAAGACATGAGGGAGGGAGAGAGGGAGGGAGGGAGAGAGAGAGAGAGAGAGGGAGGGAGGGAGGGAGGGAAGGGAGGCTGCACAGAGAGAGAGGGAGAGAGAAAAGAGAAAAAAAGAACGAGAGACAGAGAGAAAATGATAAATGTCTGAAGTCTTCACGTCTGTGTGTGGCTTAGTGTTTTAGATGTACCTGTTGAAACGGATCGGTGTGTGTGTGTGTGTGTGTGTGTGTGTGTGTGTGTGTGTGTGTGTGTGTGTCAGTGGTGTGTGTGTGTGTCAGTGGTGTGTGTGTGTGTGTGTGTGTGTGTGTGTGTGTGTGTGTGTGTGTGTGTCAGTGGTGTGTGTGTGTGTGTGTGTGTGTGTGTGTGTGTGTGTGTGTGTGTGTGTGTGTGTGTGTGTGTCAGTGGTGTGTGTGTGTGTGTGTGTGTGTGTGTGTCAGTGGTGTGTGTGTGTGTGTGTGTGTGTGTGTCAGTGGTGTGTGTGTGTGTGTGTGTGTGTGTGTGTGTGTGTGTGTGTGTGTGTCAGTGGTGTGTGTGTGTGTGTGTGTGTGTGTGTCAGTGGTGTGTGTGTGTGTGTGTGTGTGTGTGTGTGTGTGTGTGTGTGTGTCAGTGGTGTGTGTGTGTGTCAGTGGTGTGTGTGTGTGTGTGTGTGTGTGTGTGTGTGTGTGTGTGTGTGTGTGTGTCAGTGGTGTGTGTGTGTGTGTGTGTGTGTGTGTGTGTGTGTGTGTGTGTGTGTGTGTGTGTCAGTGGTGTGTGTGTGTGTGTGTGTGTGTGTGTGTGTCAGTGGTGTGTGTGTGTGTGTGTGTGTGTGTGTGTGTGTGTGTGTGTGTGTGTGTGTGTCAGTGGTGTGTGTGTGTGTGTGTGTGTGTGTGTGTCAGTGGTGTGTGTGTGTGTGTGTGTCAGTGGTGTGTGTGTGTGTGTGTGTGTGTGTGTGTGTGTGTGTGTGTGTGTGTGTGTGTGTGTCAGTGGTGTGTGTGTGTGTGTGTGTGTGTGTGTGTCAGTGGTGTGTGTGTGTGTGTGTGTGTGTGTGTGTGTGTCAGTGGTGTGTGTGTGTGTGTGTGTGTGTGTGCATCAAACACACTGGCTCTCCTTTTGCCAGGTGAGGGACAGAGAGGTGACACTTCCGCTGATAAGGGAGAAAAGGAGGGGATTTGGAAGTTGGCCGCGGGCCAGACACACGCGAGGCTCACCGTGAGAAACGTATCAGTGCCAGGCTGCCAGCGGCACCGTGCCCACCAAGCCCACCGTGCCCGCAAGCCTCGGACAGCCGCCGCGCCCGTCGCTGACGCTAATGTGCCGACGCACGGCCGCTAATGTGCCCGCCGAGTGAATCACTATCAGCGGAATTAAAACGCTAATAACCAGCGGACGGCCTGAAAGCATCTGTCTCTCTGTGTCTCTCGCCCCACCTCCCTCTCTCTCTCTCTCTATATTGCATTATCTTTCTTTGCATTCTGTCTCTTTCTCTCTTTCTCTCTCTCCCACTGTTGCTTGCTTTCTGTGCATGCCTTTCAGGTGTTGAATGCCTTTCTTCTCTGTGTACGTCAACCAACTATTTTTTTTGTTTTGTATTTTTTGGTCTCAGTGGTAGGATAAAATGTGTCTGAACACTTGTCAGTTCCCACCCACACACCATTCCATTCAACGTGGTATGAATTATAAGTGAAAACACAGGTTGGAGTTCAGAATCATTTGCGAACATTAACTGCAATGGGAGAGAACACTAAATTGAGCCTTGAGCCTCAGTTTGAGTCAGACAAGGAGGGACAACTCATACTTTTATGTCTCCTTACAATATTTTCCCTCTACATCATAAATGTATATAAGGTTTCTGGGGATATTCTTAGTATTAACTACAATATTGTCTGTCCTTTTTGCTAAATGCGATATTTAATATTATCTTCCATAAGATGGTAGCTACTTCATACAAGTGTAAGAGTTCTCAGACGGTAAGTATTCTCAGACGTGATAGGTAAGTATACTCACTCCTCCGTGATGATGTAGCCAAAGTCTGCATCCTTCTCCGGGATGGTGTAGGTGGCCACCCCCAGCGTCAGCTCCTCCTCCACCCTCAGCCTCTTCCGCTGCACCTCCCTCTCCTCCGCCCGCTGCGACCCCATGTCCTCCGCCCGCTGCGACCCCATGTCCTCCGCCCGCTGCGACCCCATGTCCTTCTTCTGGGGCTCGGACAGCAGCCCCAGGTCCGGCGCTCCAGCGCCCTGCATCCACTGCTCCACTTCGGCCTCCCCGAGCAGGTCCAAGCGGTCCAGCGGGTTGGCCGCCGCCAGCACCTCCTCTTCCTCCTCCTCCTCCTTCTTCTTCTTCTCCTTCTTCTTCTGCGGCACGTCCAGGTGCGTCTGGGTGGTCTTGCTCTGAACGTTCTCCACGGACACTCTGCCCGGCGCCACGGGCTCCCGCAGGTTGGCAGGCTCGCCCAGCACGGGCACGTCTGGCGGAGTGTCCGGTGAGAAGGCGCCAGGGTCCGTGGTCTGGTCAAGGTACTCCAACAGCTGCTTGATAAAACCACCGTCCTGCACGACAGACGTGGACAGGAGCACATGTACTGTAACTATCAACTAAGCTACATGTATAATCTAATCTAATGAGATCGCATTCGGCCGACAAGTGCTGTTGAACTATTTCGTTTCCATGCAAATGATAGGGGGGGGGGTGCAGAACATAAAATGCTTTATTTTATTTTGTTCAGCAGCATAATCTTTACCAACACCTGTACAAGTGTGCTAAATTAGCACAAGAGAGGAATGTTGGACAGACAAAATTCAACAAAAACATATTTCAGTGGTTTAAGCAACATCAGGGTGCTGGTTCACACTGTGCTCTGTGGCTTTGTCAAAAAGCCTTAAAACTCAATAATAATACAATAATCCACCCGCCCTTCTGGCAAACACAATCCCAGACAGCCCATCAAATGTTAAGAGAGTGCCACTTATTTCTAATGATTATGCATGTGTCTGTTTTGGCATCACAAATGGCGATGCTATAACGTCTGCAGTCTGCTGTTTCCTTATACCCTGGGCTGCGTTAAAGACAGGCGCTGAGTGTGAAAAAAGGAAACGATGGGAAGCCAGACTAAATTTCACCCACGAATCAGAGCCTCAATTTATTTTAAATGACAGAAAAGACTGTCTAGAATCTTCTCCTCTAAGTGTTTGTGTGCATCTATATTTGAGTGTGTGTGTGTGTGTGTGTGTGTGTGTGTGTGTTTTGTCTCTTTGAGTGGGTACATCACAATGCCAGTGAATTACCTTGTCATCAGAGTTGGAGTTTGCTACTTTTGTCTGTTGCGCTGTAAACAAAAACAAAATCAGTGGGAAAAATGAGTCCAACGCAGCGAGAGATACATAACAATCCATTCCCTCAAACTGTGATGCCAGGGAACCATGTCGTTTATTATATCCTTTATGAAAAAACTCTCTCCCTCCCCCAGCCCCACCCAAAATCTTAAAACTTCACAGAACAAGACCAAGCGACATCCAAAATCTTTACTCCACTGAGTTATTCAATAAACATTTTTCACAAATTTTTTTTAAAAAAAAAGGAAAAATACAATGCTGATGTTTTTTTTTTTATGAGTTATTCAGAAATTGTCAGAAAGCCTCAACAAAGTGTCTTCACAGATCGGAAACTTCACAATGAAACCGTGCCTGGTGCTGTACTGCACACATACCTTGAGGTACAGTCTCCTTCTTCAAAGTGTCAGGCCGATCTGCCCTCGAAGAAGCCTCAAGCTCTGGGTCCCTCTTCGCCTCGCTCTCGCCTTCGCGCCCATCCTCGTCCTCATCTTCGGCGGCCGCCCCCTTATCTGCGGTGACCTCGCGACCCCTCTGCCGACTGACCTGGGGTCCAACACCGTCCACCACCTGCAGGGCCTCGGCGATGATGTCGGAGAGCTGGTCCAGGTCTTTGGGGCTCATGGCGTCGATGTTGACACTCTTCCGGCCCAGCTGTTTCACCACGTTCTGGATGAACTTCTCTGGAGGAGGTGTGAGGGACGAGAGGAGAGAAAGCAAGGAGGATGGTAATGTTGATGGAGTTATAAGCAGAATTTAAGTCTGAATTTGTATATAATTTTAAGTCTGAATTTGTGTATGAATTTAAGTCTGAATTTGTGAAGGAACTGATGTTGAAAGTGACGTGTGATAACTGCGTACCATCCACCAAGCTCAGAGGCTCTTTGGGGGCCGCTGGCGGCTTTGGTGCGGCCTTGAAGAAAAGCCGGTCGATCCTCGGCAGCGGTGGCTTGGGGGCTTCCAGAACCTTCTGCGAGGTCAGCCTCCCGCCGAACCGGTCCGCCTTGGCTTCGGCCGACTTGAGCCGCTCGGCGGCCAGTGGCCTCAGCATGCTGAAATACCGGAACTTCCCCAGGGGTCGCCCGCTAGCGCTGACTCCGGCGCCGACCGCGGGACTCCCGGGCCGACGCGCTGGCCCGTCCCCAGCCAGGTACTCCTCCAGCTCCCTCAGCAGAGCCTTGGCCCGCTCCTGGTCTTGCCCAGCAGGAGGGGTCACTGGAGCTGGGGCAACCCCGACTCCGTCCACCGGCCCCTGGCCCTGCGTCTTCTTGGGAGCGTGGTAGGAGAAGAAGGTGGCGGTGGTCTTGCCTTTCCCCTGCGTGTTGGGCTGGACGTACTCGATGAGGTGGTATCGGTCGCCACTCAGCTGTAACACAAACCCATTGGGGCTCTCGTTACCTGACGGTCATGGGCATTTGAGTTCACACAATTGCCTAAGGAAACATTTAGGGGCATTAGGAGAGCATCGGGCCTGCGGTGATGGAGCGAGGTAAAGAGGTCATCGGGTGCGTTTTTTGATAGACAGAGCGAAGACAGGCGAAGAGACTCGGACGAGACTCGACCTGGATATGAATGTCTTCAGATACGAGTGATAGCTGCCCTTGAGAAAAGGTGAACATGGAAATTACAAACAAGAAGAAGAAGAAAAAAAAAGGATAATGTCACCTCCCAATCCATTTCTATACCTTTTATATGCTAAACCACCGCCACCTTGATGGAGGGAAAAAAAATGAATCTGGTGCACCAGTGGCTAGCTAATCATTCGGAACATGTATAGATGGATCATAAAGAAAGTGCGTGTGGGGGGGGGTTGTGCAAGAGGGGTGGTGGTGTGCTATCCATTGATGATGAGGGCTTTCAACTCGGAGAAGTGCAATGGCAAGTGGAACGTAATATATATGGCTTAATATAAAGGACATTAAGCATCTAAGCAGTCCTTCATACATCTCGGTGGCGCTGACAGTGCCGTCTGCCGCTGTAAAGCGCGCCACCCCGTCCCTACAATGGAGCGAGATAATAAAAGATAATGTGATTCTCCCCGCCGCTGAATAACGAGGCTCCGCTGACACTGGATCAGCAGGGTGGGCGCTTTCACGACGCCGTCATTTGTCATCTCTCAATGCCGGGCAGTGGCGAGAAAAGCAGCTCGGTGGGACCTCTTCATTCACTGGGGGGGGAGTGGAGGGGTGGGGGGGGGGGGGTTGACGGGTGTAGGGACGTGAACTCTTCAACTTGGGGGCCGGCCTTTATGTGGCTAATGACGCTCGAGGTGCCAACGGGCTGAGATGACAGGCTCCGGTGACACCGGCGGATGAATGACCGGTACGACCCTGTTAAGAAGTGTGTGTGTGTGTGTGTGGGGGGGGTATGGGGGGGGTGTGTGCCTTTGAGGCTGCGGATCTTTTTTTTGGTCGCTGTTTCGTTAGGGGTTTATTGTCTGACAGAAAGTAGATGTGCCTAAGCTGAACACAGTATGCCATGTAAAGGTCAGGGTGGCACACTCATGGCTGGTCATCACTCACTATTCAGGCTGTCACTGGAACTCGCATTACACTGTAGAACTTTGGCTGCGTGCTCTACTATCAGAGGTACACGACTGCTGCTGAACAGCACACCTCTTCTTTAGATGTAGCTCTATCAGGCAAAAGCAACATGATATTGTACATTTACATTTAGTCATTTAGCTGAGGCTTTTATCCAAAGCGACTGCAAGGTGCAATAAATGTAAAGTGCCACTAGGATATTGTTAGTGCAGCAATAAGTACTACTTGCATAGAGTAGATATAGAATGTTAACAATAATAATACTACTGTAAATAAAAAATAGTGGATGAGCCCATTTGTGGGCATATACTGATAGAGACCTGTTCAGTGGCTGTGTGTGTGTGTGTGTGTGTGTGTGTGTGTGTGTGTGTGTGTGTGTGCGTGTGTGCATGCGTGCGTGCGTGCGTGCGTGCGTGCGTGCGTGCGTGCGTGCGTGTGTATGTATGTATGTGTGCGTGTACGGCTCAGGTGTCTTACCTGCCGGAGGGAGCCCTCAGGGGACAGGGACTGGGAACTAGTCGGAGGCAGGAAGCCCAGATCCTGCAGGTGCTTCTGGAGTGACTTGTTGAGCTCCGCCTCCTCCAGTTTCAGCTTCCTGTTGGCATCAGGAGGTGGAGCCTTGGCTCTGCAGGGCAGCACACATGAACACTGGTCAAACACATACGCAATACATTCAATGTGTTCCTTTGCCAGTACGTGCAGGTACGGTGCACAGTCACTTGCCCAAACATGAAGCCCCAAATCATGAATGTGCATGTGAATCATGCATGTGCATGATTGTGTACATTTTCCTTCTGTAGTGTATCAGACAAAGGCATATCATAAGAACACATTCACAATAAGGTCCAGGGCTGGACAACAGATGCTATGACTATCTCATGTGACCTATCTGCCCCAGAACACACAATGCAATCTGTAGTATTGCCTTCCACACCTATCAGGGTCATCCTATCATGACTGTCATCACACTTCTCAGTGGTATTCTCAATGTCTACTGTCACTTTGTCATTATAACACCATTACAATCAGCCTCGGAATGACTTTTGTGACCAGTCACCTTGAAGTGCCGGGGAAGTCGGCGAAGGACGCCTCCAGGTGTCGGAGGGGGATCTTGGGCAGCTTGGCCAGCTCCTTGGTGATAACCTGTTGGGTGGTGTCGTCCTGCCACGTGTAACCTGCAGAGATGGAGGACACGTTATTTGACACAGCGAAGACTCAATTGCCTCCCGTCTATTTCTCAGAAATAGAAAACGTGCCGTGGTGTAAAAACTAAGAAGATGGTTCTGAACACAAGGTCAGTGGGGGGTCATAGTCGTAGTAATTGCAGTAGTCATAGTAATCAATCAGGTCTGCTCTCGGCATTCACTTGGACGACATCTTCAAATGGAAGGTCCTTGTTGAGCGTTTGTGTTCTCGTCTACAGCAAAGACTTTCTACTTTTTTACGCAGACTCAGAGTGTATGGTGTGGACCAGAGGATTATGATTTTATTTTACCAGTCTGCACTAGTCAGATATGGGATGTCCGCATGGTTTGGCAACCTCACCACGCAACTAAAAACTAAGCTCGCCCATCTGTTACACACTGCCATGAAGGTGACGGGGAGGAAGGACCAACCCATCTTCTACACAGAATAGGGGCTTTTGCCCTCTGGCAAACGCTACAGAGCCCCCCACTGTAAACTCAACTCGTTTTAAAAACTCATTTGTGCCAAAGTCTATCAAACTTTTACATAATGCTGCTTGAGGCTGTAGAGGTTGTGCAATGGTTCCAAGGTGTTTACTATGGGGTGTGTGCAGTATATTTACAGTTGTGTTGTCTATATGTAGTTTGTTTTTATTGTACTGTGAAGGCATTTATGTGTGCAACATATGGATCCAAGACAAATTTCCCTAAGGAACAATAAAGTATATCTTATCGTTCTTTTGCTCTGGGGGCTCTGGGGGTTGTGTGGATGCTACCCACAATGCTATCCACACAGCACAGCACATACTTAGGTGAATTCAACGCAGGTCAAGGACAGCAACTGACTCAAACAAACAGGCTTTTCCAACCTAAGCTTAGCCACACAATACTTCAGTGGATCTCATTATATTTTGACTTTGTGCAAACATATGTGGGTGGGTGGAAAACATATGTATATTTGTGTTTGCATCTACATGGAATCTTCGCATCTTATGCTGCATCTACAGGGCAACTTTGCATCTTATGCTGCATGTACTATTCTGATACTATTCTGAAGAATTAGAGATGAGATGAGAAGAGAGATGCATATGTTGTACTTGATGCATTCCAACATCTGTGTAATGTGCCAATTAATTAGGCAAAAATGAAGATGGAAAAAATGCTTTGTGTTGTAAACTGTAGCTGCTCAGTGGATTGTGTCCCTCCACACGTAGCATTCGGATTCCATTGCCCCTTTGGGGGTTGCCGTGGCAATGCATGCCGATAGGAATCTGCTCAAGCACGCCCCCGGTGCCCCTGGCTCACCCGAAGACGCTGGCGCAGGGTGCTTTAGGGACGACCCAGAGCAACGAGGAGTGCTGGGCAGCGGGAATGCCAGGGACAGATGGGGCGGAGGTATGCCCAGAAAGGCACCCCTTTATCAGACAGCAACCCTGCATCTCTGCCATACTCCACTGAGCTGGCGGATACAACCATGGAAGTGCTTTAACCAGGGGCCTCCATGAGGACCCATGCCGGCCATCCCAGCATACGATAATTAATGGGATATTCTGGGAATGAGAAATACTTCAGATAAATGTCTATCCAGTCAGAGTGGAAGGGTCATCGCACCTGGTTAGAGAGGAACGGAGAGAATGCCGTCAATCACAGTCGGAGCGTTCTCATGGCAACAGCCGCGGAACGCCAGAGATGGACGCAACCTCATTAGCCCGCCACGTCTCCCACGCGTCCAACGATGCTAATGCATTTGCACATAGTCCAGATGAGGGCTTCCAAATGGTGTCAATCTCATCAGTGATGTGTCCCGTGACACCGAGCCGAATGAGGTGCAAGAGGTTTCCAGCCTCGAACAATGGCAGCCAGCAGTGGCAAGATGATTGCCATGCACGTCCTGTTATGTATGGCTGCTATAGAATGCGAGCATCGTCTGGTCGGGGGGTCAGTGGGCAGAATTGAGGAGATGAGGGTGGGTTAGTGGGTGACCCCCATGTAAAGCCTCAACATGAGATATGTGTAGCAAACTAACTGTAGTCTAGCCAATAGGATCTGTGCAGATATTCAGTATAGAATGTCTCCACTTGTTATTATTATTTATTATTATTATTACATTACATTTAGCAGACACTTCTTGACCAAAGTGACTTACATATGTCAGCTATATTACAAGGGATCACATTGTCCCCGGAGCAACTTGGTTGTTAAGTGCCTTGCTCAAGGGCACAACGGTGGAAGCCGGGAATTGAACCGACAACTTTCAGGCTACTGCACGCTAGCCCAGCTCCTTAACCACTACACTACCACCGCCCACTTGTGGGAGAAGAAGGGTGCCTGTCCACATCTCTGACCGGCAATGCAGCAGCAGACTCCTGTTTCTCAGCTTTCTGTTCAGTTCCTGCTGTCATTTAACAGCTTTGAGTGGAGGAGGAGAAGGAAGAGGTGGAGGTGGAGGAGGAGGAGGAGGAGGTGGAAGAGGAGGAGGAGTAGGAGAAGGGGGCGCAGAAGAATTCTCCAAGCTGCTGTGCCTGGGATGGACGGAATAACTGGGTAAATAAACAAACGGAGCGACCTACAGTAGGGAGGAGATTCAAGCTCCCTCAGCGCTTTACCGAACATAGTCAGGTGGCATTCGCCTAAAGTCCCCTGGTCTCGCCTCCTCTGCTCAGGAGATAGTTAATATCAGTATGGCTGTGGACCTGCACAAACTCACACTGCTACACACAGACATGTACGCACACAGACAGAGAGCTCATACATACACAAACATATGCACACAAACACACACACATCATGAAAGGGCAGCATCCATCTCCCTAAGCAGGGGTCTGGCTTGTTAAAAGCGGGATGGTGTCTCCGGTAATGTGCTTCTGTTAATTAGTGCCTCGCCATTAATGGCGGGACCTTGAGGCTGTGAGACTTCCGCTCACACTGTGGTCTCTCTATGACTGATAGAGAGAGAGAGAGAGAGAGAGAGAGAGAGAGAGAGAGAGAGAGAGAGAGAGATAAAAGGGGGGAAGGAGGGGCAATGATGGAGAGCAAGAGAAACAGACAGAAAGATAAAGAGAGAGAAAAGTGCTAGAAATTTCTCAATATTCAGCCTCCATTAGATCATTGTATGGCTGCTCAGCCGCGTTTTATCTGTGTGTGTTTTTTTAAATGCAGATGCGGTCTGCCTTGTCTAATGGTTTTATCCTGACCGACGTGAAAGGTGGGTGAGTGAATCATTTAACCACAGAATTAAGTGCCTTTGTTGAAAATAATTTATTGCAAACAAGACAATAAAGCCTTTCCCTGTCCATTTAAGCAGATGTTGGCTCAATTAGTAGCCGGGGGTGGGGGGTGGGGGTGTAGGAGGAAAGTGTTGTGCTGGAAAGTTTGCTACATTTTAAAACAAAATTGAACTCAAGATTTTACCTTGTCAGATGTTCAGACAGAACTCAAACAACTCTACAATCTGGCCACAAAGACCTAAACACTCCTCCGATAGTGCTGAGATAAAATCTTGTGCGTGTGAACCTTTATCTTTTGTATGGTAGACGATTCGGTGAAAGCGCACTGCTTTTCTTCCCCCATGTTCCCCAAACAGACAAACAAACGAAAAAGCATTTCATTTACTTTAAACGCGTACACATACACATTGTCATGACACATCTCCTGACATGCTCTGAAGCATTATGCCTCCCACACGCCGCCTGTATCTGACCTTCAGATTGTGGAGCGGAAAAAAAAAACGTTCTGGTGCGCATCTCGCTGGGGCTTCAGTCTGACAGTGCGGTGCCGCTGAGTTGGGTGTGTGTGTGTGTATGTGTGTATGTGTGTGTGTGTGTGTGTGTGTGTGTGTGTGTGTGTTTGCGAGAGAGAGACAGTGAGCTCAGGCTCCAGAGAGGCCCTCCAGCTCTGACAAAGATGGCACCGCAACAGGCTGTCTATTTTTTTTCTCTCTTCGATTCTTCTGGCGATGCAGATTTTTATTTTTCTATGATGTTCGGTTACAACTTGTGAAGAGCCAGAGACAATAATTTGATATTGTGTGTGTGTGTGTGTGTGTGTGTGGTGGGTGTAGTGGGGATTCGCTTGCAGACAGCACTGTGTTGGCGAATGACAGGCCATTTTACATCCATTTCCTTCAGGAGGGGGCATAAATGGCATCATTTTAGTGAAATGGGCGGTTATGTCTTGTTTTGTGTTTTGCTTTGTTTCTTGGTGGGTTTCCTACTGCAGTGCATGTCTGCCATCAGATCACCACTCGTCCTCATGAAGAACGGCTACAGTCCAGGGGGCATTTTCTAAAGGCACACACACACTAATGTCATGGGACAGGAACGATATGCCTGTTGTGCTGCTTCGGCTGCCACAGAGGGCCAGTTCTAGGTGAGATAGCCTATCAGGCAGGCCGAATGAGAGAGCACACAGCAAAGTATATACACATGAACAGAAATATGCTGCAGATACAAGAGTCCAGGGGGTGTAAGTGCATATGGGTGTGTCTGCGTTTGTCTGAGTACGCATTAATATGTATGAGCGTGTGTATTTCTACGGTATATCCACAAGAGTGGGCATGCTGTTGTCGAGTTTGTGTGTGTGTGTGTCTGTGTGTGTGTGTGTGTGTATGTGTGTGTGTCTCTGTGTGTCTGTGTGTCGTTGTGTGTGTCGTTGTGTGTGTGTGTGTGCTGAGTGACTTTGGCAGCAGAGAATAGAGCACTGCTGCTGATGCCAGTTTCTCCGGTGAGATAACTGGAGGTGGAAGACAGAAGAGGTGCATTCTGGGACGCCGCCAGATCCAGTCGACAGGATCAGACAGCGATAACAGCCACACCACCTCTCTATGCATCACACTCTCAACACCTATACATCTCACTGCTTGTGTGTGTGTGTGTATGTGTGTGTAGTCAGGTTGGCTCGCTTTCCAGGCAAGGGTAGGTGACGGATAAAAAAAAAAGGAAGGAAAAGGAAAAAAATCATGGAGCCTTCTGTCAGGGAGAAGTCTGAGCAGAGTTCTGCTGTCACGCTCACTCCTCACATCTGTCCAGAAAGCCCAGGTCTGCTTCTCCACAGCACGGCCCAGCGGTGCCAGGGACGGCAGGGAGCTGGTGGACAATGCAGACGGCTGAACAACAAAACCCTCACTCAGTGCAGCATATGTTAGGATGTGAGTGATGCCTGTTTCCCTTCCTCCCCCCCCCCCTCTCTCTCTCTCTCTTTCTCTCTCTCTCTCTCATGCACTTACACAACACACAGGTGGTCTAAATAGTGCACCACAAGCAGTGAGGCTGAAGTGATGTAGTGTGTTCTTGGTCAATGACCTTCCATCTTTTAAAGGCACCCCCCCCCACACACACACACTCAAACCCACCCAACACCCAACCACCCACCCACCCACACACAGACACACACCTCTACACACTCACACTCATGTGCACTTGCACAAACACGCAGGTGGTTAGAGGAGAAGACAATGATCACTGGTGCTGAAGTGATGGAGTGGGTGTTCTTGGTCATCGCTTAAGTCTGACTCTCTCACACACACACATACAGACACGCACGCACGCACACACACACACTCTCTCACACACACACACACACACACACACACACACACACAAACCCCCCACTCCCCCCAACATGCACATACAGACACACACATGCCTTTGGTGCTAATGTAGATGTCAGGCTGGATTAGTCTTCTTCACTGGGCTTCAATGAGCACTCATCATCTACCTGAATCAAGGTGAATATATACAGCCCTCCAGAGATATGGAGGGAGAGAGAGAGGGAGAAAGAGAGAGAGAGAGAGAGAGAGAGAGAGAGAGTCAGGGAGGGAAAAGAAATGGAATGATGTCTATCGTATGGTCTATGAACATTGGCCATGTTGCGGACACAGATACCCTTTCGTCAAGCAGCGGGCCTCTCAGTCAGGAGCTATGGACACTCGGTCATACATGTGCAGGCCCTAGAACACCATTCATTGTGATCCCAGTGGAAATAGCTTGTCCTATTTGATTCCCATCTGAAAACCCTTCAAGCACGGTTGTTGACCTTGTGTCATATCTCGATAATAAAGAAATCACCCAGTGAAACATTCTGAATTAGATATATAGTTACATTCACAACAGGACCAATGTTATGTGACTTGAATTGTATTAACACTAATACCACGTAAAACTATCTATCTAGATTTAGGGTGTAACACAAAAATCACAATTCAGTAATTGGTACACATCTCAGTGTTAAAGTCACAGTTTGGTTAATTTTCAGCACGGTAAGCCTGCAAGTACTGCTCGCCTAACATTTACTGACAATATTACTGATGCTCAACACATATCAGCAGGAATAGAATTCTGAAAAGGTGTCAAATGTTTTTTTTTTTTTAACATTAATTAACTAACTGACATATGGTCCGCCACTTAATATGTTTGTTTGGCAACTCAAATTTAAAACATGGTTTGCACACAAAAAAGCCTACTGTTGATTGCTGTTTAAGACTGCATTCTGTACATTCCATACACATCTTTATTGAACCTGATGTCCTGAACCTACAAGGTTCTGTATAAATATGTGTACCTTTACACATATTACCTAGATGTAATATTATCTGACTATTCCCTCTCATTGATCTATACTGGTTTGTCCAAATGCACCTTGTCACATGGGAGGGAAGGGGGGGTTGACATGGCGCTAAGCTAGGGCTCCTGATGCCTAGACATGGCCGCCGTAATCCTGTGTGTGAGCCCGCGTGAGCTCTCAGCTCATCAGCCTGACACAGAGGAGTCTTAAGGAGCACTTAAGAAGCTTCTGCATGCTCATTAGTCCACCTTCTCTCTCTCCATCTATCCATCTGTCCATCTCTCTCTCTCCGTCTACCACTCCTCACCACCACCCTTCTTCCCCCTTTTTTTACTCTCTTCATTTTCCATGTTCTTGTTCTCAATCGTTCTTCTTGTTTGGCTCTTGTCTCTAGTACCCTGGGTTCTGTTCAGTGTCTCTAGTACCCTGGGTTCTGTTCTGCCTACTTATTTGGTGACATCTTCACATCTCTGTCTTAGCCTTCCAATCTCTCTCTCTCTCTCGCGCTCTCTCTCTCTCTCTCTCTCTCTCTCTCGTTGTCTCAGAGAGCGTTTACTTCCTCCTCCATGGCAATCAAAGGCTGTCTCTCTGTAATAACCTTAAAACAATCACACACACACACACACACACACACACACAGACACACACACACACTAGCGGATTTCAAGGCACTGGTGACTGCAGAGCGCCACGAGTACAGCAGACATAATGGTGGCGTCGGCTGTGTCTAATACGAAAGTCATTTGCGTGGTGGCGGCGGCGCTTTGCACTCAAGGTGTGTCGCCGAGGGAGACAGACTAAAAAAACCTTATCGCCGACTACTACAGTCATTCTCACAGTGTGCGTGTGTGTGCCTGTGTGCCTGTGTGTGTGAGGGGGGAGGGAGAGTCCAAATGCAGTGGAGGAGACAAAAAGGGAGAAAGCCTCTCCTTCCGAGTCAATGCCATTGATCTAATGACATTGGTGTTGTGCGGTGGGCGAAAATTGCATGATTTCTTCGGCTACTCAGACACAAGATAAAGGGGGATTGTGAATCGATGCAATTGATGTCTTCTCTTCTCCGCGGCTAAATTTGAGTTGTGTGTGTTTGTGCGTCCACACGTCAAAACCTTGAGGTGTGTGTGTGTGTGTGTGTGTGTGTGTGTGTGTGTGTGTGTGTGTGTGTGTGTGTGTGTGTGTGTGTGTGTGTGTATGTGTGTGCTGGGTGGGTGGGTTACAGTATAGCATTCTCAATCACCTCATCTTAGCAGCGGCTGAGAGAGACATATCGCTGTGATGTCTGGGACATGACAGAAGCCCGTGGGGCTGATAAGAATAAAATGTGATGTGGTGATGGCTGCTGTAGATACATCCAGAGATAACACACAGCTTTACTTTCCCTCACACACACACACACACTCTCTCTCTCTGTTCTCCCCATCAATTGTTCCCCCTCTCCCTCCGTGTCCCCTCTCCTCTCCTGCCTCACCATAACCCCTCTCCTGTCTCCCCTCGTCCTGCTCTCTCTGTCAGACTGATTTATATGCTGAGCCAGGCCGGATGGTCAAATGCAGCCCAAAAGCACACTTTACACAGACTTGAGGACCCAACGCTGGCATTTAGACCGACAAACCTCCCCAAACAAAACAACCTACCCAGAAACAAACAAAAGGCAGCACAGGGGTGATGTAACAGTGTAATGCACTAAAAGTAAAAGTATTTTTATAGCACATTGTCCAGCACAGTGGCTTCTCTGTAAGGCACAATGGGAGTGAGAAGGGAGTCATCGCAACCCCCAGTGGCCCAGAGGAGAGAGGTGGAGGAATTAAGCATGGCCGCTCTCCTCTCATCCTCACATCCTCCTCGCGTCTCCTCTTCCTTCTCCTCCTGATCCCTCGCTCTTTATTTCGCCGAGGTAATTGGAATAAATCCGCCGTCTCGCGCAGCCTCTAATATTCATTACCATGTTGGTCATTTTCCCCAAAGATGGCGGCGTATTTTTCATGGTTTTCAACTCGCATTTATGCCTGTTAGCAAAGATCAAGCTTTAGAGTAGCCTCTGACGCCAATTAAAAATAAGGGCCCCCACGGTCCTATCAGTGCGGCAGGTGGCTGCTGCCCCCTAGCTGCCGCTCGGTGTAACTGCCAGGCAAAGAGATCTGATGACCACAGGTTGCAATCACCTGTGCCACAAGAGTGAAAGGAAGGAAACATACATAATGAACTCTTTTGAAAATGTCTTTTGAAGACTTTTCTTTAGATAATGTATTATGTTGTAAGATCATCCTCATTCCACTGTTCTTACTGCCAATTTCCAACTCTGTCAACTTCTAAAAATATATAAATAAAAAGATTTGAAAAAGATTACTATTTTGACGTGATGATAAAAGCAGAGAAATTCTGATGAAAGCTCAAGTTGCATCTAATCAGCTAATGAGCTTCCCCATTAAATATTCCTATCTTACACACACACACACACAGACACACACACACACACACACAGACACACACACAGCACAGAAACACTCACACAGACGAGCAGGAACGTTACAGGATGTTTTTACATTAGTCACACATCTGAGAGCAAAAGAGATGTTGACAGGGTGCGCGGGAGAGAGTAGAAGAAACAGGATGAGAGAGATGTGGTGACATCATAGACAGGTAAAGCAAGCACGTGTCCCCAGCCTTGTCACTCTGAGCACAAACCCATGAGTGTGTGTGTGTGTGTGTGTGTGTGTGTGTGTATGTGCGTGTGAGTGAGTGTGTGTGTGTGTGTGTGTGTGTGTGTGTGTGTGTGTGTGTGTGTGTGTGTGTGTGTGTGTGTGTGTGTGTGTGTGTGTGTGTGAGTGTGTGTATGTGTGTGTGTGTGTGTTTGTGTGTGTGTGTGTGTGTGTGTGCGTGTGAGTGAGTGTGTGTGTGTGTGTGTATGTGTGTGTGCGTGTGTGGACGTGATGAGGAGAGAGAGAGAGAGAGAAACTCAGTGTCCACGGCAGTAATGGCATCAACGTCTACACCGAGACCTGAAAGCCCTTCCATCTCTCCTCCTCTCTCAGATGTTTCTCCATCCCTCCCTCTCTCTCTCTCTCTCTCTCTCAGCGTCGGCGTGCCTGGATGAGTGCTACCTTTCATCATGGGGTCTTTCATCTCCCCCCTCGTCTCGTCTCGTCTCGTCTCGTCAGGCAGGCAGGGAGCTGCGCCGCCACCGCAGTACAAAAAGGAGCCGAGACCAAGGAGTCTGGATCAAATTGAGTTGTAATTCGGCCCCCTACACCCCTGCACCCCCAGCCCCTTCGGCCCGACAGGAGTTGGGTCAGCAGCACTCCAGACAGTACTGGACGTGTGTTTGTGTACTTCGCTTTTAAGGACTCTTTTTTAGGAGGGTCCAATTTGGTTCTGAGAACGACCACTCATGTCCACAGAGTTCTCCAGGTTCCATATGGAATGCAGATTGTGCGCGACCTTTTAAGACCTGCTGACATCTGATGGTTCAGGTACATGGAATAGAATGTCATTTGTAGAATTTCTCCCATAAATTAAAGGGGAGATTTGATGTGCAACAAGTCTTTCTGTTCAATTATTTACGTGTTTGTGCAGTGGTATTTTTTCAAACAGGAAACTAGATGTTGGTCTTAAAAGAACATCTATTTTCTCCCTAACAAGAGGGTGAGTCATGTTTAGAAAACAGAGATACATACGGCATACATGTGGTTATTCCAACTCTGCTGAACCGCACATCTAATAGCCTCTCTCTGTAGAAGGCTGAATAGAGGGCTTTTTTTTATAAGAGAATAAGTGTATTCATAAAGAAGGTAAAATGTGCTGTCAATAGATTCTATGCTATTCACATAAAGTTCGAAACCCATCTCCAAAATGTTTTTAAGGAAGTCTGAAAGCCTTAATTCTCCATGGAGTAAGAAAAAAAAACTTTAAATCTGTGAAAATCCCCGGAATTAATTGAGATGAGAGCAGACAGGTTGTTTAGTGAGTGTCACCGCAGTGACCTGCACATGAACACACCACAGTAAGTACTCAGCTTCTCAAAGGGATGAGGTGAGGACTCCGAGTTTTATTTCTCACTGTACTTTCACAAATTCGATATTTTATTCAATGAGTCAGACGGCGAGAGAAATGAAAATGAAATGCCACCCCCCCCTATTCCCCCCATGAACACTCAATGATGCACGTCTAGAACAGAGTATAACACAAAGCGAGAGTGGTGGCTCGTCAGGAGAGTAAACTTGTGCATTAACATGGCCGCAGGGACTCTAAGGTCAGCCCCTCTGCTGCCCTCAGCAGTGATTTGCTCTGTGACGCTACGCTGAGCCGTGGCTGAGCTGATGACCAGTAGCGTAGCGATGAGTCCACCTCATTCCTCTCAGACTGGCCTTGCGTGCCCCCACCTCGCCCCACATTTATTCCCCCTCCACACTGACCCTCTCCAACAAGCCAATTAGACAGCGTGCACTGATCGAGCGGGCAGGTTGGGGGGGGGGGGGGGGGGGGGGGTGGTGGGTGCACGCCTAACGCAATTACCCAGGTGGCGGTGCGCTCGCTCATTTGGAAAATTAGCACGGGAGAAACCTGCTGTACGAGCGCCAGTCAATTAGGTGCCGACTGTACCCGCTTGGGCACTGTACCGCAACGCAATGGAGGGGCTGGGGGAGAGCCGGCTCCTCTGCGGCTCATCTGCGGCTCTTACACACCTCCCCCCCCACCCCCCCCACCCCTCTCGGGGGCCACTCTGGGTGGCTGTGTGAGGCTCCAAACTCCAAATCTTTCTCTCTAAGTTAAGAGAGTGATAATGACCTTCATATGGTGAGAAGAGAAGGGAAGACGTTTAAGAACATTTTAGAGGAAGCGTAAACATAAGCGGCCGTTTGAACACAAATCTGCAACTTCAAACTTTGAAGGGTACAGCTTAGAAAGTGAGAGATACAGACACGTGCAAAGCAGAGATGCCTGCAGGTGAGCTTGCTGCCAACAATGGGCAAGATGAGGGTGGAGCACTGAAACTTGCAACTTGAAACTGTGAGTCTAGGAAACAAGGTCATGATTAATATAATAAACAATCATATAGGTAGAAAAACATATGGACATCAGGTGAACAGTTTGTTACACAAATCTATGAAAAGAAAGGCTGACAGACCGAGTGGCTATATTTAGGCAGATTTAGGTGGACATGTGAAGAGTTGAGTATGGACCTTACCTCTGTGGGCCAGCTTCTGCAGGGTGGACCTGAGCTGGCGAAGGGCAGAGGGAGAGACATCGTAGGAGAATGCCTCGGTCACTGGGAAAGCCTGGCACCTCCCAAACACACCGTCTGCAACAAGACCACACACACAACCACACACACACACACACACGAACATAGAAAGAGAGCGATTAAACCATTTTGGACAAAACCAAGGGTGCATTTGTGAAATTAGATAGATAGATAGATAGATAGATAGACAGATAGATAGATAGATACTTTATTGATCCCCAAGGGGAAATTTAAGAAAAGACACAGAGCTACTAAGCAGGCTGCCACTCACGTCGGCGCCGGAACCGGAATATGATTAGAACCACACAACACAAATTAAAACCACAGGTAGCATAATTAAAAACAAAGGTTAATTCAGCTCTTAAATTCTTAAGTACAGTACCCAGGAGCACACTTTAGCCAACCTGCCATTTTCATATTTTAGCCCGACACACGCATAATACCTCCACAACAAAACACCTTTTTTTTCTGTCTAGATGATTTTTTGGGTGGGAAGGCTCTTTGCACAGACCTCAGCCTCAGCCATGTGAGAGAGGAACATCTGTGTCCTTCTGTGGCCTCTGGAAAGGACTCTGTTTGCGCCAGTGACACTTTTCCGTGTAAACCTCAAGATGCTGTTTGGGGTGCTAATAGCCGTTGGGGGTTAGCAGCTGTTTTCTCTCCTTCCTTTCATTCTTTTTTTTTTCCCGTTTTATTTTTTTTTTGACATCGCTCAGATAAGCGTTCGGCCATCAGCACACACCTCTTATCGGAGCCTGCTTATCAAGCCCCATCGCCGGGGCCTCTGCTCCACTTGATAGGCCGTTGCTAGGCAACCCAAGCCAAGGCTGCAATCGGCTTCATAATTCAGAGGCTATCTGCAGCTGGAGGAGCTGAAGGATGCTGGGAGATTCGGCCCTGGCTCCTGGAGAATATAAATGACCTGAGAGCTGTTGTTTTCTCCCCCTGGTTATTTCAGGGGACATTGTTCTTCTGCCATGCATCTGTCTTTCCTTTCTTCTCCTTTTCACCTCAGAGAATATCTTCCACTTTTACTTACAAATGAATGATGCAAAGCAGAGCACAGAAAATTCTTCTTGGAGAAACAGCACTTGCAGACATAGCCAGTTAGTACTTTATTACACAGACACACACACACACACACACACACACATGCACCAGCATCTTTCAGGTAGGGTTTAGCTCAAGATTTTTCCCTGTCGAAAGGATAGTTATTTCCTCGCCATCAATTTCCACTCACAATGTTTAGATTTAATTTTGTATCAACCATATGCCCATAATGGCCCTGTCAGTGGAACTGGAGAGAATCTGAAGTTGGACTTTTGAATAGTCCAGTGGGAGCTAAGAGGCAACATTCCCACAATCCTTATGGCGAGCGGCACCGATAATCGCTTCAGCAGATAATAATAATAACCTCCCACAATGGACTCAGTGGCAGCAAGGACATGCATCACCTCCAGCTCCGCCCTGCTGGTGATTACAGGTCAGACACTTAGACCCATTTGGACCGATGAAAGTTTCACATACAGTTATATTTATGGAGCTACAAAATTGCAGAGGGAAGACATGTCGCGCAATACGCCGCCTTGTCTTGAAAACATGACAGCCTTGAAAATGTCACCAATTTCCATACATAAATATGCACACCTTCATGAGAGATACATCAGGCGAGCGTGTGCATGTGTGTGGGGGATGTTTTCAGAAGGAACACGCAGACATGACAGCCGGGTTAATTGCATGTGATTGCGCATATGGAAAATTGAGTTATTACTTTCACGATTAAGGGGGCTGATCATTATGATCGGAACACACACGACTGCGTCGCTGGGCGATTCGGCCTCCCAATACCAGACATTAGGTTTTAATTACAGTCCCTTCCCCTCTGTTTCCCAGGGAACATCATCTGCAAGCTGACTGCGACCAATGTTATCAGAACCATAATAGGGTGTCACAAAATCAGCATGGTTCAAATGAGCTTTTCTTTTTCCTCCAGTTTATCGTTGGCTAATGTCGGCGCTCCTGTTGGGTGTTTTTTTTACGCCGTAGCGTCGCCACGCATTAGCTGCCCTCTCACCCTGGGAGGCCACGGAGACACAACCCCGACAGTTCACCGAGGAGTTAAAGCAAGTATAAAGAGAGGAACTTTTATTTGGAGGAGAGGGAAAAAAAATGAATCAATAAAATGGGGAACTGGATGTAATTTGTGGACAGCGGAGGCGCGGGAGGCTGGAGAGAGACAGCGAGGCGGGCAGGAGGGTGTGACGACTTAACAGGCAGAGCCGTCGCAATTTAGTCCTGCCAACACCCAGAGATATGGAGAGCAGTCTACTGATGAGAGAGGAGAGGGAGAGAGAGAGAGAAGGTGAGAGAGAGAGACAAAGAGAAAGAGAGAGGGTGTGAGAAAGAAAGGGGATAGAGATAGATGAGAGAGAGAGTGAGAGAGAGAGAGAGAAAGAAAGGGGATAGAGATAGAGAAATAGATGATAGAGAGACAGTGAGAGAGAGAGAGAAAGAAAGGGGATAGAGATAGAGAAATAGATGAGAGAGAGGATGAAAAGTGAGGCAGTGAGCTCGGAGAGGAGAAGTGAAAAGGACAGATATGAAATGAAAAGGACAGGACAGGCTGGAGTAGCAGCAGAGAGAAAGAGCAGGAGCAGATAAGGACAATCAAAGCCAAGAGGAGACTAAAAAGGGAGGACGAGGCCAGGGAGAGGGCCACAGTGTCCAAGACAGCAAAGAGAATGAGCGGACAAGAGTGAGAACATTTTAGATAAAGCAAAAAAGAAGTAGAGAGAGGGAAAGAGAAAGAGAGAGAGGGAGGGAGAGAGAGAAGGACACACAGAGATGGGGACGAAGACTGAATCAGTTCATCACCACTAACCTCACAGCTCCTCTCTTTATGCTCGTCAGGTCATATCAGGAGCCTTTGAAACATCTCATGCTCCTCTGTCATACCTTTCACATAAATCTTGTGCACACGACCCCTTTTGTAGCACCATGCTGCGCCGCAACCCCCCCGCCCCCCTCCCCCCCTTACATAAGCGTCGCCGTGGTGACATAACCACCAGCAGGGCGGTCGTCTCCCAGTCTGTTTCCATGACAACCGCTGCCACCGTTGACAATAGTTTATCCTGCAGCCGCTGCCAGAAATAAGAACATTTTAATTACAGTGATTATGCTCAAATATAGATCCATGTTGTGCTTTTCAGTACGCTCCACACACACGACGGGCGTCTGCATAGTAGACTGGCTGAAGGGGAAATGTGGACGCTAGACGGCAATAGACAGCGCAGGGAAAGGACGCAAGAGGAAAACAAATGTGTTCAAGCAGGTTTGGAGATGCGCATTTTTCACTGATGTTTATGCAGCGCCTCTGTTCCTTTCTTCCTACCAAGTCAGCAGCATTGAGTAATGAGAAGAGCCGTGGCAGGATTCAGTAGGACGAAATGGCCACAGAGATCAACACAGTGTAATTACAATGTGACCTTCTGATATATAGGCTGGGGGCAATGGCTACGGCAATTCTCTCCGGTCTGACATACTACTGAATCTTGTTAAAAGCATCGGAATTGTTTTACAGGTGTTGACAGCCACTGTAAGGACCACACATTACAGGATACATCATTCTACTCAGATGTGCAGCTTTAAGCTTCTGCTTGCTGGTGAAACTGCCAGAAGCCTTTATTGGCTTTAGCAATAGCAATGTGTCAATTTGAACTGAATTAATAAATGCATATAGACTCCTAGTCGTAAGCATCTTAAACTAAAACTACATTCACATTCATATTATCCACTGCAACTGCCTCAGTAGTATTACAAGCAGAGAATGTCAATGCACTCACTCCCTGTGAAATGATTAGTCTCAGTCCCACAATATACAAATGTGTCATCACTAAGATTCAGAATCATTATCCATATTGTGTCTTATGTGTCTTATTTCCCGGAAAATGATCTTTCCTTCTTTCTTATTCACATTCCTATCAATCTCTCTAAATGAGTTTCATTGAAGCTGCAGCTGTTTTTGTAATGCCTGCCCCGCAAGATGCCTGGGAAAACATAAGCACACACCCACAGACACACACACACACACACACACACACACACACACACACACACACACACACACACACACACACACACGCACAAGATGATTTATGACATGGTTTTATCTGGATTAGCTTGTAGTAAGGCCTTCTCTCCACAAGATGGAGACTGGATTAGGCATAAAAAAACTGGCCCTGGAGAGATTGGCAGGTAACGGATGCAACGAATGTTGACAGATTCATCAGAGATTCATCTCTCTTCCCAGCCTCATCTGGCCTGACCCCTGCATGACTCTTCTTCAGTCGACAGAGCTAAATATGGCACTGCCATTGATTCTCTCCTTAGAGATGTCAATCAAGACAGACGCTCAATCAGTCGATAATTCGACCACGCTGACTAATTCGCTTCTAAGACATAAACCGTGTCGTGTCTGAAATATGTTCTAGTAGGCCTATAGTGTCTGGAATTTTAAAAAGACATGACCATTCTTAAATATGTCAGACATGACTCAGACCCAGAGTCTTGTTGATATCTGTCTGTGGTGTCACAGGGCTTACAAAAGAGCTTCCATTATTCAAAAAAAAAAAAGAGTCAGGTGGGTTGAGATTGAGTTTAATAATGTCCATGAATCAGACGGAGGATTAAGAAAAGCCGATAAGTCTCTCAGAATTATTGCTAAATGGATCTGTGCTTCCACAACATAAGTTATGGTGAAAAAGGAAGTCCTATCCAGAAATATCCGCACCTCCTCTCACCTCGCCTCCCTCACAGCCGAGAAGCCATCTGTGGAGGTGTGAACGGCAACACCGGTTATTTTTAACGGCTGAATTCTAAGCGTCCGCGTTCCCCCCCCCCCCCCCCCTATTTTTTTGTATTTTTAACTGAGTGAATGATAAATGAGTGTTTTTTGTCTTTTTATACATGACTGAGTGATCTGCACAAGCATTCCAACGCGCCACCCAGCTACAAGGATATGCCTGTGTCAGTGTGTAAGTGTTTTTCTTCAACTCCCTGATAGTCTCTTTTGGTCCAATTCTTCATCTTATATTTCTTATTTTGACAAAGCTAAAGAATTAAATCATGCTATGCTACATGTAATTGCAATCTGTGATGCGTAGGCGAGTGTGCTTGTTTTGTCAGGTGTTGATTTTTTTGGGGGGGTGGGGAGGGGGGCAGAAGTGCTTGGGCAAGCTTTGCTAAGTTTTGACAGTGCCAGGGGGGAACCCACCAAGAGGATCCACACAGTTTGATCAACTGAAAACAGACGGTCTGTCTGACTACCACCCGTGATTTAGAAGGACTTTGTTGTTACTGTGACGTCGCTTCCCAACCGGGCTATGCTTTAGAGGATAACACTGTTCTCTCTCTTCTTTCATACTTCCTCTCTGTTTTTGAGGAACAAATGAGAGGGAGCTGTTTGTGGTGTGAGAGGGAGGGGTTTCGGCGGACCATACGGAATCAGCAGGTTTGCCGCACCCCATTCGTCTGCTCTGGGCCTCTCCTGTCTAAGTCTGCTCAGATCTGGGAGGTAAACATGGTCTCCCCATTTAGCGTTTGAGCCTGACACACATAACAGAGAAGTGGTGGTGGTGGATGGGGGTGGTGGTGGATGGGGGTGGTGGTGGATGGGGTGGGGTTTTTTTTCTGGTGTTTTTTCCTTTTTTGTCTGTCTATTTCAAAGGAAAATGTTTACAAGCGCAAGCTGTGAGATCATCGCCATCAGCACGGGAAAAAAATTTTTCGAGAAGACACACATGCGTGGGGGGAGAAAAAAGAACAAGACAGGATGAGAAATCTCCTAATCCCCATTCTCCGACACAATAGGAGACATCATGTCGATCCCACCGGTATGTCTCGTTGGCTACACCCCGGGTGTTAATACCCGCTGATAAGCTCATGCCTCAGAGCGCACAACAGAACCGCGAGAGGCGTCGGCGCAGAAGAACGAACCCATGGCGGAACAGCCCTCCGACTGCCGCAGGAACACAGGCTGCACCTCCACAGTCGTCTCCCAGACGCCCGATCATAAATCTCCTCACCGTGGTGAACCTCCCGCAGGGGGGGCTGACAAAAACAATATTAAGGCTTGTGGGAAGTAACTGATGTATTCTTTCTTTTTTTTCCTGTAGCGTGAAACAATAACACAAGCAATTAAGGAAATCAATTGACCAAGAGGGGTACGATATTATGAACAGTTCCAATCTAATTATGTTCCGACAGTTTTCTTTTGTTTGCTTGCTTTTGTGCGAGTCGATAAGCACAGAGTGAAATCAGCTAGTCTGCATATTGAGCTATAACTTTGAGCATTTTCTGTCAGTCGAGATGACTCGATTGACGCCTGCATTCAGGTGTTTAGATGGATACAATGGTCTACCATGGTCTGAAAAGGGTATCAGTATGCCGACAATTTCATATATAGGAAAGGTGAGGAACTAATCGATGAGTGAATGAGACAGCTTTACACTAAACACACACACAAATGCACAACACCACCCCCCCAGACACACACTGAACTACCTCCATGTTGTTAATCAATGTTTTTCACATGAAATATTTCACAGACATGTTTTTGCATTTTTTTTACATTTGGTTGGAATATGTATTTTTGTTTCTACATCAGTTAAATTAGCCAGAACTCTAACAACTGTGGAGAACTGTGAGTGTATGCTAAACCAACTGAATTATAACCCTGTTAGCATCATATCACCAGGCAGTGATGAAAGCGTGCCCATTTTCATCCGGCCTGTACTTGTGGAAAGAATAATGAACAATAGAAAGTAATGAAGAGTACAAAAACCCAGAGATAAATAGACAGATAGACCCAGAGAGAGAGAGAGAGGGAGAGAGAAAGAGAGAGACAGAGAGACCCAGAGAGAGAGAAAGAGAGAGACAGACAGAACAAAGACCCATTATAAAATAATGAGTACTTAAATAGCCTAGACCGGTAGTTGAAAGAAGTTCAATCAAGGCAAATCACTATCCTGTGAGGCTACAACACTTTACAATCTTCTTTGCACTCAGCCACTCCAGCAGACACCACAGCCTCAGGGTCTCGGAAGGACTCCAATCAAACCAATGCTACCACACCATTACACCATCACACTTCTCCATGATCGAGCTGAGAGAGGGATGTTATTCAATGCATGCTTGGTCAGGCTCAATAAATATCCAGCATTAACTGGCAGTAAACATAACTGACTGGCCCGCTTCTGGCAAGGGCGTTATAAACAAGCACCAACGAGCGCAAAAGACTCCAGAGGTCTGAGGAATATGATTTAGTGCAAACTTTTACCCACCCACGTAGACCATGTGGATGCTATCTTTTACACAGGAGAGAGAGAGAGGCCACGTGGATGAGCGGAAACGAGAGGGAGAGCAGCACCATCCTCTAGTGGCAAAGTCTTTTAAGGACGCTTAGGAATAGCAGAATACAGAAAAATGAGTCAGCCGAAATTTATGCATAAAACGTCAATTCTCATCCCACGCATTCTGATGAGCCACTGCAGCACAACGGCCGTCACAAGCCTCCGACCTCCGTTAGTCAGGAAGCGTGCCGACATCATCATGATGCAGGGGCGGCCCTGTTTCCTGCTGAGAGGAGAGATCGCTTCCTGCCGTTCTCATGGGGATGCGGGCTGTCGGCAGTTCTCCGATCGCCATTAGCGGGAAAGCGGAGACGGAGGGAAAATGTCAAGCGACAAACAAGCCTATCTGCGAGGCGCCACGCATCCTAAGACATCTCTCACTGTATCTCCTGAGCAAATGACAGGAAAGGTCAGGCAGTCCTGATGATAGGATGGAGCTCGCATACAAACACAGCACTGCCACATTCAAGAAAGATGCTCAGTAGGAGATTTTGCTCTTTAATCTTTTATAGAGTCACACACTTTCAGGGCAAACACACACAAGAACTGTGTGAGTGATAACAGAGGGGATCTGATGTCTGAAAAAATGATTTCTTGCTTTCTATATTGTATGAGCTAGAAGCGCTTATAACTATGTATTTACATAATTATTACACATGTACAGGAACTAAGGAACACATTTACACTAGGGGTGTGACTTTCGAAACCGACGTCTCGAATCAGTGTCGAGGCTTCGAAGCACAAGTGTTTCGAAACACTGCTTCGAAACGTGGTTCAAAACAGCCATGTCATGTGACCACTGCTTCGAAACATCGTTCAAAATCCCCATGTCATGTGACCAAAGTTAAGTGAACCTTCGGTGCATTTCACCGGTGTCGGCAGGCGTGCCCGCGCGTTCAATTAACAGTGTAGCTTTCTTTTAAGCAATAACCATGATGGTGTAGTGGTTAGTGAGGGTGTTTTTTGCACGGTAGCCCAGGCTGCTCAAATGTGGTTCGATCCCCGTTTGATTTGTAGGGTATTGTTTCAGATCGTATCTGTTTATGTTTTCTTACTTCACCATTAACCACACAGTTTCAACTAAACTCTCAGAATGGTCAAAAATCGAGAGTTTTTATAAGAAGAAAGTGATTTAGAGAACACATAGTGGCAGCAATAAGATTATCTTCTCTTTATTGTGACGCATTGCATGCTGCTTAGCTTTTGACAAAGACTGAACACAGGTAACACAGCGAGCCACGAACTTTAAAGACTACATCTATGTGTCTATGTACACACATATGTGACCATGCTCCATTTGTAGGCCCTATAGTACATTTGCACAATGCACATGTTCCATTTTCACTACAAACCACTTCAGACCAGCAATTTTCAGAGGCGAGAGGATAATTGAATAGCGGCTTTGAGTAGCGGCTGCTTCACGCCTGGCAATCCGAAGTGCCGGGCGCTGAATGGGCTGCGGGCAGCAGCCAATAAGGGCCACTGGCATGTGGGCAGGCGCAGTGCTGCCAGAGAGCGCGGGCTGCCGAGTGTTATATTAGTTTGGTTATTATTACTCTCCACGGGGGGGCCGCCGCGGCACAAAATTAAAATGTCCGTAAATAAAAGTGGGAGGTTCGCCGCTGATGAGGCCGAGGCGAGGCGGGCCGAGTCTTGTGGCTCTTTAATGGACCGTTAATGAACACGCCGACAAGGCGTTACTGATTCCCCCGCGCTGCTAGTCGTGGCCATATTGCCTCACTTGCACATTCTGTCAGAGTGGTGTTTAATAACGGTGCGATGGCAAGATGAGGGGAGTTTGAGGTGACTGTGGGTCCACGGGCGGAGCGTGATGCTGCTTTCATGCATCTAATTGTTTGATTAGAGCATCGTGTTTCTTCTCTTTCATTCAGAGGAAATAGAGTGAGGGAGAAAAAAAAAGGAGAGGAAACTGTATTGAGAGGTAACCATGGAAACGGTGAGTGGCACAAAAAGGATCAGTGAAAGAAATGTTGTCCTTCTGTAGCAGGTCCAAGGACACAGGGCTGGTAGAGGTGATGACACTTTGCAACTGATGCCAATTTTCCTACCTATTTCTTTTCTTATTAAAAAAAATATTTGGTGTCAATGTTTATATATGTGAATGTGAATGTGTATGTCTGTCTACAGTACTGTATGTGCCTGATTTTCTGTGTGCATTTCTGAGACTGAGAAAACAGAAGTTTTTGAAGTAGCTTACAGAGCAATAATCACTCACACACACACACACCTTCATTCACTATGTAAAGCATGCCCCTGACAGGCATAAACAATCCTTGATTGCCTTATTAAGTCCTAAATAGTCATCACTCTAGTGTGACAGCCCGGTGGACAAATCTGTCAATGTGCTGGCATGAGACGCTGCTCCGAGAGTGTGCCTCCCTCCCCAGAGGAGCACTATGAAACACCATTATCGTCTCTGACTGGGGGCACAGACAGCCCTAATAGCATCTAATGCAGCCGCAGCATCGGATGCCCTCTGTGATTTGGAATCTCGCCGCTTTGATTTACTCAGGTTATTGGGTACGCTCGACCCAGCCAGGGGCCAGCCTAACCTGGGGCTGATTTACTCAGGTTATTGGGTACGCTCGACCCAGCCAGCGGCCAGCCTAACCTGGGGCTGATCCCAGGGCTATCAGAACCAACCCATCAGCACCCACGCAACCCATTAGCAGGCCCATTTCATCATGGCCCCAGCAGCATATCAGCCTCTTGCATCTCCAAAGCCATTTCCCTGACCTGGGTAATCTCTATGGATGAGTCGAGTTTCCATTCAACTCCTACACAATCTTCCAACTTAATCCAACTGCCGACTTTATTACCCACCAACCCCCTTTGAGGTCTTCGTGACCTGGATGGGCTTGTGTTGCTTCGGCATCCTCACAACGCAAACACACTTTTAATATGCAAACCTTCATTTTAAGTCTAATCTCAAGTTAAAACCTTCCATTCATAAAAATGCAGGCAAGTGATTCAACAGCAATAACATGTATATGTCATGGTCTTCATCATATAAATAATGTGAGTGATTAAAATTATTCTTAAAAAAATCTTTAAAATACTTGAGTGACAAGGCATCTAGAGTAGAACTATGAACAGGTTGCACAGCTTAAAATACACAAAACAATTTACAATCTGTAAGGTAAGTAGAATAGAGCTGCTTTGTTTTTACTTAATTATGCATTTGTTTCAGTATCAAAAGAGACAAATAGTAAATCTACTCATCTATGACATACAAATTACACAACAGACTAATTTTGCAATCCTCTAGACATCTAGACATTAGATAGATGGTTGTTTACCCGATGTTTCTTGAAAATGAAAATTACTGGTGATGGACAGATTATGCCTTCAGAGCAAGTTTCACTCACAATAGCAATTTATCTCTTGGAAATGGAAGAAAATAGTTGTATTTATATGGCACTTTAAAAAATGAAAGCCTTTCCACACCATCACAAAAAAGCTACTATCCAACTCATTTCAACACAGATACTTTAAGACATTTTTTCACTTCAAAGACCTGTTAATAAAATATAAAAAACAGGCACATCTATGGTCTGAAGTTGAACTGAAGTTTCATAATGCAGTTTTTTAATGAGTCTATTTGATCTAAAGTAATTATGTTGAAATAAGGCTGTTTTCTTTACAAATGTATTATAATGTGGCAGTGGCTTATACTTTTATCTTTAGGGAAGGATGTCTTAATTAAACATTGATCAATCCATGATGTTTTTTTTATTTATTGAAAAACAAACCATTCCAACTCACTTCAGTTCAATGTCAATGCCAGTGAGTGGGTTTGGTGATGTCATAATGGTGTTATGGACTGGTATCATTAGAGACAAGATTCCATTTCTAACCTGAAAACAGTTTCAACAGTTTGAAGTTCATTTCATATCTGAACTATGAAGAAGGAAGGCAGTAACTTTGTTTTGAGCTTACTCTACTGTGCAGTAATGTGCTGTGGCTCAGCAGATGCACTGGTGGCCATGCACAGGTACAGCCAGACGAGGAAGCCGAAAAGGGCCAAGTTCCCTGAAGACTCGGACGATATCATCTCTCTCACTGACACTTTTCAGACAAAAACTATCTCTGATTCAGCGGTACATCATGGTCCTTCTGTCACAGCACCGATCAGCTCCGAGGCCTCTCTGACCTCAGCGTCAGTGGGTGGACAGGTCAGTCGGACTGATGACACTTGGCCACAGCATCCTCTGGAGCACATCACATTTGAGCCGTGGATCTCTTTTGAGGACATGGAGGCCTACCCAGCTGACTCCACTTGGCCTTATTTCCCATGGCAGATACAGCCACCCAGGGACCCATCAAAAGTCTCCGCCATGTGGGACGATCTGGAAAGGGTAAGACCCATATAGTGTTCTAACAGAAGCCACACGGCTTTGTTATTTGTTTACAGTATATTACAGTACGTAGCTGTAGATGGATTTGTGTTATATAATGTTTCACATAACCTTTTTCAGTTCAAAATGGAGAGACATCTGGCTGATACAGGGAACTGTAAGGCCAACTGAGCAAGGAGGAAGAACATCACCATATTATTTTATTTACAGCAATAAAACAGCCTATTCTTTTATTTTATGGAACTATGTTTTATATTTGACCACACTATAAATGTCCTATTTTTCCTCATCTCACCCTGAATAAAAAAAACTTAGAACTTCATTCTTATTGAACAAGAAAATGACTATTAAGCTTCAAGGTAGCACCTCATACCCAATTTAACACTAATTAGGTATAGGTAGGCTAAAATAAGGACTACTGTGAAATTGGCTAGGCTAGCTAATGTTTGCAGTTCCTCTGATTGTTTTATTTGGAACCCAAATGTTTCTTTTTCAATATTTTAATATTGTCTGGACAAACTGTATGTTCCTGAAGCAACCACTATCTTGTGGAGCTTTTGTGAACATTCTACAATTCTAATTTTGAACTGTGTAAGATTCAAAGTCAAAACAATTATATTTAAAAGCAAAGATTGCTCTGTTCTAGAATCTTTGTTTAAAAGTAACCTTGGAGACAGTGCTGCAATTACCATTTAATCAAACTGAGCCTCATTGCATGTGACCATGAATAAGGAAAGTGTGAACATTGGTTTACTTTGGTATTACTATGGATTGATGTGCTCTGGGCGTATACCCATAATACCACACATATACCATCAAAGAAATGCAAACCAAGTGCATCCTGGGACAACGGACACAGCAGGAGATCCAGAGACGGACAGAGGTGATTCTCTGTCAAGTGTTTTTGATCAGGAATGTCCTGCTGAGCTGCACAATGCGATGTCTGGCGACGCTTGGTCATCCAGAGAAAAAACTGAGCCATGGATCTCCTTTGAAGACATGGGAGCCTACTCAGCTATTACATCATGGCCTTACTTCCCTTGGCAGATACAGAGACCCCCTGAGAAAACTAAACCCTCAGAGATGTGGAGTGACCTAGAGAGGGTGAGGCTGTTACTATCATGTACTATCGATTTTTGAGCGTATGGAGAGAGCTCCATCGCTTCGTTGGAGAGAGTTGCTCTTGCTAGGGAGCTGCTGATAGATGTCACTGTGTTTGATTTTGGGGGAGGTCGATCACTAGATCGAACCTCCTAAGTCTGACACAAAATACAGCCCTATACTGAATATTTTAAATGGCTAAATTGCTGTGTAGAATGGGCTAGGTCAGTTTTCAACATGGACATTAGATGAGCTACTGCAACTATTGTGTTTGAAACCATTTATATTTCAGAGACAATAGGTGTTTGAGCTGCTAAAAAATGAACAGTAATTTAGTCTTTTCATGTCGTAGCTTGCTGTACAAATTTTAACTGGCTAGAATTATACATCCATAATACAGGGCACTCTACCAAGAAGCTTTTCTGTCTGCAAAGTTTACTTGTTAAGAATTGCAGTGTTGGCTGGTTTTGCAAGGGAATGTCTTCCAAAAGAATATTAGCCTAGTGGTGACTGCAACTTTCACTAACCGGTGGGCTGGCCACAATACTGCTGTGCCCATTTGGGCTTTGTTTATATTAATGACCAAAATATTGTAATTTTGCACTCATTGACCACTGAGCCAGTATTTGACAGCAACATAGCTGGGTTATTAGGTCTAAAATCTATATTCAGAGGCCCCTGCCTGAGCCAGTTCCTTTTTTTCTCTCAAATGTGTCTGAACACTGTCAATGGTGCTGAACTGTGCAATTATTTCCCAATTAAGCCCAGAGATTACAGTCTCGGGTCTCTAGTCATTATTAAGGTCACCGTGGGTGTGCATGGGCTGCTATATTGTGTGCATATAATTATGCATGCTGTACCTTATAGCTAGCCTACATAATTTAGGAGATGGGTATAGGGGAGTAGAGGCAAGGAGGCAGAGGGGGAAAAAACTTACATTTTGACTCTGCTGAGGCTACTTCAGACTGCGGGTACATCTGTAATGCAATTTCTTTGATGTGGAATGGGACTACGGATGAGTCTATGAAAGCAGCAGTGAGAGGAATGAGATGTATTAGTGCATGGATTACCCTTCACACTGGTAACCACAGAAAAGAGTGTCACTGTGTCCTTGCAACGAAGAAACGAGTGAATACAATAGTTGTGAGCTTATGACGATTTTATACCATCCTGGGGGCTTGCGGCATAAGCCCTGTGATTTGATTTTCATAATGGCAGCCAAATATGCACGTTACACTAATTTCCAAGACGAATGCTTTTAATATCAGAGTACAGAAGTGACAATCTGTGTTGTTTAATGTTCGCAGCACATCCAGAAGCGGAAGGCCCATGATCAGTGGAACAGTGCGCAAGGACGGGAGAGGATAGGCGTCGTCTGGCCCAGGCCAGCGCCATCCAACATCCCCTGAGCTCCAGTCCCTAACAATTATTTATTTTCCAATAAATGCACACAAAAACGCCGTCCGTTTGTCTTACGCTGGCATGTGCAGAGCACTTTTAATGTACAAGTGAGAACGAATGGGGCTGAGGAGACGAGAGGTAACACAGAACTGCTGAAATCCGTCTTGCGCGAGGCATTTGCTAGTGCGCTGACTGTTGCGTGCTGCAATACTAGGCCCGTCCCCAGGGATGTTAATAATGACAAGGCAGAGGAGAGAAAAGAGAACACTGATATTCAGTGGATTTATGAATACAGAGCCTTGCTGCTTTCAGACACCTAATTGTTTGATTAGAGGGAAATGGCTTTTC
Source organism: Alosa pseudoharengus (assembly GCF_046254945.1). Taxonomy (NCBI): domain Eukaryota; kingdom Metazoa; phylum Chordata; class Actinopteri; order Clupeiformes; family Clupeidae; genus Alosa; species Alosa pseudoharengus. Next base: position 9,421,094 of record NW_027468650.1, on the reverse strand, counting down.
TTTCATTCAGGGACATTCAGACTGGGAAACACAGAAAGAGGTAGTTATGTTGGGGTGTAACTATGGAAGCAGCGACAGGGATGACGCACGCCAGGGAGTCAGGATATGGAGGGTTAGCTTCAGCTGGTTAGCATCTAAGTTGGCCACCACGCCGCCATCTTTAAAAATGGCATCTGCCAAGTATTCACTTCTGGCCACATTTTCAGCAAAAAGCCAGTTAGGTGCCTCATTACAGATGGCCACAAATTATTTTATCCATGTGGACTGGCTAATACTCCCAGCTTGTAAACAGCCAGCTCATCCACCAATCAGACTGTGGCACAGACAACATACTTTTGTGTTCATCAGTAATGTGGCATCTAATTGGCTTGTTTTTCTGAGAATGTGGCCAAAAGCAAACACCTGCTAGACACCCTTTTTAAAGATGTTGGCCGCCAATTAAGTATATTTTTTGGCTGAAGTAGCTAGCCTAGCATTGGCCATTGAAATGAATGGGGTGGTACTTCCTCCCTCTCTCCAGTCATATATAATACCTTCATGATGCATGAGCATGAGTTTGTGAGAGTGTGTCTGAAAATTATAAAGGTCCAAATTGATTCATTTTCCATTAAAAATAAAACATAATTTATTTCCATTAAATTATGTGTCCATGCAACTGATTACACTGATATTTGCACGCCGTGTTGACAGCTTCCAAGCAGACACAACCACAAAACCAAAAAGCCAACTCTGCCACCTGTTCCCTCAACTGGAGTCCTTTGCCTCATTATCCTTTTATGTGCCTCTGAACAACCCGCTACAAGCTAATGTCTGAAAGCGCTGCGAGCAAAAGACAAAAGCACAAAGCAGACAGGCTCAGAAAGACTTATTAAGAAATGAACAAAGGGATGGATAGAGTCGAGGTGGGGAGAGAGAGAAATTGCATACGAGACAGAGACAGAGCGAGAGAGAGAGAGAGAGAGAGAGAGAGAGAGAAAGAGAAGGAGGGAAGATAAGAGTCCCCAGACGGCGGTCTCCATATTTCCCTTCCCCGCTATCAGCAAGGCGGGGGACTCGGGAGTCCTCCATTTCTCACTCATGACTGCACAGCTTTAATTGAGCTCAATTGTTTGCACTAGTTGTTATCGGCCTCCATTTTCTTCAGGTATAAACAGTGCGGAAAATAGGATTCCTTTTTGGTGTGTCGGTGTAGTGGTATCACCTGCAGGGATGATACAGCTCAGTTGTCTTCAGTGGGGAGTATGGGGCCGCTACACAACTACATCAACAACAACTCCAGCAGTCTCACGGCATCAGTCTTAATGGCAACCTAAGCTAATTCTACTATTGTTTCAATCCAGTGGAATAATGACAATGTCTACAAATGCCTTTGGGATACACGTTAAACCTTTAATTCCACAATATTTTCTTTCCTGACACTGGCAATGTTTATACTGGCCAATGTTGCGAAGCGCCAATTAAAATGTGCCAGTGGCCTTGCAGTGTGTGTTATATTCATGACTGCCCCAGAGCTGGTATGATCAGAAGAATAAACAATATCGGCTTACTTACCATTGGCACAAACTTCGTATGACTCACAAACGCCATCTTCAAATAAGCAGCCTGTATCAGAAACAGAAACAGACAGAGAGAGAGACTACAGTTAGATTGGAAGAACATGGCTGCCAATTCAGTCAAAAGACTGAACAGCTTTTTTTTAGCACAGAGAACAGTTACCACTGTTCACAGTTTCATACATCAGTAGGTCCTGATGTGACTCATGTTGTTACTGAAGAGGTGAACTCAGACCAATCAGTCAGGTCATAAGGATTCATTACCCAATGAGCATCCCACTGCTGATGTAACAATTGTCTTACATAATAATATTGCAACAAGGGGACACCACAGGAAAGGGTCCCCTTACCATAAATTGTAGATTATCTGTGACAGAATGAGAAAGAGATAGGATCCTATCTGGAGATATCCATCTGAAGATACTCGGTTTATATGATTGTAGTTACAGGACTGTAAATGGAAGAGCTGATCCTATCTGTACAAATAGGGTTAAGTGAATGAGTAAGCACAGACACAGACACACAGACAGATAAACACAGACACACACACAGAGACACACACATATACACACACACACACACAACCTTCCTGTGGGATTTATTGTTGTAGCATGGAATGCCCTTGTCCCTTGTGGGGGAAAAACTGCTGTAAAATACAGCAATACGAGAACACAAGGGCACAGAAGAGGTGAAGGTTCCCCTAAATAGATAGACTTATGACAACCAATGTCACCAACCAAGAAAGAGATAGAAATAAAATAAAAAAATGCTCACGGCTATTTCAAATGACACTTTGTGACTCACAGCCACTCTTCCCCTACCTGTGAACAGCCTACTCTCTCATTCCAAGCTATTAGAAAAAGAGAGCACACTTGCTCATGTTGAGTTCCCCAGTCCCAAGGAGAACTTTGCTTCTAGTGAAAATCAAAAACTCATCAATTCAAGACAAACCCCGGTCAATGTCAAAAGAGCGGCACAGAGCGCTCGGTGGGTAGACGCGTGTGCGGGTCGTGGCGCGAAGAGCAGAGAAGATGATGAGGAGGAGGAGGAGGACGACGAGGGAATGTTATTGGAGGATGAGACGGCGGGAGACGAAGGGTGCAGTCGAGTCCTCTCTTCTCTCCCACAGCTCCATCATCTCACACCTCCAGTCTCCACTCATTTATTCACCTCGCACCGCTTATTATCATCACCTCTAATGGGGACCACCAACCACGCACCCAAACCAGCATTCTCCCATAATCACAGTGTGCTCATTTCATAGCAAGTGTTTTCTCTCTCTCCTTATCTGTGTGTGTGTGTGTATGTGTGTCCTGATGACTATTGAAGCATTGAATAGGCACTGGGTTTGGCTCTGCTCTGAGGGGTGAGTCAATAATGACAGGAGCGGAACGTGAGGAGACTGGAGATTAGCCTGATGAAGAGGTGGAGGAGAGCGAAGGTAAAGAGAAAGAGAGAGAGAGAGAGAGAGGGACAGAGAAAGAGAGAGAGACAGGGTGTTTTCAATCATTTCCCCTCCATTTTGAAGGGCATATTTACCTTCGTCGAGCTGGCTGTGGAAACATGCTGTCGAGTCGGCTGCACGGTGACACGGCACCTTTCGGAGTTCACGGTGAGCTGTAAAAAGCGAGTCTAATGACGGGCGGCGTATATTTTAGTTAATGTATTCGCGGCCGTAACAGATTGCGGCGGGCACAGGGGTCGTTCATCTGTAGTAACCGAGCGTCTGTGTGGGAGCGGCGCCCGGCTGGCCGTCATGGCAGCGTTCCAGCTGTGCTGCCACGTTCGGCCGCACCGCTGTTGCTACGGCGCTGATAGGCCCTGCACCATCAATCCATCACATCCCAAACTACCGCCTGCGACTTCCCAAACGCCTCGGAGTGAAGGAGAGGTGCTTTTTTTCAGAGCTTGTAAATCTGCACACTCACAGGGTGTGTATTAACTGCTGGGAAGTTTTATTTTTAAGATAACTAATAGCTTCTGCGTTCCTAATGCTGGCACTTTTGTTCTATTGTGATAGCGATGGAAATGGAATTTGTGTGTGTGTGTGTGTGTTTGTGTGTGTGTGTGTTTGTGTGTGTGTGTGTGTGTGTGTGTGTGTGTGGACGGGCTTGTCCCTGGGATCACGTCTGTAGGCCATTCCCAGCCCTGATGATTATTGCACTGCAACCAACAAGGGCATTTCACTTTGCCTTTAATAAGTTAATGAATTCGGTGAGTCAGCAAATCTGTGGCTTAGCAAAGGGAAGGCAGGAACCCAGCCATATCCATTCACCATGGGACATTACCGAGAGCCACTTTGCTGTGGGGAATACACACACACACACACGCACACACACGCACACACACACACACACACACACACGCACACGCACACGCACACGCACACACACGGCACAGCTTTAGCCCCAGAGATGGCGCTAAGCGGAGAATCTTAGGTACACAGAACAGAGATAAGAGAAGTGAAAGGCTTTCAAGCTTTCAAAAAGCTGGGTGGTGGCTGTGCCAAAGTGTGTGTGTGTGTGTGTATGATAGAGTAGGTGAGTGAGTGTGTGTATGTGTGTATGAGAGAGTAAATGAGTGTAAGTGAGTGAGAGTGTGTGTGTGTGTGTGGGTGTGTGTGCATAGGCTCATTTAGTGGGTTTTTTACTGGGAATCGTCCCAAAGAAACTTCAGCATGTGTCCTGTGTCTGATAAAGCCCAGGGGAATGACAGCGTGTCCCTGTAAGCAGGAGATAGAACAGAAGGCCAGTCCTAGAGCACACGTGCACACACACACACACACACACACACACGCACACACACACGCACGCACACGCACACGCACGCACACGCACACACACGCACACGCACACATATACAGTACACACACACACACACTTCACTTCCCACAGTCACCCTGACAACAGACCACACACACAACAAAAGAGGCCTGCTGACAATATCTCAACTCGGGCAATTGATTCTTTCAATTGAAACAATGAGTCACGACATAACTCAGCTCAGAGACATTTCATTTATCCTGCTTGCCAGAACAAAGTCACTTCTAGAAAAAGTCACATCAAAACTCGTCACGGATCATTACGAGGCTATTTAACAAACTAACCGCTCAAGCATCTAAGGCACACTATCGACCGCACACTAACCACAGTTCATATTGTGCTGCCACACCACCGGAAGAAGGAGGTAACTGTCACATCTAAGGGGGAAGGCAGGAAATCAGCCATATTCATCCACAGGACATTTCCTGTCTCTGATATATGATAGTGGATACCAGTTTCAAAGGCACTCTACAATACCTACAGTAACTGATTGAATAATTGAAAGCCACATTTTTACAACAGCATTCACTTGCAGGGATTAAAGTGAAAAAAAATCGTTTGACTGAACTTTTTTCAGGCCATAAGTCATACGTTGTTCATATCTACCTATAGAGATAGCACCCCTTTTGCGGTCGCGACCTATTGGTTTTTAATGTACAAAAAGATGCAAACAGCAAAGTAAAGGGAGTATTCGCCTTATTCACACGGCGGCCATTTTTTAAACCATAGGTTCTCAAAGTGCGGCCCGGGGGCCAATGGCGGCCCGCGGAAACATTTCTGGCGGCCCGCGATAACATCTGATAACATCTGTAAAACTGTTAAAAATGTACAAATGTACTGTGTGCTTTGAAAAGAATGGATCTTGAAATGATCTGTACTTGAAATGGACTGCAACCTGAACTGTTATATCCCAAATTTGTCTGTTGAGGGTAGAGAACCGCAGGGATTGTGTGTGCATTGCAATTCTTCTTAAGTTTTTCACAAGTTTTGCCAGGTTTAGCCTCAGTTACAGTATGAATTAAAATGTGTTTAATGCAATAAATATAAACTGTAGAGATGCAAACTGGTCATTAAAATGATTACAAATGGGATTTTTTTTTCCAGTTTATTTTTTTCTTTTTCTCCTCCCGCCCCTTTGGCGGCCCTCAGTTCAATGTTGGGTTCCTGAATTGGCCCTCACCAATCAAAACTTTGAGAACCCCTGGTTTAAACCAAAACGAGGCTACAGGGTACACTTACTATGTAATTAATGCCACCTACAGGTGAATGCATAGAACATAACAATCCTATGGTTTGTGTACCCTGTAGCCTCGTTTTAGCCACCAATGGCCACCATGTGAATAAGGCGAATTGAGAGTGTTCTTGATTGAGATTGAGTTTTCCTGATGAACAAAAATATATTTTAGTACCATCCCTGACCATTGCTGATTAGCCATTGCTGTTCTTTTCTACTGCAGCAATATTGTAGAAAGGCTTTAAAGGAGAATTCCGGTGTGATATTGACCTAAAGTGTGTTGAAACATGATACCGAGTGTGAACGTATGTGTCATAGCCCATCTCGGCATGTCCCCTGCACTCCAAAATCTGGCGCTAGTTAGCCGATGCTACCAACAGCTTTTTCAGTTGTGGTGCTTCGGCATCGGGCTAGCCATGCAAATAAATCACTGTTTTACACCACTTACGAGGCTCAATGTATCTCCACACTTCATTGGTAGACTACCGAAGTCCCTGACATTTAAAACGAGACATTGAGAACTTTTAAAAAGCACTGGTAGTTTACTTACAAGACGATTTATACAGACAGTATCTTCACGAAGTTTAGCGTTTGCAGCCATCTTGAATTTAGTCACGATAAGTAGAGCGACGAGTAAGAATGAACAGGTATGATAAGGGATCAGATTCCAAAAATAATTCCGTGGAAATGCATGGATTCCAGTTGCTGCTACTGGAAGAAACTGGAATCCATGCATTTCCACTGAATTATTTTAACAGCAGATTATATAAGGTTGACAAGAGGTTGCGATATGGTGAAGGACAGGTCGTGTTGCGCTATGAAAGAACATGCGTAGCCTACTTTCTAAAAGTAAAAACGGTCAGCCATAGATAAACTTAGCCTACCTCTGTCATGGTGGCTAGTTGCACCAGGTAGGGAAGATGTCCTGAAGTGCACGAATGTTAACCTTATGGCGGTCTTCTGATTGGTGGCGTGCTAAAACGTTTTCCTATTGCATCCATAAACAATTTTCTTGCAGCGAACCGCGCAAAAGCAAACCCCTGGCACTTTAATTTCTTTACACCATGGCTTGTTAGTTCTCCTCCGTTTCCAACAGCTGCCCATCTCCATTTATTTTTTAACTTTTGACACCTGCCTTCCTTTAGCAACAACGCATCCATGGCAGCTAGTGGCCTTGCCAAATAGACGCACACAAATCATGACGCTAATATGCGAGGTTCTGGTAGGCCTACTGGTTATGGTTTTGTGCTATAAATTAATAATATTTTATAGAAAAGTTTTAAGTTGACTATTTTAATTGCATGGTTATTTTTTGTCAACATACACTGACAACCTACTGTCGTTAAAAGTGAGGCCTAAGCAAAATAGGCTAAGGCTGTCTGTGCGTCACAAACACGACTGACCCCCTTACTCGACAGTTCGCGATGATGACAATATTATTATTTTATGTTAACACGCCCAGTCAAAACCTTCCGTCGCAAATTGTGAAAAACATTGTTGTCATAACAGACGGGATAATAAATTGCATAGGCTACGGTTTGCGTCGCTTTACACATAATGTTAGTTGCATTGATTAAAAACTGTAACAATAATAGTAGCCTACGGGTGGCATAGCAGGCTATCTGTTCAAGTCATAGGTGACATCCAAAATGAATGACCTCCCCTGACAAGAGTTCGCGATAGTAAGAAATTGTCTACATTGATGCACGGAAAGAACACAGCCTACGCTTCTCATATCCAAAAAAGTTAAACGGATTGGCCAACCTCATCAGCTGTCTCGATTGTGTCACTATAATCCAACTTTTAGACCGTTATAGTCCTCCATACGTGTTCTTTTTTTTTAAGCAAACGCTTGAGACAAGTGTGTAGCTACAACATAAACAAAGCGAAACTCATGGCTGACGTAGGCTATCTTCTTGAGCGGTCACTGATTGAGACACAGAACGTTCTCAAGAACACTATTCGGTCTTTAAACATTTACCTAATATTTGTAGTTGCCTTAAAAAAGGAAAAGCAAAGGTGACAGTCCCCCCCCCCCTCCTATTTTTTTTTCTCATCGGATCTGCATCGATCTCAAATATGACATTTCTAAAATCAAATTGACGGAAATCCGTCCTACGACGGAGAACTTTAATCGTTGCACTTGACATGATTGTCACGTACATTGTAATTATCATTTTCATACAGTAAAATATCTTCTGTATGTTATCTGCAGGTAAAGAAAAGTTCTGAATCTAGACCCTAGTTAATGACTTTTTGACCCAATTAAGTCTGGGGCCAAATGGCAGTGTAAGTCTCCGCGAGATGAATAGAGACCCTAACTACTGTAGATCTGCTCCCCAGTCCCCACTAAGACACACATCCCTGAATTTCCCCTGGGATCAATAAAGTATCTATCTATCTATCTATCTATCTATCTATCTATCATCCGTTTTCATCCCTCTGTTCTCCATTAAGACACACATCCGTTTTCCTCCCTCTGTTCTCCACTAGGAACCTCTAGAAACGCCAGTTAAAGAGATCAAAGAGCAAACATGCAGTTAAGAGAATATAGAGGAAAGGAGAAAGAGAGAGAGAGAGAGAGAGAGAGAGAGAGAGAGAGAGAGAGAGATAGAGAGATGGAATAATGAGAACAGGCGAAAGAAAGCCCAAACATCTTGTCTGAGTCCAACTTTCCTCTTAACGGGTCCACCATCTCCTAACAAGGGAGAGCTCTTGATGAAGCCTATAGCCTCTGAAATGGATCCCCACCAAAATCTCTCAAGCCCTCTTGCCCTTCTCCCACTCCTCCATCTCCCTGCCCTCCCTGACCCCTGCACACCCTCTCTCTCCGCTTCTTCCCGCTCTCCTCCCTCGCTTCGCCGGACAGTCCCCCAAGCCTCCACTCAGCCCTGGCGTCTAATCAGCCCCAGCTGCGCCATTCATTACCCTCAGCCTGAGAGCTCGTCCGCCAGTCGGCCATATTAATTAGCTGCACTTCGCAATCAAGGCACTCACTCCAACTACAATAAATAAATAAATAAATAAACAAGGAGACTTTAGAGGAGAGGTGCCCTGGCCCTCCTCGAAACAGCGAACGAGATTATTCAGAATCTTTTCCACCAACTCCTATATCATTTTTTCTTTTTTTGTTTCTCCAAAGTGATTAAAAACAAATGTTTAATTAAAGCGTAATCGGTGAAGGTGTTGTGGAGTTAACGGGAGAGGCGGGTAGTTGTTTTGTTATCACCTGAGGGGTGTTCATCTTAGTTGGGACGCGTCGCGTCGCCTGGGACACCGAAAGCACCTGGCCGTATCTTAATTAAATATCAGCGTCACGGTCACACGCTCATACGTTTCACTTTGTGTGTGTGTGTGTGTGTGACGACTCTCGCCAGCACCAGATAGACATGGCCGACAACACAGCAGATATCTGCCCCACCTGCGATACCACCGCAGTGAATGAAGAGATGGAAGGCATGAAGTGTGAACCACACATAGACTATGATTACTCTACTATCTATGTGAGGTTCCTCTGCTCTCTCTCTCTCCCACAGTTAACGACTGCTTGAAGTCTCTGCGTCAGTGCACAAAGCTCTGGGAAAAAAGTGTGTGTGTGTGTGTTTGTGTAGGGGGAGGGGGGGGGGGCATAGCTTCTGAACGCATCTATTCTAATGAGCTCAGAGCTCTCTCTGTCAGGCAGCCATCTTAATGAGAACAGGATGTGCTTGCCAAGTGCTGAGTGTTGCCTAGTGAGAGTGAGACCCCTGGTTTCAACCATCAACCCCCCCCCAAACACATACACACCACACACACATATGCACACACCACACACACATATACACATACCACACACACATATACACATACCACACACACATATACACATACCACACACACATATACACATACCACACACACATATGCACACACCACACACACATATACACATACCACACACACATATACACCCCCCACCTTGTTTACTCCACTCGAGGCAGACCGGTACATACACCCCCTCTGGTAATGACCGCACTTACAGTATATTTATTGCGTGTGGCACTGAGGACTCCACAGTAGGGTCTCTGACATAGGGGAGTCGGCAGGGCTTGATTCTTCATTAAGCGAAATGTGTCAGCATTCCGAGCGTGTCACGATTTGCCCCCCCCCCCCCCGGTGTTGCCCCCGCCCCCTTCACGTTCATTTCCCAGTACGATCGATGCGGGTCCACTACACACGCGCACTGATTGGCAGTCCTGATGCTTTGTGCTCGGCGAGAGCGGCCCCTATGCCCAGTGGACACACACCGTACCTAGCCTATTTTTCATCGCAGCCCGGGATGTAATCAAAGGACCTTCACTCCCACCTAATGACCAATAAAACTCTGTCGGGGCAATAGGGCTGGACTGTAATGTATCCTTGTCCTCTGCAATATTAATTCACCTCAAATTGGGCTGGAATACAGGTGGTCTATACGTGGCACCCTCAGGTTAAAAATAACCACAGCGAAGCGACCTGAATCACTGATTGGCTGGCCCCTCCGAGCTAAGAGTTGAGTGTAGAACTGATGCATTGAAATACAACAAAAACAGAGTCTGATTACCTGGCTAATGTGAGCAGAAGGAAAGCCATCAACAGACGGCGCGCTGGCATGAAAAGCTGGCTAGCTCTTGCTTCAGTGTCTGCAGCGTGATTCAGTATTGGTCTGCAACCACACAGCGCTCAATTATGAGAAAGGAAAAGCTCATCAAATCACAGGGCCGAGCTGAGGGCGGGGGCTGAGGTATAGCGCTGCATTTTTAATATAAGTCTGTGTGAGATTCAAACAGAGACCGTGGGCGAGGCAGATTCTATATATAGACGTGAGTGACTTACATAAGCCTGGAGGTGGGTTTTTTTGGTCTTCTGTGCACGCTAATGTACCCTACGAGAATCCCCACTACAGCACGAGCGCTTTCAAGCTTCTAATCACGTGAGACCACCAGTGCAGAAACGCCACCAGCAGGCAGGGCTACAGGGTGGGACAGTGTGCCGAGATCTTACTGTAATCAACCCCAATCTCATCTGTGCGTAAGTCACTTTTTAATTGTGCAAAAGCACTATTACCAAACAAGGGGGAATACAAGTCAGTGGGACAATGTAATCATCTTTTTTTCAGTACAGTGGTTTATTTCATACAGTATGTCCTAGCGCAGAAGGACATGTACCATGCAAAAAATCTCAATCAACCTCTGAGGCAGGTGTACACAGTTCGCTGTGGTTCAAACAGTCTGGCATGTTCCCACCGCAGGTACGTGGAGGTTTGTAAATCAAATTGCACCCCCTCCATCCCTCTCCATCTCCTCCATGCCCCTCCATCCCCTCCATCTCCTCCATCCCCTCCATCTCCTCCATCCCTCTCCATCTATAAAACGTTACGTGTTACGACCGGGAGTGGGTCACTTGAGGGCAACAGCCATGTGTCCACGAGGGGGAAGAAAAGGCTATCAACCGGAAAGTGCTTCTTGCACAAAAGAACAGGGCTCTGAGTGCTTTGGAAAGTTTACCTGTGTACCTTGTACCTTTCTGTCCCCTCTCATCCTGAGCACTGCAGGTGTGTGTGTGTGTGTGTGTGTGTGTGTGTGTGTAACGAGCATGCCAACGCCTACAGGTGTCTTTCAGCTCCCTCTGAAACTGCCCGCAGCAGCTGTAGAGGACCTGGTGTTCTGCCACTCTGTTCTGGGAACACTGTCCCCTCACATGGCCTGTGCCTTGGTGCTCCATCAGTGAAGTCTTTGTAAAAAATAAATCATTACTGTTGTTTAACAAGGACACTCTTAAGTAGTTCTGCCTGGCGCACGGCCAACAGGCCATTTGCGAGTGAGGCTCAGGCCAAGTATGGACACAGCATGAAAGGCCGTCTGAGGAGAGAGAGATACTGTACAGAGAGAGATGCTCAGAGAGAGGTAGAGATAGAGGAAGTGTGCAGCGTACGATACGCAGAAAGGTTCTGAAAGAGGTAACGAGCGGCGAAAGGAAGGAAGGAAGAGTGAGACGGAGAAAGAGGGAAAGAAAAAGGGAACGTGACATTGTGTAAGGATGGGGACTGGCATCAGCAGCGTCAGCAGCGGCGGCAGCAGCAGCCTCCCGCCTCCACCTGGGACTAATTGAGCTCAGCCTAACAGCCGCGACGGCGCATCCGCAACTTTAGGCTTCGGCGCTCATTAAAGACGACACCTAGCATCGGGTCAAACGGGAACACCGAGTCAAATCGAGAAAGTTTTTTTTTTTTTTTTCTCCTCCCTTTTCTTCCACTGACAGGCGGCAAGGGCAAAAAATAAAGAGAACAAGCTTGTTTAAAAAGTTTATGTCACATTCGCAAAACTCCTCCGCTCCCAAGATCTATGTGCCTAGCTGCACAACTGAAAAAAAAAAAGCCTGCGATCTAGAGCTTCTTCTTCGCTACAGTCGGAATCTTCGCCATTCAATAATAAATGGCCCATTCTGCATGCCATGTGGCTTCCCACAGCGAGCAGGAGGCCACCGGAGGTCCACAACAAACGCCCTCTTAAATAAGCAATAGCAAGACTGTTTAGCCTTGGCTGGGAGAAAGAGTGGATGCCCTCTGCCGTAATCAACCTGATGTGTAATTAGCTTACATCTGACTGTGAAGGCCCAGCTTGTGTGTGTATGTATGTGTGTGTGTGTGTGTGTGTGTGTGTGTTTGTTTCCCCCCCAGCCAATTACAGGAAGCTTGTGTATCCAAACCACCACATGGGAGTTGAGTGTTTGACTTTTTTTTAGGCTATCTTGCCAAGATTAGATTGAGGACCCACCTCCAAAGTCACAGGCTGTGGAGGTCTAGGTAGATTTAATTACGGCTCCAAAAGACTGTCAACCCACTAAATCGGATGCAAATGAAGGCAAGTCTTGAGATGAGGAAACGTCTAGATAACTACCAAACTGCTCACCCGGAACATATTGCCTGTTCTCTTTAGGATGCACGTAATGCATAGAGTGACTTTTCTGCAGAGCGCACACACAATGTAATCTTCTTAGGTGCATTTAAATTTTTAATTAGGATGCAATCTCTAAAGAGGGCAACACCCAACATCTCGTCTGGAATGGCAGAGGTAGACCCACCTCTCCTGAATGCCTCCAGCACCTCCCCTGAATGCCTCCAGCAAAGATTTCTATCAGCAGCAGCACAATATTTTATGCATGAAAACGGTTTCCATAGAAGGCCATACTTTAAAACCAAGAGTTAACTTCAGGACTAGCACCATTCACCAAGTTTTTGCCCTAAAAATACTAAAATGTACTAAAACTATTTAAAGTACTTGTACAGTACAAAATGTTGCTCATAAGGTGCACCAGGAACTGTTC